>NC_134277.1:163727797-164038706 GCF_949628215.1 Phalacrocorax aristotelis
TCTCCCACGAGAGGTATTTTTAAACAGTAATGCTATTACATATTTCTACATGAATGTTCCCATCTCTATTAACAGCAAGAAGTTTCAGAAAAGCCTTCTTTTAACAAACACAAAATATTTGCTGTCCCTCAGTTAAGATAAGAACTTCAAGTTATTACTTGACATAATTGATTCAAGTTATTGTAACTTGATTCATGTTATTACTGATCAAGTAATAGTTTCATCAAGAATTTGTGGAAAGAGTACACTTTATGCCCAACCTCACATAGGAGGATTTGTTTCAGAACAGAAATCGGTCATGACTCCCATCCCACTGCAGTAAGGCAATTTCAAAAATACCAGGGAAACAATTTTCCTACAATAATCTCCAGATGTACCTAAATAATAAAAATGTGTATTTACTGGACGGAGTGCAACAACAGATGTGTCAGTTCACAGTACCTCCACGTTTGGTTGCCACACTATCTCCTGAGGCCGATGGTTCCAGGAATCTGCTTGATCCAAGAGAGAAGCCTGCCCAGGATAAATGCTGCCTGCCATGGCTGGTATCCCATGAGAACCAGGGTAGCCAGACACCTTTAGGGGGAAGAAAAAAAAAAAGAAAAAAGAAGAGTTACATAAATAAGACCTGTGCTTCCCCATAATTAATAGCTCCCCCCCCCCCGCCCCGCCCAGGGAGCAAATACCACAAAAACAACTCAAATCAAGCAGTCACTGAGAAGGAGGAGGAGGAGGGGAAGCAACAACAGAAGAAAGAAGCCAAGCCAAAATGTGACACAAAACATGTTCTTTAAGGCTTTGAGGATGCCTATCGGAACATAACAATAACTACCTGAGGATAACTATAACTATACAGAAACATATGGAAATAAAACTGTGACTTCTGAGGATAACTGTAACTATTTGAGGAAGCTTATCAAACCAGCCGCATTAGAAAATATGTTTTAACCTCTGCAGCCAAGAAGATCGAAGTCCTCTGATGAACAAAAATAAACCTTTTGATACATCTGTAAGAGCTACACATGCAGAGCTCATTCTCAAGTTAATAGGAGCCTGCACAGATCACCCTACAGAGCCATGTAAAAATGTACCCCCTAGTGTATCTTACGAGCTTAAGTCTTGAGTGACAGCATGTAATTAGTGTGGTTAGCTGCACGGCCTGAGAACTTCCCTACAGGAAAATCAAAGTAGTTTTAATGATCCAGAAGTACACATTAAAACAATTAAAACCTCCCCCTCTCCATGGAAAAAACAAATTTTGACTGAGACTGCTGTATATGGCTGTGGCTCTGAACAAACCCAAGAATGCTTGAAGTACTTTCATGACAAACTTTTGCTTTAAATTTCTTCAGCAGTGTTAGGAAGAAAAGCAAAACCTGTGGGTATACGATGTGGTAGATCTAAAGGTGCGTATCGGCCAACGGAAAATAAAATGTTTCAGAGAATCATCAGGGAGCAGAGTACCAATAAGCCCAAGGAAAGTCAACCAGGTAATGCCATTTTCTAAGGCAAGTGATTTTATAGCTTAGCACAAATTTTAACACGAACACCATATTCTTTCAATAAACATGAAAATGTCTGATGTGTTTCATTGTAGTTTTAGGAATCTGAGCACCATATCAGGTATGAAAATATCTGCCACCTGGAGTAAACCTACCAGGTTCAGTTTGGGGTTTGTTCTGATGTAAACCAAAAACCATTTACCAGAACCAAATGAAAATAAACCACATAAGAAGTAAATCAACCCCACCAGCTGCGACTGAGTTACAAACCCCACATTTGAAAAAATACATGCGCAGTGTTAAATGTAATACCTGGTAATGATTTGGCTGTACCATATGCTGTGGACTCGGGTAAAATCCTTCACTGGATCTCGGACTGGGGTAACCAGGCCTACTGGGCTGTAAATGTAAAGGAATTTTTAGAGTCTTTAGAAACAGAAAACTATAACCAGAAAATTACTCCTTGGTGAGACATTTGCAGGTGGTGTACCACAAAAGCAAGCTCAACCTCCCCCTCCCCCCAAAATAAATATTCTGAAATGATTAACATTTTTTTTAACAACTAAAATTAAGTTTTCCTCCATTTTTACTTGGAAATGGAAGCAGCTGAATTGTTTGCTAGATATGTCAATAAATAATGCTTGCTCTGTGAATTCTTTATACATATTTAATTGCTTGCACTAAATGACCTGCTCTGTGCTAACTCTAGAGAAGACATCAGCTAAGAACATAATTCTTAAATCAAGTTTCCAGGTGCAAATATAGCATTGTTTCTAAACCCACAATCTGCAGTACATAAAGTTTTGCTATTCATTTGTTGCTTTTGTGACCGTTCCCAGAGGTCAGAACTTTTGCTTCAGTCAGAACACAAATCAAGCTGGTTTGTTTAGCATGAATATTTCCATGTGTTATTCTGATGACTAAAGTTAGTTCTGATAATTAACTTCTGTGTAACTAATTGCCTGAACATGGAAGGTGCTTTTGATCATATACTGAACTCCATGGTCGCTTCATTATCCGTGCTTTGTTTTGCAACCCATTCCCAGCCAAGAAAAAACAAGACAGAACTAGCTCCTATTAGAAAGGAGAGGTTAAGAACAGCTACAGACAGTCTTTATCTGACTATCTTGCTTTATTCCATTCAGGAGAAGGGCCATACTTTACATGTAAACAAACAAGATGTATAATCACAGGAATACATGAGAAAAGTCCCTGGAAATTTGGACAGCACTATTATAAAGAATTGCATGAAAAGGTGTCCATTTTTCTGCACACATTGAACAGATCATCCTTTTGCCAGAATAGTTACAGAGATTTCACACTACTCAAAGAAGTAATGTTGGAAAATGTTGCTCAGAACAATATATTTTTATCTTCCAAGCAGAAGTGTCCCTTTTTTTTTTTTGTGTATTACCCTCCAAAGGTATATATATATATTTTTTTTAAATAAGGAATAGCGCTTCTGGGTGTTTCAGGAGGAGAAAAATTAACCCAAGGGGGGAAACCCCCCCCAAATGTCATCATTCTCCAAATGGGCTCCTTCAGTCCTTCTGGCAGTTAAAGGCGACCACCACATTACTTTGAGATTGCAGTATTTTATCATCATTTTTTCTATCTTACAGTTCTAACTGAAGTCACTGTGAGATACAATAATTTCATCTGCAAATTACTTGAGAACATGTAGAAGTTTAAGGTTATAAATAAAATGGAGTTTAAGCCCTATGAAAACCCAAAACTTGCATCATGAATTGCTGGAAGAAAAAAATCAGTTATCATCATTAGAAAACTAGATAATAAAGAGATACATAAACCCCCTTATCTATGAAATTCAACTTGTTCAAATGTCATTACCATCCGCATCCATATTTTACAGAAAAAGACTGTATAAAAAAAAACCCGAACAACTGTATCGCATATACAGTGAGGACATACTGACCCCCTCAAAAAAGATATGCAGGGGTTCAATTAATTTCAATCTTAACACATCTTTTGTCAAGTGTTTCAGTTTATACATCGCACCCAAAGCTTTAATGATGGTAATTTCTAACACGGTGTAGTTCATATATTACATTAGTAAAAGGTGTTTATTCTAGTTGGATCAGCGCCAAAGCTCCAAGACCAAATGCATTCTTCAAACAAGGTTTTCATAATTAAGGAGCATATTGTTCCTATTTATGCAGTTTATCTGGTTCTGTAACTCAGAACATCATCTGTTTATACCTACACCAAATCCTGCTAGTTAATCTCAGGTGACTAAATAGGCTGATGGGTTGTTTGCTGTTTTTAACTCTGAAATGAAAGGAACAATTACACTGTCCATATTTTTTGGTTGCATAAAGCTATCAAAACGTAGAACCAAGCTCGGAAATCCATCAGGCAAAACCTGGATATGGGGAAACTAAACAAAATAAAAGTAAGTTGCCTTCCTATGACTGTTGGGGGATCTGGGCAGCAGAAGGTGCCACGTGAGTACTACTGAAATTGTTATCGGCACCAGAGCTTGTGAATACAGCTGCAGGAATTCATCACAAACTGATCAGGACGCAGATAATATTCCACATTACAGTGGTGACTGCACAAAAACAAAATTCTTCAAAACACAGGTTTCAAAATCCATACAATTTCCAAGTGCAAAATAACTCCTACGAGAAGCAGACAAGATATAAAGAGTGCTCAGCAACTGGTGGGGTTAGACTACCGGAGCTGCAGAATACATCATCGACATCCGAACAGGATAGACATGTAATGAAACAAAATGAATTGTAAACTAAAACACATAAGGTCCTTGGAAGCAAACCCCTAATTTTCTGTCCAAAAAAAGGAAAATGCAATTAATTGATTTCTATCCCCTCACTGATGTGTTATAAATCAACTTCACGGTGCTCTGAAAGCTCACTAGCTAACATTTCATAGGAGTACTACAAGAAAGAAGGATAAAGAAAAGCCCAGGAAACAATTCTGTGGCAACAGTGGTAGCCTTTTGCAAGTTAAACAACAAGAAACAGAAAATCGTTAGTGCGATATTACAGCATGGATCAGTTCTAGTAACAGTTCAAGTAGAGCTGGGTCATTTCAGGCAAGTATTACCAGATGAGGACAAAATTGGCCAGAAGGCCGTTGTTTGAACTAACCTGTCAAAGGAGGCTTTGAAGAAATAAATGGAATAAAAAGGGTTTTTTTTTGTTTGTTTTTAAAACACATATAATTTGCAGTCTTAGCTACCTTGGGAGGAGCTTCATCTGATCCTCCTGAGTCCCACGATACTGTGACTTGTCGCCTGGATTCCATTCTCATTCGTTCTTCTTGCTGCAGCTTCTCTTCCTCCAGTATTGTACTAAGAAAAACATATTATATTTAAGTAAAACTCCAGTTCAGTGTCTAACAAACCTCTCCCCAGAACTCCCACATTTTTCAGACTAATGAATACTATTCGACAAAGTGATTTGGAACTGAAACACAAACTTCTTTTACTTGTTAGGCTTCTGAAAATCAGTATCAGGAAGAAATACTTCTGTAGGATTACCAGCATGCTTTTAACAACAGAAACAGCACCAAGTTTTTAGAAAGCTGTGGTTGATCTCGTACAAAAATTTTTTTACACGTTGAGTTCTTTTGATGTGTAATTACACAGAGCAATCCTCAAAGACAATAAATCGAGCAGTTACTTGCACGAAAACTTATTTTTCACAAGAAAATATCCTACTGAACTGCTGCAAAGGTTCAAAACAAACCGAAAATGTTCTTTACTGAAACTCAACAGAGCTTCGGATCACTGGGATCTTTTTTCTTTTTTAAACAAAGCAGTCAAAAAGCATTTTAAATACTATGTCTTCAGCTCCTACATTTTAGTCTAACCAGGAACACGTTCAGCAAACAAATTTAGCAAAACAGAAATATCTGACAGTATTCACTCAGCTTCTCAACATGCAGGTCAAAAGGCTACATTTTCAACAACGTACGAGACAGTAGTAAAACTAGTTCACTACTTACCACTGTTCTGACTATTAAAAAGACTGTTTGAAGTTCAGCGCGATACTGCTGCCCCCACAGCAGCCTCCTCCCAGTTCTGCCGTGCGGATTATTAATGTTGGATATTTGCCATTTGAGAAATACTCAGAATGAAGCTTTGAAATAGGGAGCTACAAATTCGTTGGAGCTGCATGCTACACAGATATTCTGGAGATGTCAGTAGGGCAGATTATTTACATATTGATATCCCCAGTGTAAAGATAATCCTGAAAAGGAGATATTTCAGCTTCTTTATCACTCAGGAGTTTTGAGAAACAAAGCTAGGTTCTGAGTTTATCATCTCCTGTTCAGTCTGCTAAATAACCATCCAGAATTACTCATGCAGGGGATGAGATCAACTACAGCAATCTATTCTAATCTTGGAACTTTACTGCTTATTTCAAGAATAAATTCCTGCTGGGTTGGAGACAAGAACTTTGATTTTCCTTACTCAGCCAAAAAAAGAAGAAAAAAATCTATGCCACTTCTAAAAAGCAGAGAAGTCATCTCCTCTCACTGCAACTAAACCAAGTTTATAAGTATTGCTGCAATTCCAATCCATCATTGCTGAAGTAACACAAGAATGTGGAACAAAAACAAAATCAGGCAAGTTATTTGCAAAACTCATCCTGATATAACTACCACGGAAACACGGCTACAGCCTAATGGAGGGAACAAGAGAGAGAAAAATCTTCCTATTTTACCTCTCTTTTCCTTCAGAATAAGGAAAATGAAGGATTTCCTACTTGAATCCATGAAGAACTAGCAAAAAACCACTGCTTTACAGCTAGGTCACACTTCAGATATTCAGCATGCATTTTTATGTAGCACGAGAATCAGTCAACATGCATTCAAGAAATACCTCCATTTAAAAAAACCACAACAAAACAAAACAAAAATATCCGCCCGGACATTGCATGAATAAAATATAGATTTTTTTAACAAAGCTGTTGATACAGCAGTTGCTCTAATCTGAGCAAAAGAACAGGACAGGAGTTGGCTAAAAGCAGCTGACTAAATTTAGAGATGGCTTATTGACAATCTGGGGCTATGGGTATAATTTATCACAGCATAGTCCTGTTTTTCCATAAAAAGGAACAAAATGCCAATACCTATCTGCCTTGCTATCAGAGCCATTTTATCTGTGGTGTCATGGTATTCAATACAATACCATTAACTTCAGTCATATCACTGGAAATGAGCAATTTCTACTGAAACAACTTGTTTTTTCTAACGTAGGCTCAGCTTTTTGCCTTACACCTCTCATTCATCCCACCCTGCTCTTTCGTTGCCTGTGTCACCAGGAGGCCCCTTCCCCAGCAACCCAGTAAGTAGCCCGGTCAAAGGCTGATCAGCTGCAGCAGAATTTGTACTTGGATGCCCTTGAGTACTGCTGACACAAATATAGAATAGAAATGCCTCAAAGAAGCATTACTTGAAAAAAAAACACAAAGCGTATAAATGGCTCACAGAAACATCTTTGTTTTTACAAAGGGAAGACCAATCCATAGAGAGAGTAAAAGCATGCCAAGAGATATTTTTGACCTTTTCTCAGTGCAGCTGGCTTAAGTACTCTGAACAGTTTATTAGAATTTGCAGAAGGTCAGGAAAGTCAGATCTAGGCATATTTTCCCAAACTGCACATATTTTTAGCAGCAAAGAGGAGCAAGCGGAGAAGTATTTCTATTCATATGGTTTCTCTAGAAAAACTTGAGGTAGTACAGTCAAATCATCTTCTTGGCTAGGTTAAGTCTGATGAAGAACCTCAGCTATTAAAAGTTTGCATAATTGATAAACTTCTTTAATTTACAAAGAATCTTTTTACCGAAATTCACATTTTACCAAATTTTACATTTACTGGGAGCTTCAGTGTAGCAATATCTGAAATACTAAAAGTTATCCTTACATTTCAAAAGTCACAGCAATACCAGTGTTTGCTGCTATGGTGGTGTGGGGAACCTACAGTAAGTGCTGACCCTGAACAAGCAGCAGCTTTTTTTCTCTCTGTGGTCTCCAGGCATCAGAAATGCAAAGCTGGATGCAGATGAACATATTTTTGCATACTGCTTTAATTGAAAAGCACTTTCATATGGATCATAGATTATTCCTAATGGTCACTGTCAAAGAGCAAAAGGCTAATGAAATGTTTTGCAGCCTCCATCATGTATTCCAGGTACGTGCTAAAATATTTTTTTGGCAGGATGCCACAAAAGGAGAGGACTCAAACTACCCCTGCCCTTATTGGTTTTGTTTCTTTTGTTTGTAACGTTTCAGGACCTACATCAAATGCAGTCACAAAAAGTTCAGTTCTCACCAGTCTATTATCTTACTGTTGTCATAAAAACAGGCTTTAAAAGCATGAATAAGTATTTATTTATTTCTTTTTCTTTCATTTTTAGAGCTGTATTTAATGTGACCTGCAGCACTGGGATGCTAGTGGGGTCATCTGCTCTGTTAAAACATGTGCTGCTTCATCAGGTTCACCAGCATCAACAGAGGGCCGGACTCACACTCTTACCACAGCAGTGATACAACTGCTCTTTATTTTGCTATTTTTAGTAGAGAGAAAGCATTAGCGATAGGTACTTTATATAAAATTCATTCAATGATGCAGTAAAAATGTCATGCAATTACATTAGTTTGACAGCTCAAAATGAAAATCCAACTTAACCTCCAACGCAAAAACCCCCAGTTTTAACAGAATTACCAACCAAAGGGACAGTCAGGACCACAGCTCACAAGCACAAGCCTGAAAGCCAACTTACAGGAAAGCCTGAGTACGCTGGTGCTACCTTAGCAAGGCACACCTGCAGCACATTGAATACAGCAAAATATAAATTAAATTTAATAATAAATGCATGTATGAGATCCTCTGTGGTTATAGTGAGTGTACAAATACAGTATAGTAAATGTATGGTTCTAGTAAGTGGCTAGGAGTCATTCTGAGGAGAAATGCTGGAAAAGTGACACTGCATGATTTGGGTACATTAAACTCTTTGCAAAGAGACTCTTATTTACCACGTAGTGCAAGACTAAAAATCTCTTCTACACAAAATCTGCAAGGCAACACGTGCATCCTGATTAAAATACCACAGATCGTCATTCTGGCCCAGTCAGTGACAGAGCTGCAAGAGCAGCAGGGTAGCACCTCGCTTCCCCGACTTAATCTCACTTTTACCACCCCCCAAAATTGAAAAAAGGACCTAGGGTGTGAGGAGGAATTGAATTTGGAAAGCCATAATCCACCCATCTGTTTCTGTGTATGCTGTGAAGACTAACTCATCCCTATCCATTTTGGACAGATCAAATACTGTAAAATATCAGGCCTTATTACTACCCTAACAACACTACATAAATTCTACCGAAATCAGCAATTTCACATTGCACAAGCAGCTGCAAATAAAGTTTGTGCAAAACAGATGCTAAAAGCTGTTAAAAGATGAAATGGGAAAAGCATGAAATAACAAACAGAGAACCCATGAAGTGCTCCCATCAGTGCTATTTCAGATGAGGAAAAAAAGTTTTTTCCCAAAGCCATGGACTTTTTCTCATTAAACCAGAGAGGAACGCTGCAGTACTGTATCATTGGCTTCAAGCAAACGACGAGTCTGCTCTCAGCTTGAGAGGACTTCCCTGGATAGGATCCAGAACGAGCAGCAGCAACACCACACAGAAAAGGCCACCAGGGAAACGGCTTGTTTTTGCAAGTTCATGGGAATTTGAGTTTTGAAACACAATCTTTCCTAGCTGCCTGAGATTGCCTCATCATAAGGGAATTGGCAACCTCTCCAACGAGAGGCTGACTCTGTCTGTGAGCAGCACAAAGAAGCCCTAAGGACGACTGTGCTGCCTAACTTCCAGGAGATAAAGGTCACCTGTCTGGAGTGACAGAAAACTCTCTGCTTTGGTGAGAGGAGAGTAAAAACTGGATTTCAGGTTGCTGTGGCCCCAGGAGAGCCCGTCCTCTAAAAAATGCTTCAAATCTTCCAGTGACTAGAGCAGCAAAAAAACACCCACCTCAATGCATTTTTCAACTAGAACCAGAGAACCATTTAGGTTGGAAGGGACTCAGGTCTTGAGTCCAATCCCCTGGTAAAGCTAGGCTCCATGCACTGCGACGTCAGGCTGCTCAGAGCCTTTCCCAGTCAAGGTTCGAAAGCCTCCCAGCATGGAAATTCCAGAGTTTTTCTGGGTGACCTGTTTCAGAGCTTACCCCCCCACACACGGAAACATTTTGGTTTGTAACTAATGAGAATTTGCCTTGCTGCATGTTGTGAGTGTTTGTTCTTGCCCTTTGGCTGTGTGTTTCTGAGGAGGGCCAGGGTCTTGGGCACTGGTCTATCCCATTTCTCTGGCAATACCGTTCCATGTCTTTCACTTTTTTGCCCTCTCCCCCTCCAGCCTCATGCTGTTACAAGTGTTGCTGCCATCACTCCCTCTCTGGGTACAGCCTACATTTATTTCACCCCCCAACACAATTACTTTTACTCTGGATTTACTCTCCCCTTGCTCCTGAGATACTCTCCCTGCCTGGGTTTACACACCATAGCCATCCTCCTAGCCTCATTTTTTTAGGACTTCATTCTCCTCCGTGCCAGTCAGCTGTAAGTTACCAGCACAATCTGACTGGAAATGAAAAAGAATCCTATTCTTCCAGAGGAAAAAAAAAAGAAAAAGCAAAGTGAATTGCCATTTTCCACCTATCACCCAAATCGCACAGCTGTGTCATATCTCCTCCTTGCAATCCCTACCAAGCTTTACTATTCCTTCCTCTGCAGTTAACTCCACACAGTCAATAGCAGAAGCTCTTTGTGAGAAGGGTTACATCTTCCTCTAGCTGTGTAAATTCTTAGTCTACACAGGAGCTCCCAGAGTAACAGACAGCAGAACTGTATGACATTTTAAGAAACAGGAAAAAACGTAAAGGTAGCTAAGTTATCCATACAGCGACTCTGAAACAGCATCACAATTACATTAAAATCGTCTCTTTTTTTAATGACTTATGAATTATCTTGTACTATGAACATCCAGTGACAGCACAAAATGGTATTATGACAATAAAACGTGCCACAAAGCACAACTTTGAAACAAGACGTAAGATAAAACGGAAGAATTTCACAATGAATTACAACAAATCCAAGAGTGGATTTACAGTGTACAATACCTACGCATTGTTTGAAGCTTATACTGACTTAGGCAAAATAGATACTGAGCACTCATAAAATCCCAAAGGTGGTCAAAAAATATCAAATTTGTCTACACAATATCTCAGCAGTGTTTCAAAGTTTAAATATCACTCCCATTTTGTGGCTGGTGAAACGAAGACATGGACACTGAAATAAATTATTGCAGAATAAACTAGGGTGTGAATTTAGACTGGTCTCAGAAGTGTGTGCTCATATTTATTCCAAGATAAGTCTATATCCTGGTTTACAAAGGGCAAAGGAATTTCTAGTTAATGACGCTGTGTTTTTTGCAGGCTCTGTAACTGCACAGACACAGCTGCCACAGGGCAACTAGTGTGCTCCATATGTTATGAAAATAATTTTCAAAAGCACTCACCTGATGGTTTGTTTATTTAAGAAACAATACATTTCTGCCCCAAAACTGTACACTGCATCTTCGACTAAGTAATCATTCTAAATTCCTTCTACTCCCCTCCCCAAGGATTGTAGCATACATAGCTGAAATTATAAACAAATTCCTAGTAAAATCTTAAGTTTTTCTTGGGAAAGAAAGGTATTTCCGGTTATTTGAATTTATTGCCTAGTCTAATTTCCTCCAACAGATAAGGTCCAGATTTCCAAGAGTGCCAACAACCTGGCTTTCTGAAGATAAAACTTAACACCCTACATCTTGCATTTTCCATGGAAAGAAAATACTGTAAGAAAAGATACAGAGAAAAGAAATATTTCTGAACAAGGAAATAACCTTTCAGAATTATAACCCTACCTGAGTTGTGCTTTAAGTTCAGTAAACCTGGGTCGTCTGCTAGGGTCGTATGCCCAGCACTTGGTCATAAGGCTGTAGAGGGTAGGAGGGCAGTTTGGAGGCATTGGGAGCCGCTCACCGTTCTCAATTCGCCCAATCACATCATTGTTCTTCACTCCCTGGAAGGGCTTTACCCCATGCATTAGGATCTCCCACATACACACACCTGAGAAACACACACAAAAAAATTGTCCCCAGTGTCAGCAGTCAACTAAACCTATTAAAAAAAGAAACAAACCCCAATTTCGTACAGCCAAACAATGCAATTTCTTCTGAAATGTATAGCTGGGGAATCCATTTTGACTTACCGGCTGGCAGCAGAGAGGAGCAATGTGCAGTAGGATTACACACGCAGTATCAAACTGAACTATTTATGAGGAAGCATGACCCACAGCTGGCTCACAGGAGCCTGGCTTCACATTTAGCTACCTTTTATCTATTTAAATCAGAATGGTTGCTCATATTCAAATCTACTTTTTTATGAGGTAGAATGAGCTATGTTTGCTTTTCCCTTTGACTAGTTCCAACTGTCTTGTTTCGACACGTAGAGTGTACTTTCACTTTGAGGGTGCTCTAGCACTGGCATTGATCCAAATTTTTTGTGCTGGAGCTGTAATAAAACAGTTTCTGTTGAAACTATGTTAAAAGCACAAAGGGAAAAATGGTCTGTCAGTTTAGGATTGGCCAGAATGTTCCACACTTCATTTTTCTAACTCTGACTGTACTAGAGTTTTCTTCAAACTATTATAAACCTGCTAAAGTTCATATACCCTTCACTTAAAAACATTCAAATTTTATTTTATAAGGAGGGTGAACGCTTACTTGTCTGCCCTGCTCTTATTTCAAGTCTCATCATCTTTGTTCCTTTATACAGCCTACATTTGTTCTGTCTGTCCAGACCAGCAGTTTGGACCAGTTTGAGCACAGGTGATCAGATTCATGTAAAAACTTGCATATTTAGGAAAAAAGATCAAGGCTTCAGGATATTCCCATTTACTCTTATTTTTACTCAGCTTCTGGTCATATTTTGTAAGCTAGCAGGAGCTATGAAAGACAAATTAAATGGGAATTAAGCATTCAAGATCTGGAAACAGGACATCATGTAGGCTGATCTATGCACTAAGCAAGGAAGCACATGTATCACCATAAAAGAAAAGAAAAAGTGAAAATATAAAATAGAACAGCCAATAACGATGGTATAACGAAAAGAAATCAGAAGGAAAAGCAACAGTAAAAAAATAATCTCCGTTATGACTATGATCTAATTTCCTTGTACCTTCATTTCTGTCAGCTTCTTACCAGAGGCCAAAAAACCACAGGAAACTTTAAGCTTACTGAGTAGAAAAAGGAAAGAAAAACACAGAGATGGAAAATGTGCCGGAAGAAACTGTATTTTCAGAAAGTACAGTAACAACAGTGCCAAATATCTGGAAATGATTCATCTACAGTAGTTAAAATGAAACATTGAACTTCTCCAACAGAACACTTAAGAAACCCCACCATTTGGTATTCACTTACCAAACATCCACACATCGCTAGCTGAGGTAAACCGTCGGAAGTTGATTGACTCTGGAGCCATCCATTTGATAGGTAATTTTCCTTTGGAAGCTACAGGGAAGGCAAGACAAGGCAGGCTTTTATTCCTGTTACTGAGTTTAAACATAGATTTTGTTCTCAGTGAAATAATTCATAGGCAAACCCCATCTCCAGTGAAGCACTTTGACTATCAACAAGAGATTTCTGCACTGTCTGACCAGTTCTGCTGGTAGTCAGCTCTATCTAGAGAGAAAAGCAGCACTTTTCCTAAATATTCAGACTGATCAACCTCCTTTAAGTTAATTTTTATTTCAAGATGCAACTATTGCAGCTCAGAAGGTACTGGCACCAAATCTGAAGCTGTCACAGAACCTCAGCAAGGGAGTAGGTGTTTTTAAATGATTCATAAAAAAAAGGTAGGTTGTTCAGCCTTACATAAAACAGAATAAAGAACCCACAAAACCCAAAATAATCCCCCAAACCTCCCAAAAAAAGCCCCCAAAAGCACAACAAGACATGATCATGTCAAAAATATTACCCTTCTCCTCTCAGCAATTAAAACAACGATATGTAGCTCACAGTGATGCAAGACACATGAAACACGGAAACATAATGTAGCATAAGGGGACAGATAAAGGATATTTTAAAATATATGACTGAAACTAGAAATATATTGAAGATTAGGTTTATGAATACATGGTTTCATAATATACCCCACATTTCAAATGCTACTGTTTGGCACCCTACAGGCAATCTCTACTCTCCTGCTGTATTTCCCATCTACCAGGCACTGCAGGACATCTCACAGCTGCTGGAGCCACTTAAGATCAGTAATCCATCCAAAGAGGGGGAAAAAGTAGGCTTCAAAGACTTTTTTGTACTGAACCTCCTTAGTCCAGCGGCATCTGAAGTATGCAGCATACAATGACAGCATAAACTCAAAATTTATCTGTAGGTAACCTTGAACTCATTGTAGGTTACCTACATTATGCCATGAATATATCTCCAACAACATATTACCTCAAACAAGCCCCAAATGTGGATAACCTTCTAAAAATTGCAAAGAAAGCATTATAAGCTTGCCCTAAAAAGTGGAATTTTACTGACACATGAATTTCAACTTTTTGCAACTGAAATGGGACTTTGTCATTCTTCTTCTTAGGCATACATGCAGGAATTTACTGCCATCTATTACATTGTTGAATAGCTTGCCTTTTTATACAATTACAACAGCTAGACTAAGAAAACCTGGTTAATTCCTTTTGAGAACAAACTCAATATTGTGAGAAGCAACTGTGCTCTAACTGACCTGCAAGAAGGATCCAGTGTCAACTTACCTTTATAGTAAGTACTGTCTTCCATGTATCTGGATAAACCAAAGTCACCCAATTTTACACAGTCAGTGGCAGATACCAGCACGTTTCTAGCAGCAATATCCCTGCCGAACAGAGGAGATGTTTAAAAATTTAAAGTGGTGAAATATTTGAAAGAAATTATTAAAGCCCAGAAGTATCAAATGCCTTTGAGGACTGAATTATTCTTCTGGTCATGGTTTGGGTGTGTATGTACAGAAAAAGATGACTACATATTTGTCTATTGATTCTGAGAAGCTTGCAGAAATGCTGCAGTATGTTTGATCCTTATGAGTAATAGCTGTCATCTGAAAGTATAACCATCAATGTCAACATCAGAGGGAACAGTTTTATTCTTCATCTATTTAAAAATCACAGGCTAACAATTTCTGGCAATTAGGAAAGAAGAAAATCTGCCTCCTGACCCTGCAAAGGGAAGTTATCGGGTTAAGATCTCAGTCCTGTAAGAGGCTTCCTAAGAAGGAGCTTAGTTTTCAGTGATGCCTCAGGGATTATGAAAAGACCTGGGCATTTTTCTCTTGCAGTTTCCCAGGTGAGACAACCCACCTTATGTGTCTTGTTCGTTCTGGATTTCAGCAGGCTTGACTAAGTATTGACAGGTTTAGCTTTGAGCAGTTAAGTACAGCAAACGTAGCGGTGCTACCTTCTCCCATTTCAGTACAGTACAAGTTGTATTTTGAAATTTGATTGCTAAAGTTAAAATACAACAGCTGCTTGGCCAAAATTCAAGTATCTGTAACAATTGTAAGGGACTGTTATTTACAGTGTTTCAATAGACATATCTGTGTATATATACATACCTAGTACTTACATATATATGTGTTCATATATACCACATCTACAACACATATACAGAATTTGAACATAACACAAGTAAGACACTCAAGTTCAAAATGAAATGGTATATGATAACTGGAGTGCCGTGAACTTTTAACTGTATGCAATAAGAGGCTAAAGCCAGTCTCCTCTCCCTAGGAGGCTCATGCTCAAATTCAAGGGAATGAAATTGAAAATACACCTAGAAGGAAATTTACATTCACTTTCTGGTTAAGCAAGTGCTTGTATATTATAAATACTTTGTTCTCCCTGTTCTTTACTTAAGAAGCCAGCTGGCCCTTGCTTTGCTTTTCTGTATTTGGAATATTACAGCTTCAAAAATATTGTAACCACAGAGCAACAACTCAGCTGCAAGCTACTATGATTAAAACCCAGCACCCTCTCCGACTCAATGCCGGAGTGGGCCAGCAGGTGTCACTCTTGAAAAGGGTGTAATTTTGGTGGCAGCATCTGAAAAAATGACATACTCGTACAGAGCCTGCCATAAAACAGGTAAGTGGGTTTCAGGAGTTTCAAACTAATGCTGCTACATATTCATCATAAGTCAAGGAAAAGACACACAAAAGGAAGGCTTCAAAGAATCAAACTATGTGTTGCGTTTTGCCTTCCCTTGAGCAAGCGTATCTAATAGCCAGAATACTGCCAGTCAAAAATCTGGTAATGTAGGACACCTCGTATGCCCTCAGATTCCAAGTAGTTACATATAAAAACACACACGTACACATATATGCGTACAAAATCTTACCTATGTACAAATCTTTTGCTCTCTAAGTATGCAAGTGCTGTGCTAAGCTGGTAAGCGTAGAGTATCAGAGAGGCCAGATCCAAGCTGTATTTTCTTACTTGCAAAAACGATCTCAACTTTTTGCACAAAGAAGGAAAAAAAGGAAAGAAGTTAGGACAAAAAAATAATAAATTTGAAGAAGGCATATCTCAAATTGTAAAGTTTATGTGAGAATCAACGGGCATGCTTTCCCTTAAGGCTGGATGAGGAAAAAAAAATCACTTGCTATGAAGAAATTTGACTTTGGGTTAAATTCAAGCAGTTATTTCTACATGAAAACTGTTAGCCAAACAAAAAACCAAACCAAACCAACAAACAAATTAGTGCATTGCTTTCAGGCTCCTTTTGAAGACTGAGAGCACGTGCTGCTGCTGTTCCAGAGTAAAGAACTCCTCGACTTTTTATGCATTCTTCTCTTAAGAACTGCACATGTTTTCAGCCTAAATAAAATCAGACCAAAACAGTATGTGGCCAATCTGACCACGGATCAGACAGAAGCATTAATTTTATTCTACATTTGCTAAAACAATTGCATTTTGCTCAGAGTCGCCAATATCAATGCAGAATTTTTAGAAGCTGTAGTCCTGCATAAGGCAGTTAAGACCTAATGGAAGGTGGCACTAGAGACTCCTTATAATTTGAAAAGTGATTTGGGCACTGGGAAGGAAGTCTGTCATTTTTTGGCAGAAAATTACTTCTCCGCTACAGGTTTTTCTGCCCTTTTTTTCTTTTACAAGATATTGCAGTTTGATAATTACAACAACTATCTTTCAATGCTGTATAAAATACCATTTCATCTCACGTTTTCAGAAACATGTAGCTTGAAGAAAACAAATTGATTATAAAAACTGAGATCTAGATTTATTGAAACCCTTCATCCGAAAGACATAATAATGAGGAAAGTCATCTTATCTAGGATCTCTGCTGCAGAAAAAAACCCTAAGCAAACCTGTACAGAAAAAACCCCTAACCAATTCAGTGTTCCCAGGGAAAATGCAGTATTACTCAGGAAGAACAAAAGATCTACCACATAATTTTACTTCTATAAGGTATGTTTGCAAATGCTGTTTAAATGATATTGCATTATCATCATCGTGACACAGGTCATGCTCTCACTCTGGAACAGCAATTGAAGTTCTCTGAAAACTAAACCACTCTGGTATGAGCTGATGCAGTTCCCTCCATGGAGGAGTTAGGTCAAATTCTGCCATTCCTGTTTCTGGGTCCATGATTCTACAAACAAGCATGATATCATGTTTGAGGAGAGTGCCTTTGCATTAGTGCCGAGAAGTGATTTTCTCAGTCTTTTGTAAAGGTATCTGTGAGCTGAAAGAGAGAAGACCAAAGTTGCGCGAGGAATTTTCATACCTCTCCAAGTGTACAGAGCTCCATGATTATCCAAACTGGGTTTTCTGTAATAACACCAATGAGCTTCACAATGTGAGGATGATCAAACTGACGCATTGTTACTAAAAGGAAAAGAAACAAGTTGGTGTGTTATGTAATTTTTTTTTAAACATAAAAATAAAAAAGTTGGTTAAGAAGCATTTTGTCTATGACCAGAAAATATAATCACAGTTCTGCAGGACTTGAAACAACTGCTTGCAATCGATAACATCTGGTCATTTAATGTTCTGCAGGCAGTATGAAACACTGCTTGCTTTAAGTGTTCTAGTGCTTTACTATTCTTCGCTCACAAAAAGTAAACTGCTGTGGAAGGTGCAAGTCATGTGAGGCGCTCTGTCTTTTCTGCCCTAGTTGAGCATAACATAAATTAACATAACGACCTATCAATCCAGTGCATGACCAAATAACCTGTGCCTTTCTACTAGAAGAGGAGGAAGGAAAAAACAGTACGTATAATTCAATGAGTGGAAAAAATGTGTGTCAGTTTATGACATAGACAAGAATCTCATGTAATTATTATGTTCACATCTCATTTTATTTTCCAGGGACTTAATTAACTTTGCAGTCTCAGCCGTGCATTCACTATATATTTTATGCAATAAGACATAGAGATCATAGAATCATAAAATGGTTTGGGTTGCAAAGGACCTTAAAGATCATATTGTTCCAACCTCCCCGCCATGGGCTGCAACACCTTTCACTAGACCAGGTTGCTCAAAGCCCCATCCAGCCTGACCTTGAACACTTCCAGGGAAGGGGCAGCCACAACTTCTCTGGAAACCTGTTCCAGCGCCTCACCACCCCCACAGTAAAGAATTTCTTCCTAATATCTAATTTAAATAACCCTCTCTCAGTTTAAGATCTTCACCCCTTGTCCCATCACAACACTCCCTGATAAAGAGTCCCTCCCCATCTTTCCTGTAGGCCCCCTTTAAGTACTGGAAGGCTGCTGTAAGGTCTCCCTGGAGCCTTCTCTTCTCCAGACTGAACAACCCCAATTCTCTCAGCCTGTCCTCATAGGGGAGGTACTCTAGCCCCCAGTCATCTTCGTGGCCCTCCTTTCAACCTGCTTGAGCAGGTCCATGCCTGTCATGCCTGTCTTATGCTGGGGGCCCCAGAGCTGAACACAGTACTCCAGGTGGGATCTCAGGAGAGCCAAGTAGAGAGGGAGAATCACCTCAGGTGACTGTTGGTTTCTTTTCCCAGGTAACAAGTGGTAGGACGAGAGGAAATGGTGGCCTCAGGTTGTGCCAGGGCAGGTTTAGATTGGATATTAGGGAAAATGTCTTTACTGAAAGAGTCATCAGGCATTGAACAGGCTGCCCAGAGAGGTGGTGGAGTCACCATTCCTGGAGGTGTTCAAAAAACATGTAGATGTGGTACTTAGGGAGATGGTTTACTGCTGGACTTGGCAGTGTTAGGTTAATCGTTGGACTTGATGATCTTGAGGCTCTTTTCCAACCTAATCAATTCTATGATTCTACAGTCCCAATATGGACCCCTAAGGGACACCACTCCATCACTGATCTCCACCCAGACATTGAGCCATTGACTGCAACTCTTCTGAGTGTGACAATCCAGCCAATTCCTTATCCACCAAGTGCTCCATCCATCGAATCCACCTCTCTTTTTAGAGCCAAAGATGTTGTGCAGGACAGTACCAAATGCTTTGCTGAAGGTCCAGGTAGATGACACTAGTTGCTCCTCCCTTATTCACCAATGCTTTAACCCTGTGATAGAAAGCCACTAAAATTGTCAGGCATGATTTGGACTTAGTGAAGCCATGTTGGCTGTCACTAATCTCCTCCTTATTTTCCATGTGCCTTAGCGTAGTTGCCAGGAGGATCCGTTCCATGATCTTGCTGGGCACAGAGGTGAGACTGACCGGCCTGTGGTTCCCCAGGTCTTCCTTTTTTCCCTTTTAAAAAATGGGGGTTACGTCTCCCCTTTTCCAGTCACTGAGAACTTCACTGGGCTGCCATGACTTCTCAGATCTGATGGATAGTGGCTTAGCAGCCTCATCTGCCAGTTCCCTCAGGACTCACAGGTGCATCTCATCAGGTCCCATGGACCTGTGCACCTTCAGGTTCCTTAGATGGTCTCAAACCTGCTCTTCGCTGACAGTGGGTAGTACTTCATTCTCCCAGTCCCCGCCTTTGGATTCTGTGAATGTCAGCATGGCTAGAGCACTTGCCAGTAAAGACCAAGGCAAAAAAGTTGTTGAGTGCCTCAGCCTTCTCCATGTCAACTGTAGCCAGGTCTTGCATTTTGCTCATATGGGCAGGCGGGGTAGGGGTGGTTGTTGTTGGTGGGATGTACAGTTTCTTTCATCTTCCCTTTTTGTCCTATGTATCTGAAGAAACCCTTCTTGTTATTCCTCACATTCCTAGCCAAGTTCAGCTCCAGCTGTGCCTTGGCTTTCCTGATCCTCTCCCTGCACTCTCAGGCCATATCCCTACAATCTCCCCAGGATGTATATCCCTGGCTCCACTGCCCATGCATTTTGGTTTTGTGTTTTAGTTTGGCTAAGAGGTCTTGACTTAGCCAAGCTGGCCTCCTGCCTCCCCTGCCCAACTTCTTACACATCAGGATTGAGAGCTCTTGGACCCTAAGAAAAATGTCTTTAAGTATCTCCCAGTTCTCATTCACTCCTTTGCCTCTGAGGGCAGTTTCCCAAAGGAATCGATGCACTAGTGCCCTAAATGGCCAGAAGTTTGCCTTTTTGAGGTTTAGTGTCCTTACTCTAATTTTACCCATCCTGTACCCCTCAAGTTTGAGAATTCCACCAGGACGTGATCACTGCAGCCCAGGCTACCTCCAATCTTGACGCCTCTGTTAAGTTCTTCCGCATTAATGAGCAACAAGTCCAGAAATGCCTCTCCTCTGGACGGGCTCTCCATCACTTGGTACTAGGAAGTTGTCCTCAATGTACTCCAGTAGTTTCCTGGACTGCTTGCAGTTCGCTGTGCCACTTTTCCAGATGTCCAGCTGGCTGAAGTCCCCTATCAGGAACCAGACCTACAAGTGTGATGTTTCCTGCAGTTGAAGAAAGAACTCTTCATCAACCTCCTCTTCTTGATTGGGTGGCCTGTAGTGGACACCAACTACAAAGTTTCCTTTGTTGGCTTTGTCTCTAACTTTCACCCATAAGCTCTTGACCTGTGCATTGCTATTCTTCAAAGATAGCTCTGTGCAATCAATCCCATTTTTGGCACAGAAGGCAACTCCCTCACCTCTCCTTCCTTGCCTGTCCCTTCTGCATAGTTTATAGTTGTCAATCACAGCACTCCAATTATGCGATTCACCCCACCAAGTTTCTGTGATAGCAATCAGGTCATAGTTTTCCATCTGGGCAGTGGCTACCAGCTCCTCCTGTTTGTTTCCCATGCTGTGTGCATTGGTTTAGAGGCACTTCAAGCTGGGCTGTCAGCCACATACCCTTTTTAGAGGAGCTTGCCCTAATTCCCTTGAGGCAATTCACAGGTGTTTCCCTGTTGCTTCCTAATGCTTCAGCAGCCCCTGCCTCTTGAGTGCATAGAACACCACCCCCTCCCACTGCTAAATCTAGTTTAAAGCTCTGTTTATAAGTCCAACCAGCTTATTGCTCAGGACACTCGTGCCCCGCTTTGGTCACTTGAGCCCTGTCAGCTGTCAACAGGCCCGGTTTCCCAAAGGTTATGTCAAAGATTGTAGAAGCCAAGACCTTGAGCGTGGCATCAGCTACGCAGCCAGTCTTTCACCTGTTCAATTTGTCTCCTTCTTCTCAAGTTCTCTTCTCCAGCTGGGAGGATAGAGGAGAACACCACCTGTGCTCCTGATCCCTTGAACATCATTCCGAGTGACATAGAAGTCTCTCTTGATATTTCTGAGTCGCCTCATTGCAGCATTTCTGACCCTACTTGGAACAGTAGGAATGGGTGATAGTCCACAGGGTTTACAAGGCTCGGCAGCATCTCTGTGACATCACGGATGCGAGCTGCCAGCAGGCAGCAAACTTCTCTGGAGATTCTGTCTAGGTGACAAATGAGCCCTTTGGTGCCTCTCAGCAAGGAGTCTCTGCTACTAACGCTCTACACACTTTTCTCCTGGCACCGGTTCTAATGCGGGTGGGTGGTTGGACCAACTTTGTGTAGTTGGCCTTTCCTGGGTCTTGCCTGTTCCTGTCTCTTCATTCTGCAGTCCCAGGGCATCATACCTCCATAGGGGTACTCCAAGGGGAAGGGGAAGATTCCTCCTCCTGCCCCGAGCAGAGACGAGAGTCCAGCCTCCTTTGTCTCATTAGTTGGTTGAGTCTGTCGCCTCAGGGTTGGAAGCAAGCTTACCTTTCCTTTGCAGAGTCTGAAGGCAGTGCTGTCACTCAGCTTGTGACAGTGTACAATACCACATATCAGTCTCTTGCTCAGATATCCGGACAATACGCTGCCTGTTAAGTTCCTCTTGTGACATGGCTACTTGCTTGAGGAGTTCTCCCAGCTGGGCACACTCGCACCCATGACATCCACCTCTGCCTTCGGATCCTAGGGGGACTTTGAGGTTCTGGAGTTCCATGCAACTTTGGCTCTGGGCAGGTCTTTCACTTCTTGGGGGGTCAGTCTGGGTGTAGGTGTCCACATAGGGAGGTTTTACCACTTCCATCTGGGTTTCAGTCACAGATTTGCAGTTGCAGCAGGTGGAAACTGTTTTGTTTCAACATGAGGCTACTTCTGTCTGGCTCCCAGAAGGAAACAGCCTATTTGCCGGAGGCCACCCTCCCTTTGTGCCCTTCCACAGAAACTGCAGCACCACACTGTTTGCCTGCCCTGGTCGCAAGTGCTCCCTAGGGACTGCCTTTTACGGATGTGGGGGTTGGCCAAGGTTGCTCCTGGCCCTGCCCAAGCCTCATCAACCACTCTCAAGACAGCTGCCAGCTCCTGGAGGCTCTCTCCGTGACCCTGGTGTTGCCCGAGGTCAGGAATTCCCGCTGTACACCACTATCCTCCGTTCTGCCGTGGATCGTGCTGGCACCAAAGCTGCTCGCCTTGGCAACTGACTCAATGCTTATAATGTTTTGGGGATGTGTATTTGGTAGGTGAAATGAAACATCAGTCCTCTGATTAAGTTCTTCTCTTCCAACACATGGATGAGAAACACCCTTAATTTAATCTTGAAGTAGTCTCTCTTTTACATTTACAGTTTGTGGTGTCAACAGAAATACATGGTAATTACCAAACTGGAAAGTCTCCTTCGTTTGCCTAAAATTGGAGAAGAATAAAAAATGCTATCTTTTGGCTTTTAATCAATCACAAGCTAAGAGCAGCAGGTGTTTTTGGATTCCTATTCTGATGACCTCTGAATTCTACTTCTGTCCACTGGTACACAGCAGCTGTCTAACCAAGCATCTTGCAACACCACAAATCCCAAGAAAAATCCTTGGACAATGATATTTCTAAGACCTAGTGTATAACAGTTCAGTAACATATTTTCCTGTGAAGAAACTTATGTGGGCAAACTTAAGAGAACATATTCTTTAAAATATTAATGTGTTATGAAAAATACAGAAAAAAAAATCAGTAAAACAAACATCCCTATCAATGCCACAGCTTAACACATTAATAAAAAGTAATAAATAATGTGGTGAAACGTCAAATGGGCAATAACAACTGCTAAAATACTACACAGAATTGATGTTAGATTCCTAAATCATTAAATTCCTCTCTTCCCTTTTGACGTAAATGGAACTTCACAGAGGGAAGCTGTTTCTGACTCCTCGAAAAAGTATCTACTGCTAAACTAGTTTATCTGAACCCAATGTTAGTATTAAAAACTTGGTAAATAGAGTGTATATTCCAAACAAACCCCAAAGATTTAGGTTAAGGGTTCTCTTGTGCTAACCTATCTCAGTGCAATTTACAATGCTTTATAACATGGAAAAGTTGCTTCATTGATGTAAAAGTGAAGCAGGAATATAGTTTTAATTATCAAAGCAATGGAGAGGCAATTAACACAAATAGTTTTATATCGTATGGTCTTATCAGTTTTAAACATTAAATCCTCCATTGTTGGAAAAAAGGTAGTAGAGTTGTTACATCATTTTGCCACCCAGCTTCTAGAGGTAAGATGAATGAACCCAAGCCATTGGAAGAGCAATAAACATCTCCCCAAACCAGGTGGTTTGTATTTTAGCATATACAAATGCATTAATAGTTACGCACTGCCACACAAAAGCAGACAGGAATGAAGAGACAGGTGCTGCTTGTAAAAACATTTTCTTCCACCTACTTTCTATACTGAGGTGTTCCTCCTTGCAAGATTCAATACTAAGTCTTTTCAGCATTGAAAACTACACCACAACAAACAACTAAAGCCCACAAACATTTTAATGCTCCTAATATTAAAATATTAGGAATTCCTAATATTCCTAATATTAAAATATTAGGAAATAAATAAATAAATAAATAAAATATTAGGAAATAAATTTTTTAATTCAGTGACATAACCAACTCTGCCTCTCCAGATGTCAGATCTGGGCCTTTTGAAGAGTGCTCTTAAAAACCAGGAGGCAATGTCTTCTGAGAAAGTTTGCAATCTGAACGCAAACAAGAGGAAGGTAACAGATGGGAATTAGAATAAAAAAAAGAAAGAAGACATGACAAAACTATTAAATCAAAATTGAAAAGCACTATTTATCTGTCTACTACGCTGGCATTTCCTAATCTGTCAAGTTCACAGCATAATAAGGAGCATTCAATGAGCAATTATTTTCTACATTGTTAAGAGACAGCAGCCTACCTTTGACTGCTAAGTTATTACTATAAGCAATGGTATTTACTTTTCCAACAGCTAGAAATGTAATGGAAAAAATTACAGTAATTTAAGAAAAACCTGACATCCAAAAATAAGAAGCCATTAGCTATGAACACAGATTATTTGAATAACTGGAAAAAAAAAATCCTTGAACAAAGGAATAGGGAATAAAAGTGTACTGTAACATCTGGCCATAACCAAATAATTCATTGATATAATACAATACCTTTACGAGGTTTATAGATATACAATAGCAGACAATAATAGGCAAGAATTAAGGCCTAAGTCTTGCATCTTAATTTGCTTGCCATACCAAACAGTAGAGAAATCAATAACTACAACACTCGCACAGAAGTTTTATGTTAGTATCCATCTCAACAAAAAGACTCCCTCCATGTGTGAAGTGTACCCTTTGGGGAATGCAATATTTGGGGGGCAATTATTTAGAAAGTTGGTTCATTCTATCATAATTTTTAAATCTGAATTTTCAAAACAGATCTTAGATATTACATTTTTAGCAAAATAAAGACAACCACCATTCTAAAGTAATACACTGAAACAAGTGCTATGGGTTTTTTAATTCACTGAGGAGGAAGAAGGAAATAGACGAACAGAGAGGCGGTCAATGCCCAATTCCTGGAAACATTCCAGGGCAGGTTGGACGGGGCTCTGAGCAACCCGATATAGTGGAAGATGTCCCTGCTCACTGCAGGGGGGTTGGACTAGATGGCCTCTAAAAGTCCCTTCCAACCCAAACCATTCTATGATTCTGTGATTCTATGATCTTTAATATTCCAAAACTGGTTCTGAAGTCTTACAGGAGTCAGACATCCCTGTTCAACTCAGAGAAGTCAAAGAACCCCCATACAATCATATCCACAGGCAATGCAAGGATGTAAAGCACTCTTCCTGGCACATATTGCAGAAGAGGAGAAGGTCATGCAATGTATTAATAAAAGATTCACATTAGCATCAGAAGTTTCTGGCACAGATGGCTGCAGTCTTTGCAAGGAGCAGTTACAGAAGCTACCCCAAAAGAAGTATTTTAATACTCACAGGCTTCTTGTAAGAATTTTTCTCTAACGCTGTCTGAGGTGCAGTTTTTACATGTTTTGATTGCAACAGCCATAGCTGGATTTTCCTGAAAGACATTATTGAGAAACAACTGAAATACCACCCACCAAATACAGCCCACCAAAAGCTACATCCTTTAAAATTCTAGCAAAGCTGCTTTACTTTAGAGGGAATTACTATTAGCTAAAATATCTTCAGTTAAGAAATTACATTTTGAAAGCTTGAATATTAAAATATTATCATAATCAATACACCTAGTGTACAACATTTACATCTAATGCACCTAGTTTAAAACATCAAATATTTCCTATGTTAAATTGTACAAAAATTATGACAAAAGACAGCAAGTTTAACTGAATAGTACTGTAAACTTTTTGTGTTATTGAGGATGGTAAACTCTTGACAATATTCAGCAAAAGCAGAGGAAACAAGTAGATATATACCTAAAAAACCCACACTTGACTTACGCAAGCAAGCAACCTGGAAAGCCAAATAAAGGACTTCTTGTGGCTTTTGCAGAACAAAGACTGGCTATAATTTTGAACTTAAACTACAAAGGCAAGTAAAATAAAGATTTTTACATATTAGCTTCACAATCAGTTATATCAAGGGCTTAAAACAGAGCTGAACAGAACACGTATTCAAAATCGGAGACAGATTTTACCATCTGATGGCTTCTCCTCTGAATACTGAAAAATGAGAAGCACTGCGACAGCGCAAAGGAGGCCTCTTGGGTCAGGTGGCATCTTTCACCTTCTCTTGCTTTGGTGTGTTTTACAAATACCCTTCCCACAAATTACAGACAGCACAGAGAAGCTGCAAGCGTTTTTCTCCTGAAAAGAAGCTTTAGGTGTTCAAGCTTCGCTAATATTGAAAACGCCATGACTGACTTAGAAAATGGTATTTTTACAACACAGCGTATCCTCACAGTAATCTACAATACTCAGATGATATCCTTCATACAAGTTCTTAATGGGCTGAAAGCAGCTGGAGGCCTGCTCAAGGACTAGTACGCCTTCCTTCCTACTGGTAAACTGGGAATTGTGCATTGTTTAATGGGAAGATTACAAATGAACCTTTCCCCAAAAGGCTATGCAGTGTTGACGGACGTCCTCACCTACTTTTTAAGGCCAGTGAGAGCTGAAGATTCATAGAGTTATGTTCTATGTCTGCTCACGCTTGCTCTATTTTAAATCTGTTTTTACAGAAAAACATTATCGGAATTAGAATATTTATATTTTTCAGGCTTAAATGTCTATTTGCTCTTCAAGTTGACTTTGCCAGAAAATACTAATTAAAACCTTCTCTCACACATAAACATGCCCATAAACTGACTGAAAAAATGGTGGTAAATTAAGATGATTTTATTCCCTTCTGAAATCAGGATTCAGTAATCAGTACTGGATGAGACCTCTGGAGGGCAGCCAGACCAACCCCTCTCCTGGTGCTCTACAGACAGTTTCTGAAAAATCTCATAACCAATATTAGCATCAAAAGGAAGAGTTTCAGTGTCTGCAACCAGCAGAGACTCCAGACATTTTGCAAATAAATATAGGAAAGGGCCTGATATCAGGGTTTTGCTGATCTTTGGTTTTCAGGTAAGGAGATAAAACAGTGAGTACCGCAAACTGGTAACAGTTTGTGTACTGAGCAGCAAACACAATTTTAAATGACACTTTTGGATTAATCCCACAGTATATCAGCCTTTAAAGACAGTCTTATTTGAATTCCTTACATCTGAGCAATAGGATCCTGTATTTATACATATATTTTACATACATTTTACATTCATTACCCTAGAAATACAGGCTGGTTGTGGTATTTCAGGAATACCTAGTAGTAAGCAGCATTCAAGAAGAGATGGATGCTGCACAGTCACTAGAATAGAAACTTTCCAAATGCAATGAACAGGGATGAGATATTTCAGATTCAGATCTGAGCTAGTAGAACAAGAGGCCAGAAATCTCCCCTATATTTTTGCACACAAGCTGAATATATAAAAGGATGGAAACACTATTGTGTTATTGTAACTGATCTATTGTAAGATTTCTTCCAAAAGTTTAAGTTACTGTGTGACTTATACATTCAAACATAATGATAAAAACACCTTTCTGTCTTCCCTTCGCATATGCAAGTGTCTTAAATGTAGTAACATTTTATTAATAAAAGTAATCCGCAGATTGCCATTTAAAAAACTTATACTAGACACAGGATGACTGAATGAAATCTGTTTTCCAATTCAAGAAAAAGAACAGAGACAGACAGCATTTTCAAAACAATAGTCCCTAAGAAAAAGGGTCTTTAATTGGTTTTACAGACCACTAGATTTATCCACCGTGCTCCAACTTCAGTGAAACACTACTCCTCAAGTACTCCTGTCAACTTGGACAAGATTAAATGGAAGGCAAGGATCTCCCTTAATGCAAAATATATCAGAGCTGCTTTTCTAAATGAAGGTATCAGAAGAGGCTTCAAACCTGTCTGAAATATATAACATTTATCCTTATTTATTTACTTAAAAATTGCATTGAAGAAGTACTTACTTAACCCACTGAGCCCAGGACGCTAACCAGTTCTTTGTGGGAAATACTGTTTCTGAAGTTAGAACTAGATTGTTGTCCACATGAATTATTACTTCATCTATCGAAAATCCAGAGACTTAATTTCTTCAAATGAGAAATAAATCTTCATTTTACACTTGCATTACTAGTTTATTGTTAGCTTGAAATTGGTTGAAATTAAGTAATTTTCCAGCTTTCTCTTGCTTTTTTCCACAAACTTAACTTTTCACCCATTTAAATTGCAATCTTAATCTTTGTGGCAGCAGTGTAGAAAAACACATAAGCACCAGCCTATATTATGCCAAGTCCCGCCAACCTCACTGGTTTCATTGAGATGGCTCATGTGCATTGGGGTTTTGCTGGATCAGTGCCCAAAGTTTTCTGCATCTTTTCTTTCAGGAGAAAGTAGTAACTTTATTAACACAAGCTTCTTTGTGAGAAATCTTCCCTGTGAGAAACTGTGATCTGGACAGACTGGATTGATTGGCCAAGGTCAACTGTATGAGGTTTAACAAGGCCAAGCGCTGGGTCCTACACAACAATCCCAGGCAATGCTACAGGCTTGGGGAAGAGTGGCTGGAAAGCTGCCCGGTGGAGAAGGACCTGCGGTTGTTGGTTGACAGCTGGCTGAACATGAGCCAGGAGTGTGCCCAGGTCGCCAAGCAGGCCAACAGCATCCTGGCTTGTATCAGGAATAGTGTGGCCAGCAGGAGCAGGGCAGTGATCGTGCCCCTGTGCTTGGCACTGCTGAGGCCACACCTTGAATCCTGCGTTCAGTTTTGGGTCCCTCAGGACAAGAAGGACATTGAGGTGCTGGAGCGTGTCCAGAGAAGGGCAACGAAGCTGGTGAAGGGTCTGGAGAACAAGTCTGATGAGGAGCGGCTGAGGGAGCTGGGGGTGTTTAGTCTGGAGGAGGCTGAGGGGAGACCTTCTCGCTCTCTGCAACTCATTGATAGGAGGTTGTAGCGAGCTGGCTGTTGGTCTCTTCTCCCAAGTTACTAGTGATAAGACGAGGAAATGGCCTCAAGTTGCATCAGGGGAGGTTTTGACTGGATATTAGGAAAAATGTCTTCAGTGCAAGAGGGGTCAGGCATTGGAACAGGCTGCCCAGAGAGGTGGTGGAGTCACCATCCCTGGGGGTGTTCAAAAAACATGTAGACATGGCACTTTGGGACATGGTTTAGGAGGCATGGCGGTGTTGGGTTGAGGGTTGGACTTGATAATCTTACAGGTCTTTTTCAACCTTAATGATTCTATGATAAATATAGTGACATCCTCACTGGAGAAACAGACACATTTGTTTAACATTATTGTCCCTCTCTTGTAGGCTACTGCCCTTCCAGTATAACAGACTACAATTTTTTGCTCTGTATTTCAGCACAGAAGTTAGATTAGCTTACTCTGACACAGTTGGCAGCAGGACTGAACACATCCTAAGCCCAAGTCACACTGAACACTCATGAACACTGTTTTAAACTTTGGAAAATGTTCTGAAGCACTCAACGCTCAGTAGGGGAGTATGGACAAAGGGATGTGTGCTCACCATGCTTGGACACACTCAAAAAAGAGGAAATTGTATGGTTGGTGTTAAAAGCAATGACTTCTAATTCCGACTCAGCCAGTGGCTTTGGTTCAGTCCTGAATAGTTTACTTGGCTCTTTTGATGCCCTTCCCGATGTATTAAAAAATGGGGAAATAGGAGCAGACAAACTACTCTTGAGCTAGTTTTCTATTCATCTGAAATATGGGGAATATTCTTTACATGTTGATTATTCTGAAAAATAAATGACAAAGTCAATTTTTATTTGTTCTGGAAGACTTAGACCAAGGCATCTAAGGAATAAATTTATTTTTTATTTCATTTAACTAGAAGTTTTATTGTTTGTTCATTTTCATTCCAGAAGTGAGGCTTACCGGACTCATGTAAACTCCTTGGTGTACATCTCCAAACTGTCCTTCACCAATGCAGCGCCCCAGTTCAATTCTCTCCCTTTGAATTTCATAATCTCTGGCTATAAGAATATAATGCACTTAAAACACCAAATTTCGGATGAAGGGCAAAGAAATATTCCACAAGATACGAAAGTCAAAGTAAGTCACTCAAATGTCTCACATATGAATAGCTAAGATTAACATTTGTTTCACACCAACCTATACAAATGCTGTATATACACAGTGGAAACCTCTTAAACAAATGTTTGAATCAAAGCAATGAAAAAGGAATTGTGAAATCTAATTTGCTAAATTAACTGCTATGCATTATTTATTTCAATGCAATAGACATAATTGAATCCTCCTTAATTATAGGTAGTAAAAGACACAGAACACAAATAGCCTTGGGCAATACCAATGATATTGAGTACAGCCTCAGCACGCATCCTTTTGTATGTTTAAGAGAACTCCACTATGCGGTATTTTAGATTTTGGAACCATCAAATGTGCCTGGAGAACTTTTAAAGAGGTAACTGCAAGGAAAAATACAGAAAGAAGAGCATGGCAAATAAAGATAAAATAAAAGAGTAAAATTTTGAGTGCACTACACCTCTAGCAGTGTGTAATTGAAGTAAAATTGATGCTTTGTGGACGTATGCAATTTTGTTAAGTCGGTTGTTTAACAGACTGAGAATATACTGATTAAAATGGATCAATACTTCAGCAAAACATTTATCAATTGCAATTGAATTACTTCATTTGCAATTTACTTTCTAGTGGACATGGAAAAATATTTCAGGAATAGCAGAAAAGCATGTATAGTATATGTTTTCACCTCTACTTGTATTATTCAGAGAAAAAAAATGTGATCAACCAGCTTAGGACTTCGTGACCAATGGTTTTGACTTCATTAACACTACAGAAATAATGTCATCTAGAGCTGGGTAACAAGGTGGTAAACGCCTTTTTAATTACTTTAAGTACTGCATTTTCCTCTTTAAAATCCCAAAGCTAACTGGTTTAACTATAAATAAATAATGTATATTAAATGAAAGAAAGTGAATAGTAAACTTAAAAATTCCACATCATTCCAAATTGCAAGCATACAGGGATGGGTAAAGGGTCTCCTGTTACCTTCATCTATTCCATAGCTTTCTGCAGTGCAATTAAGAGAAAAATCAAATGCTTACTTAAATATAGCTTCTTAAGACAAGGACAAACATTTTTTAACATTGTTTTTAAAAATGAAGAAATATACTGATGCAATTTTAAGTTTACATTAGCAGAAGTCACAGGTCTGTTCTTGTGATCTTTACTCAGTCCTTTGAGAGCTGAACACTTGAGTCCACTTCAATCTAGCAAAGCACTTAATGAATTTCTCTTCAACAGCCCATCTCTTGGGCTTTGAATTGAAGGCATACTTAAGTGTTCAGCATCATCCAGGGCTGGGCCCACAAGTAATTTCTTCCATGAGAATTTAAATGAAAAGATTAGGAAAAAAAAAAACCAAAACCAAAACCACACAATGTTAGTATGTTAAAAAAATACAAAGGATATAATTTATCACAGTACTTTTTGATCCTGCAATTATTTTAGTAGAATCATGTAGTGACTTACTGCAAGACATTCAAAACACATTGTTTATTTCTGGAAAACATATATTCTTGCTTTTCAAATATTTATGTTCAAATATATATGTTTTTCAAAACATATATTCTTGTTTTTCAAATATTTTCCACAGTAGTGGAAATGATGTAGTAAACACTGAAGTGACCACGAAACATTCCTGCCACATGGTAAACTCTGGAAACCCTTACATCCATTCATGGTTCTTCAGCAGAACACGGCACCAGTTTAGGACCATCGTCCCCTCTTACACTAACAAAACCCGACGTTTTTGCAGGTCTGTGTATCAACGGATTGTCTACATCTAGAGAAATCCTTGGTTGCCAAAACATGACTGTAATTTCACAAACGCAACTTTTAAAATCAGAATACTAGACTTTCATGTTAAATTTGTTAGCCTCAACTGTTTAAGGTTATAATTCAAATATACCATAAGACAAAATCCTTGTGGTGGCTAATGCACAATTTTTTTTACTTCAAAGATGAAGACTCGGAAGAACTTTGAATTTTTGTTTTTGTTCCTGAAGTCTTTCATCTTTAACAAAATTGCATGTGGTACAGATGACTATCAAGGAATTCGAGAGTCTGTCACAGAGCAAGGGTGAGACAGTTAAGACAGCAATACACAGAAACTTTCCAAATTGTTTGCTCTTAGCACAGAAATCTTATCCATTCTTTCTTTAAGTGTTGTGTTCAGCATCACAATCAAAAAAATAAAATCTACATTTTGAGACGTAAAAGAAATTTCACTGTGAAGTCACTGACAGCAGCAAAACAGAATTTGGTTTTATTTGCTTCAAAACCTGAACCTGAAAAACACTGAATCTATGAGTTTTCACAACATCATAAAGAACATTTTCTTTGCATACATATTACTTAGAGCTGAAACAAAAGATTCAGTCCCTGCTAAACCAGAGAAGCCTTCGGATAGAAAACTTCCTAGGTTAACTACCATACTTACTTGATGGCATTGTATAAGTATCTTCTTCATCTATAATCTCTGCGTAGTCATCTGTCTCTGTAAAGGGAGGAATTGAAGAGTTTCGGGAAAAGCAGATGAAAACAATTCTCCAGAACAATATCTCCAATTTATCAGGACTGATATGTCACAACCCCCAACTTCAACATTGCTGGGACGCATTTACAATAGCATGAATAAAACTTGCTCATGCATAATTTATGGCATGATAATGACCTCAGTGCCAATTATACTACGTCACATAGATGCATTCAACAAGGAATAAAAGGAAGATTCATTTATATTCAAAAAAGTTCAAGCTCTGTAATTGAAACCCATCTAAACTGCTGGCTTAAAAAGAAAATCTTTTTAATGGCAAATTCCACTGCAGTAAAGAGAAAACATTATTAATGAATTAAATTGCTTTACCTTCAATAAAGTGTGAATATTAGTTTGCTAGTTTTTTATGTCAAACAGGCAGAACAGACAGTAAAGATGTTCCAGGGCAGCATCTACCTACTGCCAGTGTGGCAAAGTAAGTTATTTTCCATAGTCATCTAGAGTATAAAGATCTTTTCAGCCACACTCTCGCCTTACGCCCATTTTTCTTGCATTAGTCTCAATTTTCCTCTCATGGACAGTGTTGGAAAACAACCAGTTCTCAAATTTTTCTGAAAAACAATGTATTTCTTCCTCTGTTTAAAACTTACGACTTTTACATCATCTGTTCTCAGAATGCTTTAAATGGTGTCAAGTCACATCAGAAGGTCCTTCTCTTGCTCTAAAGAACTTCCAGTGTGTGTAGGTCATTTCCTAAAGGTCAGATAAATTCCTCTGGGGGGTTACAAAACCAGTCCACAACAGTGAGATAATTTTTCACTGCAAGGCTGTTAAATTCTACTCACCAACTTCAAAAGCATAGAGAGGTTCTCAAAATTGAATAATTTCAAATCCAGTTTTCATGGTTAGTTTCAGGTGATCGCATACTGGACCACCTTTGCAAGGCATTATTTACTCCCCCTTTCCCCCATCTGCCCTGGAGCATATGTACATCCCTACGACTCCCTGGCATCACCTCTAGAGGTATGATTTCTGAACAATGAATCAGACAAAGCCACAGTGAAACTGGAAAGAAGGATGGGGTGATCCCTTTTGGCAGCAGCCCTCAGTTCAACCAACTTAAGCCAGCTCTGAAACCAGAGCAAGGCTTACAAATATTATACACAAACAAAAGGCTTAATTTTAATACAAACTGAACGTTCAACCATTAGGAAACTACAGGTTGCCTGTAACCTTTGAAGTTCAACACACTTCAGTGAGTAAATGTAGTTTTATGATCCTAACTTTGTACTACTTAAATAAAATTAAAGCTATTTTTCTTTCAAACTCCTGTAGGAATACACCATGTCTTGTAAAAACAAAACCAGGAAATTCTACACCATTTAAATTTTTGCTAAATTTTTGCCATTTAAATTTCTATTTAGGGCAGAGCAAACCAGAGTCACCTAATGAAAATTCAAGTAATTATAAAGACAGTGCACAATTCTAAAAAGGCAGAATAATCCAGAGGCACTAATCTCTTACTTGGTAGTTTATTCCTCCCTACATTAGAAACTAAATTTTTTGTAGAAAACAAGCCCAGTTTGATCTGAAAAATAAGCGTATGTTTGATAGAAATCATTAGTGTCACACCAATGTGACGGGGATAAATCACTTTGCTTCCTTGTAAAGACTGTGGTAAGATGTTTTTACCTTTTGTTAAGCGTGACAGATACCAACTACTGTTACAAGCTAATATTTGAGGATACCAGAAAGTTCTTAATCTATGTAAAAAAAATATGTACTGAACAAAAGATATTATAAACATATTTGCAAAGAATTTAAGAAGTTTGGCAACTAGAACTGGTGCCACACTGGTCGTTAAAAAACAAAAACATTTGTCATATTAGATTATGGAACAGTGCTTACAAAATGTGATAAATGACTTGGCTTGTTCATCTGTTTTAAATTAATGAAGTTAATTCATAATAAAAGCATTATCAGAACACCACAGAGCACTTTACATGTTTTTGATATCTTGCCTCAAACTGTCCTGAAACTAAAAAGGTCTTCAGTAGCTAATCCAAATAAATTAAATGTATGCAATTAACTAAACAAATATTTTTTGTTACACGTTTAACACTCTGGAGAGGAATATATTATAAGAATATGAAAATAATTCCTATACATGTCTGCGTTGTTTCTGGGAATTAGAGGAAAATTCAATCAAGGCATTACCAGTGATGTGCTCAAAGTGTTCTTCAACAAAGATGACTGACCTCTCTCACATGGAGTCTCTGCCCCACGATTAGAGTCGTGTAGTATGAGACTATTACCAAGTCTGCTGAGACTATGACTACGTCTGCTAAGAGATATTCCAGAACCCACGTGGAGTCTAAAGCAAAACTCAGCTTGGCAAGGCTCTCCAGGCTGCTTCGCAAGAAGGATGTGCCCTAGGAGTCTCAAGAGCTAAACACTGACAACAAAGCAGTGATTCCACGAGATGTTCTATCTTCAAGGCCCTTGATAAGTCTAGAAATACTAAGATTTAAAAACAGGGCTCATTACTGCTACGCTCTTGCACGTTTTAAAACCAGCACTGAACCTTTTCACCTGTTGGTCAACCCCAGATTCTTCTAGATGGAAACACAAATAGGTTGCTTCTGGACAAAGATACAGTGTTGGTGGTACAGGTGAATGAGCCAATTTTAGCTTTACTAAATCTGAATGCATTTATTAAACAGTTCAAAAAAAAACATCTTAGGATATTAAATCCGTAATAGCTAATCCACGATCTTAAACACTTGTTTGAAATTTCCCTTTTCATGATTTTTTCCCATTTATCAAAGCCTGTAATTTATAAAAGATAAGCACTGATAAAAAGCTATGTAGGGTTCATATCTAAAATACAACTTCTGAATTTATGACAGAAAAAAACGTCCTTTGAGTTTTTAATGTTTAAGAAAATAAAATTGGGGTAGTATTATCTTTGATTAGATCTGAAGGAGAGAAAGGAGATGAAAAGTTATACACCTCCTTCACATTTTACTGAGAGGAAGGCCACAAGATGTTATCTTTTTTTCTTCTTATCGTCTTACTTTGCATACTTTAATGTGCTTTTAGTACCTCCTACTTACAAGAACAAAGATACATATGCTATCAGTAGCAGTTTTGATTTTTTTCCAACATCAGATGGAATTGTTTAGAAAAATAGCTAAAAAATCTCTTTAAAACACCAAAAACAAAACCCAACTTGTTTTCAGAGGATAGCAAGTGAATATTTTCTAGAAAAAAAGACTTCTAAGAAGTCTGGAGAAGTTAAATATTTTGTACTAATTTCAAAGTTTTATAGAAAAACATTAAAATCTGTCTTTAAAATTAGCAGTTTGAGTAGCTGAAACCTGATTAATTTATCCATTTATCCAGTCTACTTTATCTTGTACAGCTTGTTTGTACGCAAGGAGCAGTAGTGGACTACAGAGCACTTTGATGCTACCATGCCTTCAAAGCATCACTTAGTAGATTCACTTCTTATGTAACATCCATTGATCTCACCCCGACCAAAAAAATGCTGTGATACAACCATTTCAATCAAACTGAATGGACACTCTTGCAAGCCTATAAACCTTCTTTGCATCATGCCAGAACTCCCATTGCAAATGCATGCAATACCACATCCCTGTGCGTTTGAAATAGTGTTTCCTTTTTCAATTGCAGTTTAGCAGAAAGTGTTAGTTGCACAGCCTGTAAAGTACAATATTTACTGGCTAATGTCCAAAGCAGACTGCTTTTTAATACTAAAATCCATATAAAATTTATTACTGAAATGTGCATTAAGTGGTATATGGATATAAGAGTTGCATATTGCACGTTAGTAACACACAGACTAGAAAACATATTACCGTCCCCACTAATTTCATCTGCAGATCCAGGTGGCATGCAAGGAAAGAGAAAAACAGGGGGAGAGAGAAGGGACAGAGAAGGGGGAGGGGAAAATATACTATTAAATTCATGAGTAATCCAAAAGTATTCAGACTGCAGTTATATTATATACCTGACTCAAGAGAAACCAGAAAAGTAGCAGAATTTAAGACTTCTCACCTAAAACCCAAGGGACTAATATATGTTCTAAGAAGCTTGTACGATGAAACAGAATTAATGACTTTCAAACACAAATTTACACAAAAATTAAATTTGGGAGCGGAATTATTTTGATGCATTGTTAAGAAATGCCAATTTCTGGTTTAAGTCAATACTTCGCTACAAAATATATCTCCTACAGCCAGATGAGTCAGTTCAATTTGACTTTTCACACACACTGATGACTTTGGATAACTAGAGCTGGTGTTCACCCTTTCAAAGGAAATGCGCTCCTGCGCTACCACTACAACATGAGTAAGGAACAGAACCAGCTGAGGATTAATCACACAGCGCATACTGCAGTTATACAAAGCTGAAATCTAAACCAGCGGCAAATGGAGCAACTCTACTGGGAAGCTGTTCAAATGAGCACCATACTCCGCATTTACAGTAGCAACCCTATTCCACACCAATACCCACAGCCCAAGCTGATGCACTTTAGACATTATTTGTAAGTAAAAGAAAAATGAGCATTAATGTTGTAAAAATAATGCACCTATTACTCCAATTCTTCTTACCCCTAACAAAGCCAAACTGGTCGAGACCAAATGCTGAACCAGTATGCAGCCAAAAGCATCACTGTATTCAATATTTAATTTGAAGTGATCTTAGCTGATGCTTATTGTTGCTATTCTATTTCATTCATAAGCATGCTGTATCAGGGGTCCAAGAATGAAGTAAAAATATAGTAACCAAAACCCCCATGGGTATACAGGGGCTGCACAGCTACGCAAATGAAATTATTAACATGTTTGTCATTGTAGAACATGATGCTTAAAACTAAATCCCCCATAAAGATGGGGACAAGCAAGTTTGTGAAATGAAAATCCAATTCAATCGGAGGAAAGGGGTAGCAGAAATTTCATGAAATTATTCTTGGAACTCTGTTTACCTGAGGCTAAAGTAGTAAAAAAAAACAGTAACTGCGTTAGTATATTCAGCTTTTGGGTTAATAAGGCAGCCTGTACAAAGAGCAGTGCAGTACCCTTAGGCGGCGGCTCATGGGAACAGAAGACGAAAGGGAGAAAGCGTCTAGCTTTCTTTACTTTATGCTGACAGTGATTGACTCCTTTACAAAGAGGCAAGAAAAGGAAAGAGAAAAACAGAAACAAATTATTTGGAAATAAAATAAAAGAGACTGGAGAAAACATCTACAATGAATGAACATAAAGGTTTACATTACAATTCTGTATATGCGAATGGTTATACGAATGTTGTTGAAACTCTAAAGCATATTTAGTATTTTCCTTCAAATTCCTTTCTACAGCAAAGTTGTTATTTTTTCCATTTTGAGAAGTGAGACTATAATCTATTAAAAAGACAGCTTTTGCCAACTGTATATACCATCTATTCACAACGCAAAGAACATTTGCTACCCCAGAAAGGTAACCCGCTTTTGCAAGCTCCCCATCTAAGTTCTACTAAACTGTTCTATGGCTAAATTCTGGTTTAAGTGGCACTCATCAGACTTAAACATGGACGTATTGACTTTCTGGACCCTTAAAAGAACTTAACATAAAACAAGTATTTCACAAGCAGGGTTACACAGAACAAGGAAAAACACAGTTTCTCTGTCCCACTGAAATACAGTACTGACGTATTTTATGATCTGAAATCTGCCACTGGAGTTTGACCCCCAGTGCAGACCTGCCTTGCCAGTTGATATTCTAGCTCACCAAGGGGCTCTGGGTGAATGCCCCATGGTACTGTCCTCACTGCCCCCTTTCCTAGTTGCCCTGCTGCATTTCATTAGCGAAGCGCTTATCGGGAGGGGAGATTTAGAGTAGGAGAAAATACAAAGAAGCCACAACTGATTTCACAAGGTGAGAAAGAAGGACACAAGAGGACCCTAAGAACCTGTGGATAGCTGCTCCTTTTGTTTCTCTTGTTATCTGTTTGCTCCTCTCTGCTTTCCTCTTTTCCCTCTCTCTTATCTCAGGAAATGTAAGAGGTGGTTTTAAAAGCCGATCAACTAAAAACCTGCATCTTGTTGCTGGTAGTCCTTCCCTGTCAAAACTCAAGAGCAAGGTCCAGCCACCATGACTGGAGGCAGAGGTGGTAAAAGAGGAGCCCGGTACTGCAGAAGCAGCACACTGGCACAGCATACTAGACAGCGGTGGGAGGAGTGGAGGAAGGGTAGCAAAGGAGAATCGCCTTTTAATAGAAAAAAAACTTCACATTTTTCATAGATTCTGGAAACTTAAGAACCAGCAAAACAGCCATACTTACACAAAAGCACCACCTTCTACACAGGCCCGCAATTTTTAGTGGCCAGATTTTGAGGGTAACATGCAGGATTTTTTTTAAAAGGTGTATGAAGTGTGTTCAATCACTGTCCGGTCTGGAGGCTGCATGTTGAATTTCATGTACGCAAATCTAATGGGTAACACACTACTATGTACAACTCATTCTTTGCTAAGATGGCAATTTTAATCCAAAGTTAAAACAAGTGGATGAGATTTATCATAGAATCCTAAACAACAAAAAAAATACTGCCAGGGTGATTAAACAAACAGAAATCATTCATTGATTGTGAAAATGTACAAGTCACTGAAAATGACAGAACATTTATCAGATTCAAAGCTAAAAGCTAAAAGAGGTGCAAAGGTAGTGGATCAGTATTTCCATGTATACTGCGTTACTGCAGTCCTAGGGACTTCTCTTCCTACCATCATGTAGCACAAATTTCAGTGCTATCATTCTACCACAAAATGTGAGGTAACATTCATAAAAACCTTCATAGTATGAAAGAAAAGAAAAAAATACTACAGCTATTTTAAGAGACTACTGAAAGGTACTGAAATGAGAATAAAGGTATCCAATACTCTGTACTGAAACAGAAGAACAGTTACAGAGTTACTGGAAGCAACACAACCTATCTAAAAGGCAAGAGATGTTTCAACTCCTGACCTGTCTGCTCAGGCTACAAAGCTGATTTAAGCTTGAAATGCAGAAAAGCTGTTCACACTTACATTGATACATCGGTAGCAGAAGCTGACTGAAACCTGACAAAGCTATTTCATATGAAGGGCACATCGAAATGACAAAGGTGGTTTTAATTCATCATGTACATGTCCTGATAGCCCGTGATACTCGGTGCGACTTGTCTTCTGCATTTCACACTTTGCCTTTATGATCTACTGTCTAAAGTTTGTTCAACTTTTCTGCCAGACTACACAGAAGACTGCTTTGTCTTAAACTTACTGCACCTTCAAGGTTAGCTACGAAAGAAAGTTTATTTAGGTAAAGAGTTGATTCTAAGTTAAAAAAAGAAGTTCCAACACTTTTTCAGGAGCTTAAAGAGTACCTGCTTGAAATGAATACTACTTAGAAGGATTTCTACCATTCTACACTGGCTTCCAGCCAGGATATCACTGGCATCTACCTCAATGACCATAAAGCTCAGAAATGCTGCTGAAAGCTGCACTGGACTTCTTTTTTTATTTAGTTCCTTTTCTCGATACTAAGTATTGTGTTAAAAAAAAAATAATAAAAAAGAACAAATCACTTGCTGTGCAACAGACTATGTTAGAAAGGAAGTGACCAGGCTAGAGGGCAGTTACTACTGGAGCTCCTGGTTAGGACTGTGTGAGCAGATAACCACTACTGGAAGGCTGAAACTGATAATGTCCCATCCTATTTTAGTCATCCATTCCTGAACCAGTTTGAGCAAAAACCCTGAAAAAAAGATCTGCAGAAGGAACACATCTATTTGTTTTCAGGCTTTTGAAATAAAATGAGTACTATGCAGTTGTCACATCAAGTATGTTTATACATAAACAACAAAACCCCAAACCTAATACTGCATGAAACATTTTAGTCATACCACTGTTATTACTAGCAAAGCAAAAGTGTCTGCTCAAATCAAATGAACGGATCACAAAGGAGGAGCGTAGGAGGGTAAGAACTCTTTTACCAACAACACAGACTGATGAAATCAGTGCAGTAACTTCCTAGGCACTGGCATGGAGGAAATCTGTTTCGGCTGTCACCAGTTCATTCTGGTCTTCTTATGCATGAAAAGAAGCATTTTAGTTAGTCTAAAATACAAAAAGATAACACCACCAGTCTCTTAAACTGTGATGGGAATCTGAAATATTGTAATTTATTAGCATTAAGGGTGTTTTAGACTATATTACCTTATTAATCAGCCGAAGAGCTGGGTGAGTTAAGAAGCAAGTAACTCCCTTTGTGAACTTGGAGACTAATGACTTGCTCACAGTTTGTAATATTAACCTGCAGTAAGCCTTAGGCTTGAATGTCTCCCAGTCCTGTGACCATATGGCAGAGCTACAGCTCTTCAGAGCCTTTATATTCCTCCAATTACTTACTAATTTGAATGTATAACTGTGTAACTTATGTGAAGACTGTTAGTCTTTCTTTCCAGAAGCGAGCTACAGAGTACGACATAACTGAGCTAGCAGTCAGAGTCATAAGCACACAAGACACAATTTTTTGTCTTAAAAATTTACTTACACTTTTTACTCTTTTTGCTGTGACTTGATAAAAAGAACATAAAAAACTCCCCAACTTTACAACCTCATGCAACGAACACCTTTTTCCCCTACTGACTAATTCAAATGGAACTAGGAAACAGAAGTCCTGCACAAGAAACTCTTTCACAGTTGAGCACAGGGCAGACCTTCATTTTGAGCTCAAGAATCATGAAACAGAGCATGCACTGTGCTTTGCAAGCAGAAGCGATTAAATAAAATTGTATTTGTCTTTCCATCCTTGCTCACAGCTTTGCTTGGGATTAGCCTGTATCGTTCACCCATACATCAGGTCCTTTCATATGCCGACGTCTCCTTCATTAAGAACTTTTTTGAGTGTTCTAATACTGAAATCAGGTGAATATATTTATTAATTTTTTCCCTCCTGTTTGCTGTGTTTTAACATTTGGCTCCTGCTATATTTCAGTTTGTTCTAGGTAATCTACTGGAAGTGTCTCTCACAGGTAAACTATACCATATAATTTTTTTTCTGCATGCTAAAATCTCACTTAAATCATGCTTATCGCCTCCAAAAGAGGAATTTTTTCATTCAAATTGATATTCCGGCCAAATGGTATGACTGAATTGGCAACTATCTCCAACAGGATCAAACTATTTCAAACATGAGTAGCACCTTAGAGAAGAACTCTCATGCCACTTCACTGCCATGATCAGGAATGAACCACAGTATGTGATTTAAGTGTAATTGTATCATACTATAAACCTGTGATTCTAAGGTAGAACCTGGAAACTTTCTGAGAAGCCCCTCTTTCAGGATGCTAAAATCCTTCAGGTCCTTCAGAAAGAAAGTTCTCTCCAAGAGACCCGATTTCTCCTTTGCAGGGCACGTTACTGCGATATATCTAAACCATGGGGTGCAGTCAGAATTTCTTACAGAGTCACTATAAGCAAACAATTTTTCTTTTTTTCCTCTACAGAGAGGCAATGGCACACCAGCATTATTAGAAACTTACGCCATCATATTGCCATGCACTTACAGCTACACCCTCTTGACTTTTAAAATGCTATTTGTGTTAGTAACAACAGCCGCGCCAGCTAGGGAACGAGATGACAAACACATTTCTCTTTAAGATGCCTATTTCCCTATTAAAGGCACGTGTCCTGGGGTCTGTTACTTAGATGGCTTGAACAGCCTGCCTTACCATCTAAAAGAGCAATCGTATTTTTAAACACCTTTCAATTTCCTTCACCAAATAAGCACATACTAAAGCTGCAAAGCCAGCACTCGCTTTGAACCAAGACCAACCCTGCAGCGAGCCCTAAAAAGCTCCTTCATGCACATGCCTGGTGCTGGCTCCTGTAGCCTGGTGCTGGCTCCTGTTCATCTTCTTCCTTACTGTTATCTTTCCAGTTACAGCTTCCCACAAGCATGTTACTTTATTCAGCAGTACCTGAATATCCAAATGCCAAGAGTGACTGCTTAGAATCACAGAATCATTTAGGTTGAAAAGACCCTTAAGATCGAGTCCAACCATAAACCTCCTAACACTGCCAAGATTCGTTCAATACTCTGCTTGTTCAATACTCGCTGAAACAAGTGGGCCTGAAATGTCATACTCTGTAGCACTGCATGTATAGTAACGTTTGAGCTACGATTAAAATTATTTACGTCCACAGAATTTTCTAGTGCAAAGGAGGCACAACTATTAGCCAAAGGATGCAAAAGCATATTTATTCTTTCTAGTTGTATTTATATAAGCGAGGATGGGGCAGGAGAAACCAAAGTCGTCTGTGTAGAATTTATGTAAAAAGGGAGCAAGTCAACTAAGACTTCATTGATTTCATTTTATGAAGAACTTTTTATAATATATAATTGACTAGGTAAATTATTATTTTTGGAAATATGTGTATCAGGAAATACGTGCATCCCCTTGCTAAGGCTAGCGTTTGCTATATCAAAACAAACTCCTGGCCAAAGTAAGTTCCTTTAGGCTGGAGTAGAGCATTTTAATAAGGTGACTCCAAGCAGAACAGGAGGAAATCTAGTAAATAAAATGATAGTAAACTGGTATGCTGCTTCTTACAAATTTGATATACTATTTGCACACAGCCTTGAAACAGCCTTACCGTTTCCTGAGCGTACACTTTTGGCCAAGTACAAAGAATTCTTTTTTAATGTAAAGACAGAAGTAGAGGGAGAAGGAGATGAAAGTTGGAACCACCTATCTAGTAGCTAAAGCACTCATTGCTTCTGGTGAATCACAGTAACTGAAATGAAAACATCAGATGTATACCAAAGAAATCTGAAATTGAGCTAATTTAATTTGGCTTCTTATTTGTATTTATTCATAATCCTACACACACACAAATGTAAAATTTGAAGATGAAATTATTGCTATACTTTAAAAAAATGGGGAAATCTGGCAGCCATCTTACTTGCACACGGTGAAAGACAGTGCCTACTGCAAGGAACATATAATTTGAAGAAGCAAGGCAAACAAGTAATACCAGAAGAAACAGAAGCATGCAGTAAGAGGTGTGTGGTGAAACCTGGTTCAGTGACACACAGCTGTAAGAGAACACTTCTTGGCTCCCAGGTCCAGCAATCTGCTGCTTTGGATTCCTGAAACCAACTTCACCCTTCACTAATTTGAAAATGCCTTTATTTAGAGCAGGGGCAAAAAAAAAAAGGTATTCAAAACCTTCTACCTTTGTCTGCTTTGGAATATTGAAACACTTGGAAAGAACAAGTTTTCATTTCACTAGACCAGAAATATTTCAAGGTATGTTAATAAATATTTCGAAAAGAAAGACAAGGTGTCTTTCATTAACAGGCTTATTTTTAAACCTACAAAATTTCAAGACAAATACCTGAACTTTTAGACCACCAGATCATGTTCTGCACTGGTTTTTGGCTATTGCTGGTTTCCCCAAAGTGTGGTGGGGAACTCACTGTGAAACTTTTCTTTAGAACTAAGGGTACTAATACTATAAATATGTCTGTCTGCTTAATTTTCCTGCCGAGTACGTGTCTCAGATTTTTGCTGTTCAGCTTTAGCATTGGAAGAGCTTTAAACAAAGGATAGCAATGTCAATGAAAACAAACAGCACAGTTAATTTATGATTTAAACCACCAAAGGCATGAAGGACGTTACAGCTGTCAGTAAGTTCTAAAAGCTCGTCTTATTTGAAGCCTTTAGCTCTAAGTCATTTAAATGTCACCAGAGAAAAGCTCTTATTCTGCAAACCAAGATAGCATCATCCACAGCTGGCTTTGCACTGGATGCTGTCAGCTGTCAGACTGCTGACCTGTAACTCTCGGGTTAACTGAATATTATGTACATCTGTTGCCTCCGTTGTTCCATACCGATGGATCAGTTACATGTGACAACAGCAGTGACACTCCCTCACATCTACATGAAGTACCTACTTAATTTATAACAAGTTGATTCCATTGGGGACTCCAAGATTCTTACAGAAAGCACCTCCCGAGAAAAAAACACTTATCACGCAGCTCCATCTCAACAATCTGTCTGTGGTTTAAAGTTAATATACTGACATCCATGCCACACTCAATGTATTGCAAATAATTTTGGGGCAAAAAACCCAAACCACCACCAAAAAGTATGTCAGTGTTCTGTGTACCGCTATTAAAAAGAATAAGCCTTGATAATGAATAATAAATGCAATGGCTTGAATCATTCCAGTATTATGTCAGTGTTTCCAGTGGTTTGTAACACAGTACAAAAAAGAAGAATCAAGCACAACTATTTCATTGTGGAAAGATACAAAACCTTACTACAATACAAGAAAAATACCTAATTGGTTTTGATTTCAGTATTGGAAAGAAAGGGAGTGGCATCTACTTGTCTAATTTTATTGTTTTGCTTCTGGTATCCAACTGATACCAACTGGAGCCAACTTTGCACCTTACAGCTTCCTTGACATCTACTTGGACCAGCCAGCTCACCTCCAGCACTGCTACTTCTGTCGCTTCTGTGGTGCTACCTGCAAAGCTCTCATTCGCCCATCATCCACCTTTACGTGACACCCTAACCTCTAGAGTTATGTGGTATTACAACTGAAGTCACCATTAATATCAAACTACTACTTCAAAAGAGTAGAGAAGAAACAAGTTTGTGCTCTGAGACACAAACTACTTCAGATAAAATGCATCAAACAAAGGACACCTAAATTAGCAAAGTCAAAGTGACAGCAATAAAGGATCATGAAGAAAGTATTTATTACTTCTTTTACTAGTAAAAGTATATCGGCATTCTTAGAAAAACTGAAAGGGTGAAAATCTGAGGTGGCAGGGGAATATGACTATTTTGTCCTGAAGATTAGCTTTTTCTGTGTGTGTGTGTAGTGACTAAAAAGCACAGCAATAATCACTTCAAATTTCAACTTTTTCTAACAGCTAAAATAAGCCACACAGGTAAGAATCAAGACAGCCATGCTGACCATGCATCATGCTTATCTACCTTATCTACCATGCCTGCTCGACAGGTATGGAAGGAAGAAGAGCAGCTATTTGACTCTGAGAGGTAACAGTAACTGATGAAGCTCTATTACACCTCTGCAGCTTGAAACACGTTTTAATTCCAGTTCCTCTCATCTATTACCTTGCACAAGGTCTGTTTACTTGGGCTTCCTATACCAAAGGGCGAATCTCAAACATCTTTAAAAAAAGGCTAAGGGTAGGGAAAGAAATCTGAAAAGTAGGAAATCAAGTAAATATCTACGTATCCTTCCTCCTTCTTGTAGGAAACATATCAATTTTTTGAATATGTGCCCCCAGGCACTCATGTAAATGTTGAAGTGGGGCTGTAGCTTCCTTGCAAGTCAGGGGTACACACTCCATTCCAATGGGTCACAATATTGGTTCCTGAAGTTTGTGGCCAAATACTAGAAATCCATAGGAATATATCATAATATTAATATGCTTTTGCACTGAAAATCTCCTTAATAAATGTTATGTATAAGGATTTAGAAATGTATTTTCTATGAAGACACTGAATCAATCCCTCAGAAGGATGTTTTAAGACTTCATAAAAGAAAAATTTCTCTCAAGTATAAAAGCTTAAAAAAACCCCACAGTAACTAACAGAAATCTTAGAAGCCTATAAACTATAGAAACAACATGTATTACCTCACATGCTCATGCTTCAATTAATTTGTGATTTTCGACAGCAAAAATTAAGTACTTTGATCTAAACAGCAGCTACCAAAAATAGCTATTAAGTTTCTTCTTTCTGAAAAGTGATGATTAATATTTAATTGCCTATTTTCACTTTTCAAAGCTGCTCCTTCATAATTAACACATACTCAGGTAATTTGAATTCTAGCCCACAACACTCTACTTCATGACAAAGCCAAGTGAAAATACTGACAAGCAGCCTTGCTTTGAAGGATTCTGGCCCTGCGTTACTGCGCGGATCTGCCTGCTCTCACAAGTGACGCTACACAGGATAGCTGCAGAAAGTTTCTCTTTAGAAACTGCACTACAAAGGCAGCACAGCTACAGTCTTGGGAAAGTCAATCGCCATGTAGCAAGAAGCAAGCTAAGCACAAGTGAAAAATCTGCCTAAACATCTGCTAGCTTTATAAATAAACTTGGTTGTTTTTTTTTTTTAATGAGCCTTACCTGACACAGAGACCGTGTGTGACCTTACTCCTTGCTTCTCATTGTTGGCCAGCCTGTAAAACAGAGGTTGGAATCGCTGAATGCTGTACATTCTTCACGGTCACATACACTGGGAATTCACCCTAACAGGGCACCTACTGTAATTAGCAGGGCCAATCCATTTCCCACAGTGACAGATTTTGAGGGGGAGAAAAGTCAGAAAGGAATCTACCATTTCAAACCCATCTGGGGGAGTAAGAGCGGAAAGAATGTGTTACCGTTTTAATGACCACATTGATTCACAAAGACCAAGCAAACTTCAAGGAAAAAACAAAACCTAAGCTTTACAAACTTTTAGGATCAATCCACACATGTCTAAATATTGTCAGTGTATGTAATCTGACGGTGCTTCTACTTCCTGTATTATCTATTGGAAATAAAGTATGAATTGGGTTTTTGTCTGTAAGATGACTTAGCCTGTACAACAATTTTAAATTAATTAAATGCAGTTAGGTATAAACGTTCATTAGTATCAGCAACTGAAATGAATTCTTCCAAATTTTTTTCATTATTATATAAACACAATTTTAATGGTTAGAGAGTACTGCACTTCATGCTTTCAGAAACCTGGAATTTCATCTGGCAAACACAAATCTTTCCAGATGCAAGATGGTGTTGGCTAGTCGTTTTATATATTAGAAAAAAGCCCACTCCTCTGCCACCAGACTAAAAGCATACGTGGTGCCCTTGTTTAAACAGACTCAAGCGTACAAATTCAGTTTTGGTGCACTGTCCCAAAGATGGGGAGAAGCTTTACCTTCAAACTTTATTTTATCCCAGAAATCCCTCCAAATAAAAAAAAAGGATAAACTTTATGTTAGGAAGTTATTCTGTGTTTCTCAGTTGTATCTATTTAAGTAAAAACTGATTTTCCTCTTCCATACGAGTGCACACTAAGTTAACCAATTTTACGGCTTCCAGCCTTAGCTTTCATTTCCTTTTCCTCCTTGCATTTTAACTCCTCTTTCTGCACCATGAGAAAGCCACCTGGCTAGCGAGGACTGCAGCACGACCTGTGAAGGAAGAGCAACCACTAGTATCTAAGTGGCTGGTTTCTTACAGATTCAGGAACAAATTCTGTTCCACAGTTAAAAAGTAGTAATAATAATTCTGGACTCCTTCCAGGAACCAAGGAAGAAACAGAATAAGGTGGCTGGGTTGAAGTAGGCACACTCTGTGTCCCAAAGGAAAAAGGAAGAGCTAAGACACTATAAACTGCTAAATTTATTTGGTCTTTCAACAATTATCTCTTGCTACTGGATACTGGTGACGCTGCCCGATAAGGTTCAAGGAAAATAATCTGATGAGACATGGCTTTAAACTGGGGCTGGATGTGGCTACAGAGAAAGCAGTCAGATTGCAAAGGGAAAAAAGAAAAGTGGCTTGGTTAAAGGACTGAAGTTTAAGAATTTAGGAGGCCACAATCAGAAACTGCACATGGAAAGGGGAAACAGCCACAACTTGCCAGATAGGATGGAGACCTACCTAGCCACTGACAGAGAATCAGCAGGAAGAGTTAACGGCCTTGTGTGCCACTGCGTTACAGACTACCAACTCCACCAAGGTAAGAAGTATTCTTGGTTCAAACAGGGTTAAATGAGAAATCTTTCCTTATTTACCTTAAAGCTTGGGAAGGAGAAGAATGCAGAGAGGTGTCTTAGCATATTTTATATTAGAATTATTAGATGAAGACAACACATCTCAGCATACCTCAGATACAATATCACCATAAAACTAGCAAGAGAAAAAAATGCAACTCTATTTGCCTGACATAGATTAGCATTTTCTACAAATACACAATTACTATTGGAGAAGAATTATTCTACGTTACTCTATTTTAAAAAATAGATTTAGAAGTATTTACTATGTAAATGGTATTCTCTATTACATTGAACCTAGAGATCCCAACTCAGACTGGCCCCAGTATGGAAATTTTATTAAATAAAGGTGTTGTGACAGATTTATGATAAGTGAAAAAAATACTTTCTGTACTTCACGTAAGCAGAAAAGGGGACAAATAGGAAGAGCATAGACTGACTCACAGATTGAAACCACAATTCAAAAACTTTTTAGCACCACCCCTATAATTAAATTTACTCATGGACTCAAAATAAATAGCCTGAATCCCAGTCAAGTCTTTTCCAAAACATCCTTCTTTTGTTACTGTCAAATATGATCAATGCATTACATTTTTTTCCCTCAGATTTTATTTCTCACATATTTGTAGCTTAATGCTGCTGTCAGTTGGTTATACCCCATGGTCCTAAATGACTGCCTGCTATTTGTCCTAGAATCCAAAAGCAACAATAAAAATCAAGCATGTATAAAAAGTCCTAAAGCGCCACTTAAGCAAAAGTATTTTCCAGAACATTTTTTAAATACATCAGAAAAGAAAGCATAAAACTTACTTTGGTATCGATGGTAAAGCTCGTTCACCTTCTGTGTAAACAAGAAGAAAACAGGATTAAATTTTTCTCAAGTTTCCAAATAACCTCTCAATGTGCAATACATACATGGCTGAAACTATAATCATCACAACCTCTCAGGGAAACTTATGTTGATTCAAAAGACTGTTCTTTACATATATTTAGAGCAACGTATCAACACAACTCCTAACCAGTGACACAGACCTGTTAGCAAACTCTTGTCTGCGAGAATAATGGATACAGAATATAAAAGTTCTTTTTATTCTTAACAAGTAATGATGATAAATCACCTGACAGTATCTCATCTCTCTAGAAAGAAAAGCTTTTCTTTTATCTCCAAGATGTGCTAAGTGCCAACATATAAATAAAACAATTGAAGCCAACTTGGACTTCCAAGCAAGGTAACTGAAAAAAACCATTAAAGCACATAACGTATCATATTGATTTCACATTTAGTTGAGATTATACAATATTAATGCTTAGTAGCCAGAGAAGAAGTTGGCTTTTTGTAAACTATTTTTTAAATACTTGCCAATCTTCCTTTCATAATGGTACTGTGTAACAAAAGCCTGGATGTACATAATCAAGCTTTTTTTTCCCTATTGGATTTGATAAGACAGTTGGTATCCAGGTGGGGAAGGATGATGTGGTAGTCACTAATCCTTCAGTAAAACAGCAACGATTTACAGTAGATTGAAGTATGAAGGGAAGGAGAGAAACTGGGCAATTAAAATGGGTATCACTCTCTAAATTGCTGTAGTACTGATAAAGTGGCCTGAAAGAAAATGGAAAAGCCACACTTTCAAAAAATGGCAATGTATACTGATTACACAAAAATCAAATAAATTCCAGTTTGTTCTTATCCTATGTTAAAATACCTTAAATTTCCAGACCTTACAAAAGAAAACTACAGTTTCACCTTTGTGTATTACAGGACTGAGTAGAGAAATGCCCAAATACCCAGATGCCACACTCAGCATGCCAAACTACAGTATTTGTCACAATTTTTTTGCTGTCTAAAGGTAGAACACCACAGCTTGGCTCACCAACCTAAGTCCGTTTTTAAGTTTATTTGAAACAATATTAAGTCATAAACAACTCATGGCCTGTTAAGTTCAGAGATCCATTTTCCATTCCCTACAATTTAGCTGTACTTTCACTGCCCAGGTCTATTGCTTCCATGCTAAATTTCTGCTACAGGCTGCCTGGCTGCCTTTTACGGGACCTTTTATATTTAAGAAAAACAAAAGACCCCTTTGGAAGTTGCCTAGGCCTCTATAGTTTTGAGCCTGGATGCACTGTAATTTGCTATGAGATGGGTGTTTCCTTTCACCATCTCAATGAAAGTGTGCCTAATTTTAGTCAAGCTATCAGGGTTTTTTGCGGGGAAGAAACCCCACTGCAGTGCAGCCATGCTCAGCAGAGCTCTTATATGGCCTCAAGGCTAAATTCCTCCTCAGTGAGGAGACTCCAGCACTGGACTTGGCTGCACATGCTCCAGTCAAGCCCAGAGAAACAAAGTCAGATCTTTCCCAGTGGTTTTGGACACAGGAATAAAAAGACGGGCTCAATTGAACTTAAAAGTACTGAAGAACAAGTGGGTCCACCTTAAGTGCAGAAAGAGTAAGAGGCGTGCACCTCAGGGTCTGATGGGGGTGTTGAAAAGAAAAGAAGGAAAGAGAAACAAAGACCTGAGATTTGGGAGGTGACCTAGAGCAGCTCGGCAAAGGGACTACAGCAAACACCTGAAACTGGAGGGCAGAGTACGGACAGCAAGATTATACAAGAAGCATGAGGTGGGAAATAAAGGTTTTGTGATGTTAGGGTAAATGATACCTTTTGGGAATGGAAACAAAAGACAAAGATCCTGAAGGGTAGTGTGGACTGACAAGTATCAGATCAGATGCTTGAAGGTGACAGCCTGCAATAAAAGGACTGGGGGAGGAAGGTACCCAAAAAAGCGACTGGAATGACACTAAAGAATTCATGCTGCATGGAACTGGGCAAAAGACATCAAGCTTAGAGAAACAGGCGGAAGAGTCCTGCCCACTACTGTGCAGACCTCCCTAGGGTTGTGAATGAGACTCAAGAACTTTAACTTACAGCTGTAATCTACACCAGCTGTCATCATTATGTGTGAGAGCATCCCATGTTCCCATGTTCTAAATCATAACAAGCTATGATACTACTATTAGTTGTTCCAACACCGCTCCTGCATTTAGCAATGGATGTAATGGTTTAGACGCTGCTGATGAATTGTGTGCTACTGGTAAAACATACTTGTAGCTTGCTGTGCTTAAACACTTAGGAAATGATACAAACTACAAACCTCTGGTAAAAGAACTTTATTAAACTGCGAAGTTAACTTCATCATTTGATACTTTTAAATTGAGATAACTGGTGCAAAATTAATGAGCAGCTATTCAAAATAATTTTCCTTGCTGTTTAATTACACACAGAATCACACAGAGAATTGTATAGGTTGGAAAAGACCTTTAAGATCATCAAGTCCAACTGTAAAACTAACACTGCCAGTCCACCACTAAACCATGTCCCTGAGCACCACATCCAAACTGTCTTTTAAATACCTCCAGGATGGTGACTCCACCACTTCCCTCAGCAGCCTGGTCCAGTGCTCGACAACCCTTTCAGTGAAGTAATAGTTCCTACTTGCCAATCTAAACCTCCCCTGATGCAACTTGAAGCCATTTCCTCTTGTCCTGTCACTCGTTACTTGGGAGAAGAGACAAACACACACCTCGCTACAAGATCCTCTCAATGAGTTGTAGAGAGCGAGAAGGTCTCCCCTCAGCCTCTCTTCTCCAGGCTAAACAACCCCAGTTCCCTCAACCTCTCCTCGTAAGACCTGCTCTCCAGACCCTTCACCATCTTCGTTGCCCTTCTCTGGACACACTCCAGCACCTCAATGTGTGGCCTCACCAGTGCCGAGCACAGGGGCACAATCACTGCCCTGCTCCTGCTGGCCACACTATTCCTGATACAAGCCAGGATGCTGTTGGCCTGCTTGGCGACCTGGGCACACTCCTGGCTCATGTTCAGCCAGCTGTCAACCAACACCCCCAGGGCCTTCTCCACCGGGCAGCTTTCCAGCCACTCTTCCCCAAGCCTGCAGCATTGCCTGGGATTGTTGTGTAGGACCCAGGTGCAGGACCCAGCACTTGGCCTTGTTAAACCTCATAAAATTGACCTCAACCATCGATCCAGTCTGTCCAGATCCCTCTGCAGAGCCTTCCTGTGCTTGAGCAGATCAACACTCCCACCCAATTTGGTGTCATCGGTAAATTTACTGACGGTGCACTCCATCACCTCATCCAGATCACTGATATAGGTATTAAACAGAACCATCCACAACACTGAGCCCTGGGGAACACCATTTGTGATTGGTCACTAACTGAATCTAATTCCATTCACCACAACTCTTTGGGCTCAGTCACCAGCCAGTCTTTTACCCAGCAAAGAGTACACCTGTCCGAGCCATGAGCAGCCAGTTTCTCCAGGAGAACGCTTTACTAAAGTCTAGGTAGACAATATCCACAGCCTTTCTCTCATCCACTAAGGCAGTCACCTTGCCACAGAAGGCAATCAGGTTACTCAAGCAGGACCTGCCTTTCATAAACCCATGCTGGCTGGCTGGGCCTGATCACTTGGTTATCTCCTATGCACCACATGATGGCACTCAGATGATCTGCTCCATAACCTTCCCTGGTACTGAGGTCAGGCTGACAGGCCTGTAGTTCCCCAGATCCTCCTTCTGACTCTTCTTGAAGATAGGTGTCACATTTGCTAACCTCCAGACAAGTGGGGCCTCCCCAGTTAGCCAGGACTGCTGATCAAGGATAGTAAGTGGCTTGGTGAGCACTTCTGCCAGTTCTTCCAGTACTCTCGGGTGGATCCCATCCGGCCCCATAGACTTGTATGTGTGTAGGTGGCATGGCAGTTGCTAACCATTTCCTCTTGGATTATGAGAGCTCCATTCTGCTCCTTGTCGTCAAGCTCAGGGGGCTGGGTACCTGGAGGATAGATGGTCTTACTATTAAAGACTGTGGCAAAGGCGGCATTAAGTGCCTCAGCCTTTACCTCAGCTTTTTCCTCGTCCTTTATCACTATGTTTCCCCCACATCCAATAAAGGACTGAGATTCTCCTTAGGCCTCCTTTTGTTGTGAATGTGTTTATAGAAACATTTTTAATTGTCTTTTATAGCAGTAATCAGATTAAGTTCTCATTCGCCCTTCTAATTTTCTCCCTCTGCATAACCTGACAATGTACTTCTAGTACTCCTGAGTTTCCTACCCCTTCTTCTAAAGGACATCAACTCTCTTTTTTTTCCTGAGTTCCAGCCAAAGCTCTCTGTTCAGCCAGACCAGTCATCTTCCCCACTGGCTCATCTTTCGGCACATGGGGATGGCCTGCGCCTTTAAGATTTCCTCCTTGAAGAATGCCCAGCCTTCCTGCACTCCTTTGCCCTTAGGACTGCCTCCCCATAGGCTCTGTCAACCAGGTCACTAAACAGGCCAAAGTCTGCTCTCTGGATGTCCAAAGTAGCAGTTCTGCTGACCCCTGTCCTTCTCCAAGAATCAAAACTTCTATCATTTTGTGATCTCTGTGCCCAAGGCAGCCTCCAACTGTCACATCACCCACAGGTCCTTCTCTGTTCACAAACAACAGATCCAGCAGGGCACCGTCCCTAGTTGGCCCACTCACCAACTCTGTCAGGAAGTCTTCTTCCACACACTCCAGAACTTCCTAGACTGTTTCCTCTCTGCTGTATTGTATTTCCAGCAGACATCCAGTAGATTGAAGTCCCCCATGAGAACAAGGGCTAGTGATTGTGAGGAGTCTTCCAGCAGCTTGTAGAATATTTCATCTGTCTCTTCATCCTGGCTGGGTGGTCTGTAACAGACTCCCACCATGATATCTGCCTTGTTGGCCTTCCCCCTCATTCTTACGCATAAACACTCAACCCTATCGTCACTATCATTAAGCTCTAGATAATCCATATGCTCCCTAACATACAGGGCTACCCCACTGCCTGTCCTGCTTTGCCTATCCCTTCTGAAGAGTTTATAGTCATCCATTGCAGCACTCCAGTTGTGCAAGTCATCCCAACAAGCTCCCATGGCAACTCTATCAGTTTTCCTGCTGTATAATGGCCTCCAGCTCCTCCCATTTGCTGCCCATGCTGCATGCATTTCTGTAGAGGTACTTCAGCTGGGTTGTCGCCCATATCACCTCCTTAGAGCAACACCCCTTAATTCCTTTGAGGCATTTCACTGGTGTTCCCTACTTGGCTCCTATTACCTCAGTAGCCCCTGGCTCATCTCTGTACAACTGTACTCCAGTGAACCGAGCAAATCTCAGAGACACAGACTGAGGGCCCTTGCTAGCACCCTGTCCCTCTAACCTTGGCGTGTCATCCCACAGCTTGTCTTGGGCAAGCCTCATATTAAGCCCCGCCCCTTTCAAGTCTAGGCCAAAGCTCTGTCAATGTGCCCTGCAAGCTCATGAGCAAAGACCCTCCTTCCCCTTTGAGAAAGGTGAATCCCATCAGATGCCAGCGGGCTTGGAGCTGCGTAGGCCATCCCATTATCAAAAAGATCCAAAATTGTGGTGATGACACCAGCCAGAGCCATGTGTCAACAGGCTGGGTGCTTCTGTTCCTTCCGTTGTCGCTGCCTGCAACTGGAAAGAGTGGAAAAAATTACCTGTGCTTCAGAGCCCCTTACTAGCCCTCTAAAGGCCCTGAAGTCTCTTTTGATTGCCCTTGGACTACACGTTGTAGCTGCATCACCTCCCACATGGAAGAGCAGTAATAGGTAATAGTCAGAGGGCCGTACTAGGCTAGGAAGTTTCCAGCAATGTCCTTAAGCTGGACTCCAGCGAGGCAGCAGACTTCCCTAAGAAGAGGGTCCGTCCAGCATATTGGACCATCTGTCATCCTCAGAAGGGAGTCTCCTACAATGATAACCTCTCTATTTCTTCCTTGTGGAGGCAGTTTTCACAGGGTGGGGGATAGGCCCTTCTGACCTTGGCAACACTACTGGTATCGATGGACTGCTATCCATATCTTCCATTGACTGGCCTTCCACCTGCAGAGCCTCATACCTCTTGTACAGGGGCATCTGGGAAGGCCAGGTAGGCAAGAAGGGGGTTCACCTGCTGCCCTGAGCTTAGACTTGCCTCCATTCACTCTTTTCCTTTGAGCTACTGCCTTCAGCCTGGCAGGAGGAGGATACAGGATCTCCTTGATCTTGGTTTTTTTCTGGTGGCTGCTACTGTTCCTGTCTCAGGGAGGGCAGAGCATGGCACCACTGGCCTATCTCCTCCTCAGATTCCCTGATGGTCTTTAACCTTTCTACTTCCTCCTGTAGCTCTGCCAACAGGCTGAGCAGATTATCTACCTGATCACACCTCACATAGCTGTTCTCACGGCTGCCAATCATTATCAGTGAAAGGCTCTGGCACTTCCTGTAGCCTGAGGCCTGGACAGCTGCACATTTTCCTGGGAGCTCTGTCTGGGTTGCCACATCCATTCCGGTGAGTACAGATATGTTTCCACCCAGTGGATACCATGGCTAAGTTCCTACTGAAAAGATGATGACTACCAAATGAACTCACTCCTTGGCTGGTAGGGTGACTACTCCCTTCCTGTGTGCCCTTCCACACAATCTGCTGCACCACGCCCTGGCTGATGCGCCATACTCTTCTGGCAGCACTCCTGGTCGCTCACGTTCCAGACGCTGCTTTTTGTAAGGTGTGGGATGGGCCACCGTTGCTTTGCCAATGCCCTCGCCTCACCTTATCAGCATCTTCCATGAGAGCTACCGCCTCCTGGCAGACCTCTTCACTGCTCTGGTGCTTCCCTGCCTCAGGAAAACCCCTGTGTGCCAAGATCTGCCACTCCACTGCGGACCGGGCTGGCTCCAGAGCAGCTCCCCTTGGTGACTCTATCACATATTAACTGCACACTATTCAAACTGTATTCTAAAGATAGAACATTTAATTTCCTCTAGGGACTCTTTTTTTTTTTTTCCCCCGTGTATGGAGCACATCAATATTACATTTGGGGACTTCAGAAACATCAGTGAATGATTTCATAACATTTGCATGGCCACAATGATTCATCCGTTCGAAGTACTGACCTCAGCTGCAGATCAGATTGTTTTGCTCCCCTGCAAATATAGACCCCAAATTCTTAAGCAAGTGAGAAATATCACAGGAGACAACTGCTAACATATGCTGAAGTTAATTGCTACCTATCAAAAAGGATGTAAGAGAGATAAAGGTAGAATCTAACGTTCCATTCCAGTGCAGTATTAAATTTCCTTAACCATAAGATTCCTGTTCTGTTCCTGCAAGTCCTTCTTCATTGTGAGGGTGATAAGACAATGGAACCGGCTGCCCAGAGTGGTTGTGAACGTCCCATCCCTGGAAGTGTTCAAGGTCAGATTGGATTGGATGTGGCTTTTAAGTAACCTGGTTTGAGATACCCCTACCCATGGCAAGGGGGTTGAAATGAGGTGACCTTTAAGGTCCCTTCCAACCCAAACCAGTCTATAACTCAACGACTCTACGATTCCAAGTCCCTACTTAACTGAACAGCTTCCTATCGGTGCGAAATATAAAGCAAGGATCATCATAAAAATACTCTTTCACAACAAAATCATGATTCCATCTTAATATTAAACCTATTCTACACCTTTTGTAGGAGAATGTGAATTGAAGCGGCATTACGTAGTTAACTGAGGATTAGTAATATGATATAGTTAATGAGCAGAGTGTGACAAAGGTTCAAAGAATCGAAGATGGCTAGAAAATGGTAAGAGGAAATTATGGGGATCAATAGAGAAAAGCAAAGATTCTAATCCAAGTTAAATGAATGTTTGTTTCAAGATTGGTTGGAAAAACAGGCAGCATGCATGGGTCCAATGTAAATAAACCCGTTATTTCTCATCATCTTCCTTTTCAGTGTCCTTTGCCAAATTCCATAAGGTATGACTGATTTTGTTCTCAATAGCAGCAGAGCAACATGCTGTCATGCACTGACCAGAACTGGGCCCCTGTCCTCTGGGATGATGGGGGTGGCAGAGGTGGACAATGCATGCTTAGCCTTGTGGAGAAGGAAACATCACACAGCACCACTCCTAAGCCACAATCTGATATATCCATTGACACAGGGTCAAGCGGAGGGCCAGATATGGACAGCGGAAACTGGGAAATTAAGCTTAATTTAAGGAAGGAAAAAAAAAAGTAGCCAGAAATAAAAACCAACTATCAAGTAGTATTAGAGACACCTCCCCTTTCACTGGAGAAAATACAAGAAAAATCCACCTGCATGGAGCTACTGTTGAAATGGCATATCAAAGCCTATTTTATAGGCGTCTACATGCTCTCTTGATACAAAATGCTCACTTCAGGCAGTGTTTCCCAAGTTGGTGCTTATCCGTTTACAGCTTATATTCCAAATAAAATACAAAACATTCATTAGTACCCTTGTAGGTCTGAAGTCAAAATTCGTTACTAACAGCATCCCAGTAAAAGCATATGTTGTTTTTCACAATTTGAAACCCACAGCATTTTGCCCAATTTTATGTTCAGTTAAAAAAAGATACACATGATCATATTGGTGTGTCTGTGCCCAGATGCTGGCAGTGGGTTGCAGGGCAGCCTCTGTGAGGAGGCCGGGCCTGCCCTGTGCTGGACACAACCGGTCCCAGCCGGCTCCAGCGGCCCCACGGCAGGGCACAGCTGAGCCCCTCAGCCGAGCTGGGGGCACCGGGGGGAAACGGGCTTCAGAAAGGGCCAAAGGCAAAACATGGCACAGGAGGAGGAAGCCGAGGAGGGAGCAGCAGCAGAGGCACCCCCAGGCCGGAGGAGGGGAAGGAGGGGGGCAGGAGGTGGTGCACGCTCGGAGCAGGGACCCCCCGCAGCCCTGCAGAGGCCCCGCCGGAGCAGAGACCCCGCCTGCAGCCCGGGGAGGGCCCCACGCCGCAGCCGGGGGATATTTCCTGCGGGGGCTGCGGCCGTGGAGAGCCCAGGCGGGAGCAGGGGGTCCCTGAAGGGCTGCAGCCCGGGGAATTTTCTCATCCTATTTTCTCCCTCTGTACTGCTGCAGAAGCAGCTGAGGTTGGCTGCTGGCCAGGGCTAACCCACATTTTTGGTGCCCATCGTGGGGTGTCAGAAGGTCAAGGCAGCAACAGTAATTGAAAGAGGTAGCAGCCATAAGTCAGACTGGAGAATACCAGGGAGTGCAAGAATTGTAATAATTGCAGGGAGCCTGGATGCTGGTGTTGGGAATTAATTGTCATAAAGTGGTGATGGGACAAGGAGGAGTTTTATTGGTTTGGTTTGTGGGTTTGTTTTGGGTTTTTTTTTCTTTTTTCCTCTTTTGTGACGATGATACTTTATCTTTCAATGCTGGGAATTTTTGTTGATGTAAGTGACGGTCGTAAAGAATGTGTGATGAATGTGTATTTCAATGATAATTATCGTGTGTGTGTGTGTGTCAGAGGCAAGGGGTGGAATGATGTGGAGGCGGCTGTGAGCGGCGCAGCCCCAGTCTGTTCCCCCAGCAGCCACCCCTGCTGCCCCCGCTACCACCAAAACCTTGACACGTATGCCCAGTACCTTCCACCACTCCTATAACCCCTGGCTCCAGGAGATGTGAAAAGAACTCTCAAGTATTTTGATTTACCACAACACATACAGTCCTCATCTGCTTGAAATTATTTTTAGCCTTTTTATAAGAGTTTTGAGAATTTTTCATTACCTCCAAAGCTTGTTTAAAGAGATTAATAGATAAAAAATTCAGCCACCAGACATAAGGTCACAGGAAAGCTACTTAAGCATAGTCCAATCAGTCAATAGCTGCTTACTATCAGTTTACATTTTTATCAGTTGCTTCATTTGTACTGTAAGAGTTAAGTGTGATCATGGAGACATAAATATTAATTTTAAAGATTCCACATTGGTCTAAAGGGACCTGTATACCATAATATCTATGAAAATTAAAACAAACTTAATAGAAATATACCAAAGACTGTCCAGGTCTTAACCATTACCAAGTGCTCTCACCAAATTAAGAGAAACTGGATCATTAACGGATAGTGAGACAGATACCACAAAAACACAGGTTCTTTTAGTAATCAAGAAGGATATTTTATGAGGAGACTTGCAATAAACATGTAAATTTACCACAAAGGGAGAAACTCTTTCCTCTTTGGGAAAGCTCGAAGAGGGGAGAAAACACATCTGCTGGATCAAGAGTCACTACATGATTTGTTTCTGATGTGCCTTGTATAATCAAAGCTCACTGTGGGAGGGATCTGGGAATGCAGATCATAGTGGGCACAGCTCTCCCACAAAATGTTTAATTAATACATTGACTATTGCGATGAACTTCAAAAAACGAAACCTCATCAAAAGAACCCCACAATTTATTTTAACTGGAGGGATTCTTAATGTTTGCATAAAGAGGAGTGCTCCCAACGCGCTATATAATGTCCCTTTAACTCAATCACTGCTCATTTGCTCTGTGTTCAAATACACCAATAAGACTATCACACAAATAAACACACTCCATTAAATGCATTGATTTATTCTGCATTCACACCTACCGGCAAGCCACCACACAAAGCACAGCTGTGCCTAGTACTGTACAACACATAGAAAAATCAGAGGTCTTGCCCTTAACAGAGCTTAGTGATTACAGAAGATGTAACAGTTAAATGATAAGGAAGTCAGGTCAGAGGAAGGCAACAATTAGGATGGAAAAGTGCGAACAGAGTAGCTCAACTTTTACTGCCACATACAGCAGCAGTAAGTCAGGATCCACGTGCCCTGCTGATCTTAGAGGTTCATATGCATCATGAAACAAGTAAGTACTGAAGTAAATGGTAAATCCGGTAGGGATTTTGACTGGGAGCTGCTCCCTTGCTTGGGTGAGACCAGCACAGAGGGCAGCAGAGCAGGGTTTGGCTGAGAAACAGAAACACATGTGACTGGAGCACGATCAGTGCCACAATGCACAGCACTGGAAGCTTGCGAGCTCGATGAACAGAGCTAGGGCTTGGTGAAGGCCTTGACTGCTCACGGTTACTGCTGTGAATGACAGAACTGGAAACCATCAGGCAGTGGTATTTTGCAGCGTTAAGAGCATTTATGTCAAGGTAAGAAAAGGAAAGCCATTCTAATAGCAGAGGAGCAAGCCTGTAATAACACTGGCAATGTAGACTGAATAGACCCCATTTCTGAAATACCACCAGGGCATAAGTGGCAAGAACTGGACATACTCTACACGTGTGCCTCTAAAGAAAAAGCAAAGGATAGTGTCAGAGCTATCCATCAACTTAGCGTGACTGAGAGGTGGGGAGAGGTAATGTGTTAAGATATGATCAATTTTAAAAGCTCAGCTTTGGCTACTATAGTTCAGGCTAAAAACCACCCAATCCACTGGGAAAGATGGAAAGTTTTGGGACTGAATAACAAGGTTTTTAACAAACTCTGAACTATGACTTTTCAGAAAAGAAGAGGCACAGAAGACAATCGCCCACAGGTACAGACTAGACCAGTGCAACAAAAATCTTTGTTTGTGATGACTATTTTGTTTTTAGAACAATAAACTAGCATTATCACTGATGCTAGCTTATCTTTTTGGTTCATCATCACTGAGATGCGCACTGAGTTGGCCAGAGGAGCTGAATTTCTGTCGAGGGAAGATTTTCCTTTGCATGGAGATAAGGGTGCATGACTAATGCAAATTCTAACAAAGCTGCTTGTGTTGGGGCTAAAGGGTAGCCACACATGCTAAGGGTCAGAAATAACAAATGTGCAAATTTAAGAGTAATTTGAACAATTACTAAGTGCTGTCAAAACATCTAACACCCTACAATCACATTTCTTCACTACCGAATAACCAAGTTTCAGGTGGGTTTTCTTCTGTCATGTACAGGCAGGATGCTCTATATGGACCTGGAGAAGACCTGAACTATGTTAACAACATTACCCATTTGAACCACTACAGACCAGGGAAAATTAGTGGCACAAAAGAAGCAAAAACATGCCTAACAAGGGACTCAGCTTCAGATTGGAGAGCTTCTGGGATAGTTTGTGTACTTTCTTCTATTACAAATAAGGAAGAAGGAAATAGTTTATTCATTGTTATAGAAACAAAAAAAGTTGGATGAATTTCCACAAGTAAAGATAAGTACAGGTGGACAGAAATTTCCACTCTTAAGCAGCTTTGCTTGGACATTTTTCAATAATTAAAGCTGGCTGAAACTAGAAAAAAAATCTCATTAAATTTAATTAAAATTCTCTCTTCGAAGCAAGGTGTACCTGCACCCTGGTCTCACTGCTTCCAGTTTGTGGGTTGCTACAAAAACGACTGATCAACACTACAAAATGTGTCTCTGCTCTTTAGTTCTATTTTATGAGAAAAGCCCAGGAGACTTCTCCCAAGTTTTGGGTATCTAGGAGAAATGCAGAAATCTTAAAAAATGATCACTAGCCAGAACCTTATTCAAATGCACTCTAACTCTCTGAATTTCCACTTGTATATTAGGGAATCACATTTCAAGGTAACACATACTTGTTAGGAGTGCCTCTAATTACCAATTATTTACCTATGCTATTTAAGTTTAGAATAGCATAAAGCAGTGATTACTGAAAAGTAGTCTAAATTATCAGTCATTAAGTAATTTTTGATGGTGTGACATTTACTATCAGCATTTCTCGTAACAAAAATACTTGCTGGTTCCTCACTGAAAGACAAGAGCCTCCAAGTAAGGCTTTTGCTGATAACTTGTGTCTTCTATTCAAATGCAAAATAATCTATCAGTAGATATGATTCTAGCAACTACCAGGATGAAACTCCTCCTTACCTTTCTGTGGCCTGATAATAAAAGATTGCGTAGCTCCATTCACCAGTCGGCAGTACCCGTCTATCAAGTCAGCCATATTCTCTGCAATGGTTAAGGATGGTGCTGTCACTGTCAGAGGCTAAAGGAGGAAAAAAAACAAGGCACCAACAAAGAGGTTTTATTGTAGTTGCAAACACTGAGGACAACGGCTGTGTCACTGCATCTGGACTTTAAGCATGCTTGCAAACAGTAAACAGAAAAATGTGGATGAGCAAAGAACTATCAGATTCTTACTTTACCTTTTATGCAGTAGCAAATTTAAAACAGGAGGTTCAGAAAGCACAGATGGTAAACCCCACCCAAATGTAATACTAATCTGGGTTATCAGGTAGCTTGCTAGCTAAACTTTCGGTCAACCACTGCTCATTACAACTGCTATCATTTTTATGGTTATAACTATGACAATTTTGAAGTAGCTCCTTATTCCTTAAAACTCTTACAGGCGGTATCTTTTTCCCACCCTTTTGCAGCAACTTATTCTTTGCCCTAAAAAGAAACCTTCCCAATTTCAAAAAAGATAATAATACTACTAATAAAAAAAAGACAGTGGAAAAGGAGATAAAAGACATACAGATAAACTAACAATTTTAATACTACCAACATTTATCATATTCTGCATGAATTTGCCAACCTGCCCTCAATCTTTCTCTACTACAGTGACTCTTCCAGTGCATAGAACCAAGGAAAATATTTGATTTCATTTCCAGCTCTGCCTTCCTGTAATATGAGGGAAAAAAATTTCCCTCTTTCATATTTCCCCTTCTCACAAAAGTGAAATTACTCCGTTTCCTCTTTAGGGCGTAGCATCATGTACATATGCAGGCTACTATTAAGTTGCATTTAAGGGTTAGCATTTTAAAATTAAACTTTTATAAATATCAAAATATATAAAGCACCTGATGCAAAGCCTAAAACATGTAGTGAGCTCTAAATCTATTTTAAACCCAAAAATATTAGACTAGTATAATGATGACTGCTTATACTCAACTTCCCTTTCTCCTTAAAGAACAAGAAACGTAAAACATCTGCAGAATGCCCAGAATGCAAAATGTTAAAATATAACGCACCGGCTGTACCTACAGGAGGAGCAAGACAGTTTAAGAATAACTGAAGTCTTTGTACACATACACAGACAGGTAGTCCCCAGCTTACGCATGCACATGCAAAGTGAAGTAGACTTTCATTTACAGACCAGAACCAGAGTACAATATAGAGAATATCTTCATTAGGAGTACACTAATCTCCACCCTTTCCCAAGAAATCCAAAGCTAGTAAGTCTATCACAACTGTCAGTATCTTACCTCAGGTGCACCTGCTATCTTGAGTTGCAACATCCCTTTTCTGTCCTTGTCTTCACTGTTTGAATACTGAATAGTTTGCACTTGATTGAAGTCTGCTAGATGTGTTGGCTGCAGAAAGGCAATGGAAAAAATGGGGAAAATTTCAAAATTACAGCAAAATACTTTGCCTTTATCCCTGATCTTGCAAAAACACGTGTAGACTTCGATCTCTAAATTACACTTGTAGAAATCTTTTCCTCTGTTGCTTTCTTTCATTAGGCTTTGGTTAACAACATGTACAATACCCACAGTATTTGTGAAATGAAAGCAAGCACCAAGTTCGCCTACAGAGGTCACTCTTGAGTAACTCCAGGCACACACTGAAGTACCTCGTGGAAACAATCTTGGTGGCCAAGACAGAATACTCAACAGGATACCCACGAAGAACCTGCACTCACAGCATACTTAATGTACCTCCAGACTGCTATAAAAGGTATGTTCTTAGCTGGCTATGTGTTCCTGACCTCCAAACCTTTTCACTACCTTTGAATTAATTTCAATGTAAGTTGGACACTCATTCAACTTATGAACATAAAGGTCCCAAACATTTTGCTAGAATAACCTGTCTGAACATAACTTCCTTGTGCCATGGAACAACATCCAGGAAATACTGTAATACAGTCAATATCTGGTAACGAGAAGGCTATTAAGGGTATGAAGTAAACAAATAAGCCAGTAATGACCGCACAAATGCTTAACACTAAACAATGAAACAAGTTCTTCATTTATCCATTCCTAAGAAAGAGGATCACAGAATCACAGGTTGGAAGGGACCTCAGGGATCATCTGATTTAGAATAATTTGCATGTTTCATTGTTAAAAAGTCACCATTAATGCTTCAAATTCTGCAGGTGAGCACTTCACTGGGTACAACAGCCACCAAGTTCAGTGCTAAGGCTGACACTGTCTCTCAACTGCATTTTTCTCCAATCCCAAATCATGAGTTAATATGTAACAGCTGTATACGCTGAATCTCCCAGTTCTCTGTGTTTAAGTCAAAGATTAGACTTGTCATTTGTATGAAGTTCAGTTCACGACAGGTCATGGTTGTTAAGGCAGTAACCGAGAAAAGAAAACAAAAGTAGACTTACATTTGCACCCTTGTCTGTAAGGTAACTGATTCCTTCTTCTGGGCCAATGGCCAGTTCCACTGAAATAATCCAGCTTGACTTCAGAATCAAAGGAGAAAGACAGGGCAAAATTTCAACAGTAAGACAAGACCTTGCTATGGAATACTATCCTCCATTGTTACAATTACAGTTTTTAGTAATTAATCTCTAGAAGTTTTTAAACTCTCTGAACAATATATTAAAATCGAGTAATTCTATAAGTAGCAAAACTCCTCATGACTGGTTTCCTGGGGATCCCTGCTAGTCAAAATGCGTTTCCATATGTTTTATCTTAGGTCTACATGAGAACTGCATACTTCCTATATTTCCTCTTCTCTTCACATGGACATTGACGTTCTAATTTCTACTTGAGTGTGTATTTTCACAAAGCTTGCAGACTTAAGGCCCTTTCTCAAAATTTATTCAAAAGTGGTAGAGATTAAAAGGCATTAGAGGAAAACTTACAAACGGAAGAAGCTGAGAAGTCTCCCTTCCTCACAAAACCAGCTTAAAAATTGCTTGACATTCACAAAGCACCAATAAAAACATTTATTAATGCAGAATTCTTACCCTAGTAATGAATGGTCCTTTTTTAACAGTCAGCTAAGAAAGTTCTAAATAAAATCAATTACTATATTTTGTTGTTAATGAAATAAAATATTCTCTACATCAAAACAGGAACTAAGCAAGCAATTAGTTGCAAAAGTAAGCAAAATTAATTAGAGTCATAACTACAGCATGTATTCTGGTGACTGTCACAGTCCTCTACTTACACCGAGAGCACACTTGAAGTATTCCTTGTCAAATCTGTACACGGGAGAGAGGATCTCAAAGAATTTCAAAATACTTTCTTCTCTATTGAGGTTGGCAAATTGTCGAAATGTTTGTTGGATCAATTTTCGTAGTGTTTTGGCCTGTGTATTAAAATGTTTAAAGATCAATTATTTTAAATCTAATCAGTGACAGTGCATTTTAAGAGTTTCAGTCACTTACCAACAGTTTCTTTACCAATGAGATGCAGACAATTCTCGAGACAAAAAATAAGCTTCTAATTATAAGTAACAGTTCTGCCTTCTAACTTCTGCTTGGGAACAAAATTATTTCTGCTACATGTTATAGAAGGAATATCTAACTAATAATGTTTTGAGAATAAATTATAAGAAAAGAAAACGTTAACATTTGCAGGAACTATTTTTTTTCATATTCCTCATTTCTCCCAACTTCTTAACTGTGTGCCAACACAAAAACACAGCAGCCTACACCTTCATACTAGGTTTTAAACTTAAAACACCATTCTCTTATCTGGTAGTAACAAGCCAGCTGTAGCTGTACCTTAATCTCTGCACACAATATCTTAGATTATCCATAATATAGTGAATGCTTTAAGTCTGATAATATGCAAAATAACTTCCATATAAAAAGATTAAATAGTAAATTAAAAATTAATGTAAAAAGTAAACAAAACATTTAAACTAAACTATTTTAACTATATTGCATATCATTTTATTAACTCTTTTCAGGGTAGGAATAACCACAGCAGCACAAATCATCCTCCCAACATCTGGGACAAGTGGGACAGAATAAGATACCTAATTACATATCCTGAAAAAAGCAAGCATACCTGAAGTAAGACATGAAAAGTGAACAATCTGCCTGTATATAATGTATAACCCCTGGGAAGGCTGCCACGCATATGAAAATAAGAACAGAATCTGAGAAGCAATCTCTTCAACATGCCCCAAAACTAAACAATGAAAAATCCTGAATAAAATCATCTGTTTCTAAACACTAGAATTCATCTAGACAAAAGTGCAGTGCCTTCTCCTCATCTGTCCTACGAATCATAGAATCATTTCAATTGAAAGAGACCTAAGAGCACAGGTATGCTCTGTGAATAGTGTAGGGCCAGCTGACCCACTGTTTACATCCCATAGTGCCAAAATGTCAAAACCACAAACATATCCTATTATTTTTCCCTTTGTCCAAGCTTGACCCGTGTCAGAAGTGACTGAACGGGTTTAAAAAACCTTAGTAATACCCATTTCTAATATATCTTCCAGCTAACAACAATGATAGAAGGCAAAAGCATGCTTATTTTTGCATTATGTCACGGTCAAGACAGGAATTACCATTGTTCCTCTACCAAAACATATCTGAATGTCCTATTGTAACAGGATTAAAACTCTTAATTCTTTCATGCTGCCTGTTAACAGGTCCAGGCTCTACACAAATAGAAACTTCCTTTCGTCATTAGCACTCCCAGTCAGATTAGGCATTCATTTTTAGTAAGCCTTTAAAGAACTCTGAATAGCCAGAATTTTTTAAAAATGAGTGTCAGAACAGAGTTACTTTAATAGCAGGGATCCAAGAGTGGTGCGTAGCCACATACTAAATGATGATGATTTGCAACTACACGTATGTGGGTTCAAAGAAAAAAAAACAACCCTCAGCTCAGCACAAAAACTTTATGTTATAAAGTTAACAAAGACCTTCAGTGCCATTTTAGTGTAATTTCAAATTACTGTGTCACTTTGACAGAACCTTTTACCAAGTATCAGGTGGATCATTACTCTAACAGGTTGCAGATACTTGGGTAGGATAAAGAAAGCATCTGGCAGTCAGGAGACCTCCCAGAGCTGCCTCAGGCTCTGTCAGGACTCAGACATACTACACTGGACCTTTCTGTTACATTCCTTTTCACAGAGAAAACCAACATTAGGGGAACTGAAGACCTTAGCCTTAATTGAACACCTGCCAAATACCAGGAGCAAGACACTACAAAAAGAAGAAAATCTACTACCTCAAGTTGTCCCAAGTATTTCAACCACTCAGTTGTTGAAATATACTTTATCCTGCCCATGGTTTGTTCTCCTGGCCTGTTTCAGCATCATCTTGACTTCCATGCATAGCGGTATACGTTATTTGGCTTGTAAGTCCACAATGAAGACTTACTCTTCACTTTGAGATCATTAATACGGTGCAAACATAGAAAGCCAGTTAGAAAAACACACTACTTCTGTAACAGAAGAGAGTCATTCATGACAAATATCTGTAAATGACAACTTCAAAGGAAATGCACGGAGAATTTCCTCTTAAAATATTTCTTAAGAACAGGGTTTTTCCTCCACTTTTGCTCCAGGCATGCTCTAGAGTAACAGGGAAGCCTTCTAATTTGCAAAGTAAACACAATCTGGCACACATCTATTTCCCCACATCCTTTCGGCCCCCAATTGTTGGTTTAGTGTAAGCAGGTTTTCTTCTCCCATGCCGTTTGCATAGAATCATAGAATTGTTAAGGTTGGAAAAGACCTTTAAGATCATCGAGTCCAACCGCTAACCTATCACTGCCAAGTCCACCACTAAACTATATCCTCAAGCACCATGTCTACCCTTCTTTTAAATACCTCCAGGGATGGAGACTCCCCCACCTCCCTGGGCAGCCTGTTCCACTGTTTGACAACCCTTTCGGTGAAGAAGTTTTTCCTAATATCCAACCTAAACTTCCCCTGGTGCAGCTTGAGGCCATTTCCTCTCGTCCTATGTATACTTATGTATATACTTGATATACCTACATACAGAGAGCATAGCTTACAATCATGTCACCTCAGAGGCACCATTTACTACTTTACTAAGCTAAATGCAAGAACATTTCTTATTCTCCTCCAGTGAAGTTATGAAAATGGAAGGCCTGTTGACTCAATAACTTTTCCTCTAGACTTGAATTAGGCTGACTTAATCTTTTCTTGGACATGGATAAACAGAACTATTTGCAGCATATATGAATATAGTACATTGTCCAATGACTTTAACGTTTCCTCCTGAAGAAACCTCCCTAGACACCTCCTGGGACAGCACTCACTTTCTTTTACAATCTTATGTCTTACAGACACTCTGATGAGCTAATATATAGATGTCTTTGAACTCCTGACTTCTTAGAATTTTTTGAATGAGCTCCCCAAATAAAGCTGAACTTTCTGGTTTTATACCCTTGTATATCACCTCATCTTTTGCACTGTTAAATATTTTGATTTTCATTTTTCTAACCTTCTGGTCTTCCTATACATAGAGCGATATCCTCTGTATAGCTGGCATCTCCTAAATGTGTAACATCAACAAACTTGATTATCACTGCACTAAACTCTAAGTTTTACCTCGCTCATAGAGAGTAATAATTCTGTATTTCATGGCCCTCAGGAGCCCTCCTTTGCCTGCCAGTTCAAAACCATTGGTCTTCACAAAGTAAAAGAGCAATTTCATAATTTGAACCAATCCTAGGTTGTTTTCAATAAGAATTTCATGTTCATTAAAAAGCAGACCCATTTTTCCTTCCCTTGTTTTTCCTCTTCATACGTCCCAACATTTTTTTTGTGTCTTTGAAAGGTTCTGCTCAGCTTCACCTTCTGGCAATTCTTGCTATTTCTTCCTGCTATTCTCTCCATTTCATGATTTATAAAGAAGAGTTTTCTTTGTTGGTCAGCTTTCTGGCTCCATAATATAATTTTTGAGTAGTTATTCATTCTTTTACGTCTGGAGCCACCACAGTTTCTCCCTTTAGCAGAGAATAGTGTTTCAGATAATTGCTTAAATTAAAATGCAGAGGGATTACTTAAATCCACTTGACTTCATTAGCTTCTGATTTTTGAAAGTCTTTTGAAACAAAACCTCTTCATGACAGACCTTTTCTGTTTATCTTAAATCACAATGTAGAAAATTTCTAAATCTGAAGTTGAATTCTGTTATTTCTATAAAACCATCACTGCTTACCAAAACCAGCTCCAAAATAGAAATTTATGATTTATACGTTCACACATGAATGGTAGGAGATATTTCACCAGGACATTGGTATCAAGACAGCTATAGCTGTGAAAATACTTAGTGACCATTCTTAATCCCCCTTTTCAAAACGTGATGGGGAAAATTTGCATTTTTTTTTTACTCTGGGAACATATGGGCTTCAATGGAAGCGAGATTCGACTAACATTTATAGCCTTAATTAGGATTAACATAAGCAGAAATTACTGCAAATCTTCCTTGAATGAGTCTGATAGTCTTGAACAGGGAAAGCAGAATTTAGGAGAATTTAGTTTATCGAGCTGCTACTAAAAAAATGCTGTTTTCTTACAAGTCCCCTTCCGCTTTCTCCAGAAGTCTCATCTCTTTTTTCTTTTGGTGGTGGGGAAGTTATTTGATACTGGAGGATCTGAGGATTTATTTTGAACTTTTGGCCATAAAGTTTGACAGATAGAGGTGTTTCTCTCTCACAGTAGCTCAGCGAGGCCACGTAAATTCCTACTACCTCAGTTCTGCCAGTTGCACAGTTGTACTATGGGGATTTATATCTTACCAATTCAATATTTTTTCTCCAAGACAGCACAATTGCACAACAATTCCCTTATAACTATATGGGGAAGTGATAATGCAATCTTTTGATTTCTGACACATTTTTTTAAAGTAGTATACAACAGACTGGAACTATAATTACCTTCACTGAATCTAGTAAACTCTTCGGAAAAAAACGTCTTAAACCAACATCTTTCCTGAAACAAAAACACACACGGCATTAATATAAAAAACATTACACAATATTATATCACTCTTTTTCAGGGTCACGTTTTGGGTTTGGTTTTGTTTTGTTCAGTTTATTAACTAGCACATGCAATATAGTAAATGATTTTCAGAGTAAGGTCCTGGACAACTTCAGAGTAACAAACACAGCACCATTAAATTCTAACCACAGCCACTCCACAGCAAATGCAGGATAGCAGCATCTTCAGTTTAAACTCAAAAGGTCATCGCATTTCCAACAGGCACCTGCTGTGGTAAGTGTATTATTTGAAACGCTGGCTTGGGCACAGAGAAGTCTGGAGAAGAAAAAGTGGTTTTTGTACATGTTTTAATATATTAAAGAATATTGAAAAAATATTCTTACAGAGTGTAGTCAGGTGAGATGGCAACAACATGAAAATGGCAAATTCTAATACACAACTATTAGAATTGAATAGAAGATACAACATAAAGGAAGCATGGACAAGTTGACCCTGAGCCAGCACCGTGCCCTTGGGGCCAAGGCCAACAGTATCCTGGGGTGCATTAAAATGAGTGTGGCCAGTAGGTCAAGGGAGGTTATCCTCCCCCTCTACTCTGCCCTAGTGAGGCCACATCTGGAGTGCTGAGTCCAGTTCCGGGCTCCCCAGTTTAAGAAGGACAGGGAACTCCTTGAGCAAGTCCAGCGGAGAGCTACCAAGATGATATGGGGACTGGAGCATCTCCCTCATGAGGAAAGGCTGAGACACTTGGGTTTATACAGCCTGGAGAACAGAAGGCTGAGGGGGGATCCCATCAACACCTATAAATACCTAAAGGGTGGGTGTCAGGATGATGGGACTAGGCTCTTTTCAATAGTGCCCAACGACAGGCCAAGGGGCAATGGGCACAAGTTGGAACACAGGAAGTTCCACCTAAACATGAGAAAACACTTCTTTCCTGTGTGGGTGCCAGAGCAGTGGCACAGGCTGCCCTGAGAGGCTGTGGAGTCCCTTCCCTGGAGACATTCAAACCCTGCCTGGATGCAGTCCTGTGCCCCCTGCTCTGGGTGTGCCTGCTCAAGCAGGGGGTTGGACAAGATGATCTCCAGAGGTCCCTTCCAACCCCTGCCATTCGATTCTGTGAAAGGACTTATCATATAATCTTAGCATGTTGACTACCGCTCCACTACTGTTCTACCCATTACAGCACTATAACTGAAGCTTTTGACATTTCTACGGTCACTTTTTCCTCATAGTAAGCATCCAACGTTAAAATTCCAGCTTTTTATTGCAAGCGATTTCAATTTTTGCATCTGTAAATCAAGGTCATACTCCTGCCTTGTGAGCTCAGATTTTGCAAACTGAATTACCTCAAGCTCACTTTCATACTTAGAGATAGGGTTGCAGCCCTAGTTTGAAACTCAGAGCCATAAGTATCAAGTATTTTTCTGGCTCAGATGTGCTTCACCTAGCTTATGTCTGACATGTGTCAGCCATGGCATGTTAGTGTGTCACTACAACTACACATCAGCTTCAGGAAAGATGCCTGAGAAGTTGCCAGAGATCTCTTAGTGCAGCAGGCGATCATTATACAAGCAGGTACATAAAAAGTTGCATGACTGTGAACTAGTTGTATAGTATTAGCAAAAAATTTGCATGAGAAAAAGGGAAAACTAAAAGAAAAATGTAAATTGGGAAAGGACTTATATCCTTGCCTCTCACAGGTGTTACTGACTTTTTTTCCTTTAAATTTAAGAGGTCACAACCTCTTTTAAATACACACCCTTATCTGCTTCTGAAATGAATATGAAAGAAAGCTTTCCATGACTGCATGCTTTGAACATAAACAGAAAAGCTGTTAGCAAGCCTGAGATATGCTGTATGTATTTACTGCTATCTAACGGCACAAGATGGAAAGCAATATTAAAATTAACACAAAACGCTTACTCAAAACAATAAAACAGGTTATTTTGTTAAAGCTCTCTAACGACAAGTACTATACAATTTCACAAAACATACTAAAAGCATCCTCAATTAAGAGGAGCAGAACATTGATGTGCAGCAGCGAACACTGGCATCTGTGCGATGACAGTAAGCTGAAAAATTATAAAACTTTCATAAATGTTAATTCCTCTGATGCATTTCTTCTCAAATGCAAATTATATGCGGTTTATCATCCCACACGGTTAAATAAATCTAACACACTATTACCATCTAAATAACATGCAAAGACATTTTGACAAGGAATATATTAGTTTAGCATTAAGCAGTTGAGAGAGAAATGGTGTTTTCAAAAATGAAGTACCCTCCATCACTACAGTATTACTCGTTTTAACAGTACTGCAGCACATGGCTGTGACAACCTGGTTCAATTCATTCCTAAAAAGAGTTGTAGAGTAGCCTTTTTGTACAGATCTGTGTGTAACAAATTCAGAATAAATTCTTATTCACAACTCTTAATAAAACTTGTTAATAAAGCACATCCTGTGTTTAACTGAGACAGCAAATTCATTTACTGAAGGAGAATTTAACATAAGCAGCATACAGATTTAATGCCATGCTCAATAACAAACTATGGGTACCTATAAATAAGAGAATAAGCATTGGCAATTGGAACATACCAAGTTTTAACACACCACCCTACAGACTCTTTCCCTCCCCTTGCAGGCTGCACTATGTGGGAGTAAAACGGCCAACCTGGGATACACACCAGCTCAGTCCTCCAGATTAAGAACTCAGACATCTGTTTTCTGATTGCCAGTAAGAGATAATTAGTAACGAGATCCTGGTTCATACAGTTCTACTACAGCTTTGTATTTAACCTCATCTACTCCATCCTAGTTGTGGGCTTAAATGTAAATTTATTTTTTTTTGATGTAGAAACTTCAATAGGATTAATAAAATACCAACTACAGATAGATGATAGTTTGTCATATAATGATAAGCAGCTTTAGGCAACATATATCTTTATTTCTATTTTTCATCTCAATTGAAGTTACAACAAAAAAGTAATGTTAGATTAACATAATAGACTTTTAACATGCTTCTTATGAAATTGTGGCTGCAGCTGTTCCTTCATATAGCTCCCATTTTTGTACTTGTAATTATCCCTGTTTTATGCTAACAGGCTTCACATTTATTATGAAAAAATTCTTCTTTCATCACATGAAGGCCCAACTACTGAAGGCTACTTAACAGTTTGATTCTATCTACTATTTCCCATCCAGATTTGCTCTTGTATGAAAATCTGATCAAAGACAAATATACATCAAATAGACAGCTGACAAAGACAGGCAAGAGGCAATCACACCACATGCAAAAAACTGCCATTTAAAAATTGCACTCAGCTGTTTAAGTGCCTCATGATGTACTAAAACGAGCAAACCCCCCCCAAACAAACAAAAGGCCTCACTTGAGAAATAAATATTACTTGTGTAGATAAACCTTTATAGGGTATTAAGGTGGCAAGATTGAGTAAGTACATTCTGGGGATCGCTGGCACGTTTTGCAGACTTTTACTAGCTTATAATTATCTATAGCCACGTTAAGGTGCTTTTACCCTTCATCTCTCCCAGCTAAATCCCATAAAAACCGCATTTTGCTCCTCAAAAAAAACCAAACACAACCACAACAAAACCCACAACAACCCCAAAACCAAATCAAAAACATCACCACCCTAAAAATAACCTTGAAGTGCACAATTCTACATGTCCAATTTTGCACGGCAGTAAGCTGTTAAATTTTGCATATCAGGGTTTTGCTTCACTGTCTTTCACAGCAACAGTTATTTCCTACCAAAACAGTTACTTCTTGTAAAAACACAGGCACTGAAAGAAGCAAGTCACTGTTCAACTGGAAGCAACCCCCTACCGAGTCCTCCAGGAACTCTCACCTGTTCCAATTATTAATTAATACTTTGTGCCATCTGTTATGACCCTTGTTTCTTTTGGCTCCTAGTTTCCAAAGTTGTTGACCTAATAACTAATGTTGTGGCTTATGAGTTGCTGACTTAAAAATACCTTTCTCAAGTTCTTGCTGGAACATACATAAACTGCAACCAGTGTAACTCATAAGTTCCCTTTTCCCAAAGAGGATGACATGAGATCTGAATTCCTCCAGGTCACAGTACTTTCAAATCTTCTTTAACATCACCTTTTAGCCTTGATCAACTCAGCTGGACTCAGCTTAGACCTTGATCAGCCAACTTGATCAAGGCCTATCAACCTTTCAGCCTATCTGCTCATCCTGTTCATCTTTATTAGGCCTTTCTCATTTTGTTATGTATTTCCTCAACCAGGATATTTCTACTAGTGGCTACCGACAGAAAGGACGAAGTCCTTAAAAAAAAAAGTTCAAATGAAAACAAAGCTTTAAAAATTCTGCACAGATAGAGGAGCACTACACTAATAAGCAGGCAATTCATTAAAGTTACCTTTACCTATTAAAATCATAACACATCCTCAAAAATCCTTGTGAATTTCTTCATTGTGACAAAAAAATCCTACCTTCCACCTCCAAATTCTTTAATTTCACACTGCTAAAAGTTAGCACGTGTTATTAAAAATAGGAGACTTCACTGCTACACCAATCTTTCATCCCAATTTTATGTTAAACTGTACAGCATCTTTTCACAGAGATATTCAGTAATGAAGAGCAGATCATTGGTTTATGTATGTATGAACATTGTTCCACTAAATTAATACAAACAAAACCAGTTTTCAACCCCTGAAGCTTCTAAAGGACTTGATCGTTTGGACTGAATCCATCTACTGTACAACAGGATTAAGTAACCAAAATACTTTCAGTATAAGGCTGCATCTTGGTGCTCTTAAAATTTGTGATATGTAGATAGATAATAAACTTGCTAACTGCAAGGTCAGAATTCAGGAAATCCACATACTGAGCAATCAGAAGAAAAAACAATACCGCAAACATTTGTAAGTAACTCAAACTTTACCACAGATGAGTCACAACTGAAGAATGCAACTATGCACAGAAAGCCATTTAGCAACAAAATCACCTTAGAATTAGACTTGATGAACCCATAAACATTAGCAAAATTGCAAAAAAAAATCACGAGCAGCCTCATGATCAAGTTCAAACAGCTTCAACCCTGTTTCCCTGGACCAGAGTTAAAGGTGCTCTTTCTACTTCTATACCTTGGTAGGTTTCATCATCCTTTGCTTATATTGAAGTACTCAAAGATCTCAACAAACTTGGTGGAATAAAAAAAAATTACAACAGAAACGTTCTGTGATTGAACTGAATATAATGTTCCTGATTAAGAAACAGTTCAAACCTCAAGCTAGAGCACAATACTTACTCTAACACTTCATAGTTGGACTTCTTTTCTAATGCATTGCCTCTCATCTCTCCGTAGGATCTCCTGAAGTCAGGAAAAATATTTGAAAGCAACAATTATTGGATGATCCAGCCTAAAACTACAACATCACTGTAGTCAAATCTTTCACAGACTTAACATTAGAAAACTTTGGCAGAATGAATTCAAATAGAAATATTAGTACTTTATTCTCCTACTTCAATAGATCAAGTTGTATTTTACAAAATAATTTCATCTATGGAACATTACACAGGACTACAGCAGTACTGCATTTTTAGAACCACTTTGAACCAGCTTAACTACAGTGCTACCAAAAGAAGTGATCTAACCTGCCCTTCAGCAGCTCCCTTCTACTTCCAACAGTATCTCCCTCCTTCATATCAGCACTCATGTCTGTGCGTGCAACAGGGAGAACCAGAGGAAGCAAGGAGTGATGAAAACTAACACTTTCAATTCAGACACGTTCACATTTAAAAAAAAGCCAAATTAATAAATGAATTACGAATGAGTAGCTGCTGTTGGGAGAGGGCTGGGATCATTGCTTTCACTGAGGAAGTGGACTAGTAATGTTATGGGAAGACGGTCTCAGTAGTCACCTACTAGTAATATCTCATGAAAATGCTCTGAAGAGCCCCAACATGAGCATCATGGAAAGCAGAACTCAACAATCATGGATTATCATACTCATTACATGTTTTGAAATACAGCACCAATAACTTTGTAAGTGTGTAAGGAGTCTGCAGTTACACTAAGAATTTTTGTTTCCTCTGGGGCTACTGGCAAGACTTACAGAAAGGACATCAAGTTCTCCTACGCTAACTAGGCAATTTCATAAGCCTAAATTTTGTTTTGCAAAGTACTGTTCAAAGGACACTTTCATTCTCTGCGAACAAGTTTACATTTGCCATTAATTTCTTATCAATTTTACTTCTCCCCTAGTCTCCTTGTGCAAGGCAACAGCATAACTAAAGCAAATGTTTCAGGCTGGAAACGCTCCATAAATTAGCAAAAACCAAAACATGCATTTCAAAAGCTGTGCTGGGAGCTCTCTCAAGGATCACTTAATCTGATAACTTTATCTTTATTTTCCAGCTGTCTATACAGTTGACAAGAACACCAAACACACCCAAAAGAGTCCTTAAGATTTAATCACTTGAAAATAGCACATTAAAAATTGACTAAATGCTGAGAGGAAAGGTAGTACAATTTATCTTTAATTACTCTTTAGCTGAAGGATTTATATATGCACAATGACAAGACTATTCGCTAAATAAGACCACAGATGCATTTTTTTAAGTATACTTTGCTGTACTCTACAGGCCTTTGAATTATTCAGACGAAGAATTCACCCAAAAGGCAGTATCAAGATGTAATTAAAATTTTAAAATTAATGCTAATTTAAAAATCACTAGAAATTGGTTACAATACAGTCTATTCAGTTTTTCTTCAAACTGCTGTGTAGCAACAGAGTCTTATGTTTATTTCAGCTATGCTGGTCAGAAATCAATGAACTATAAGCAGGTTCAAAATTAATGTATATATTCTGTCAGAAACATGTTGAATAATAAATGAAATTATCAGCTTACCGGATTTCAAGGCAACCTAGTTTCAAAGCAATTTCCTGGTCCACTTGATCTGCTATTTCTAACATATAGTCATTTTTCACCTACAGCAAAAGAAGTAGGTACGCATCACAGAAAGATCAGTTCAGTGCCCATACAGACTAAAATACTGCCCAAAGAACTACAGAATAAGTACATCTTAAGTTTAATTTTTTGGAATGACTACTTTCAGTGCATTAAGAGAAAAAAAAAAGGTTACGTCCATATTCTCCACAAACGAGCTGCGCTTTTGTAAGAAACCCATTTCAACTGCGATGAATTTGATTCAAAAAAATTTCCTTATCTACATTAATATTGCCTATGTTTTATTAAATATAATCAAAATCTTCACAGGAGGCTGAGCAGTTGGTCACAGCTGCATTCAAGATCTGTAAACGTATGCTGTATTCTTGAACCATCTTGGTCAATAGTTTTTGATTTTGTCGGTGCGTCTAATCATGCATATAGAAGACAAATGTCCATGCATTACAGTGAAAATAAAAATATCACTAAGCAAAAAGAGTAGTATGTGAAAATCATATTACATACTTACTTAAAATAATGTTTGAACTAGCAAGAAGAAGAAACAAGAGTAACTAGATGGTTACCATCTACAGTAGGAAATAAGACAGGCCAAGGAGTGTGCTCTGACCTTGAAGGCAAATGCTATGGCCAAGTGGCCATCCCTCCTGAAGAGGACAGTGGGCCAAAACAGCGTATGTCGACCACTGCTGCCATGCAACAAGCCCCAGCTGTGCTCGGGCGCAGGCTAGAGGAGTGGTAATGTGGCACGTGGTGCAAATACTGTGCCGCAGAGCATGTGAAATAGTCAACAAGATGGACTGTGGTGGGTCAAAGCTTCCTCATGTGACCTGGGCCTGTTTTATTTACTAACACCGATGCCTACTTTTTAGGTAATACTTTCACCACACCAAAGTAAGCAATTTATACAGTTATTAAAAAAAAAAAAAAAAAAGACGATACAAAAGAACAGAACTAGTGCCCAAGAACTTAGGTATGCAAATCCTGTCTTCTATGCAACAGGCATTTTTTACCAGTGACATTATCTCTACAGAAGTACAACTTTTAACTACTCACATTATCCTCTATTTTACACAATCATAAACTTGCCACTAAGATCCTAAAGCCTAAGATTCTAAAGTTGCAGAAAGTCCCGAAATATCAGAAAAATCCCTGACTCAAAATCACACATTATGGAAGAAATACACTTCACAAAATGTTTTTGAGTGATGACAAGTAACAAAAGCTATTGCTACAGCTACGAAATTCATAATTTAAAAGATAAGGAAATACAGCACCAGTTCCAACAGCTGGAGGCCCTCTCCAGTATCCTCCCTGTAACACATGAGCAGGCACCGCAGCATCCCCTCCCCATCAATATGACAGCTGACTACAAAGCAACAAATACCTGAGACCTTCCTAGTTCTGAAATGCATGAAAAATTTTGTTACTGAAAGATGTGAAAGAGCAAAATTGAGAAACTGTGAAAGAGTGAGAATATAAATTATTACAATAGCTGCAACATCAGGAGAAAGCTTCTTGCATTTGGACTCATCCAGGTACTCAACAAAACAAGAAGCTTTTTAACTCTTCTCAGTTCAACTCCTACAAATACTAATGAGAGAGACAGGAGAAGAAATAACTGTCCTTCACCACCATGTAGTTTTCAATTTGTATACACATATACACATACGGAAGCAGTCATCGTCTATCCCCATGGTAGTAATACACAAATTAAAATATGTAGAATTAATAATTGTCTGTCTTCATTATGCTTACAATTAAAACAAACTTCCTTATATGAAACAACATTCTATTTGGGTTTTTCTGGTAACATTTACAAAGATTTAGCTGATTAAAGGTTAAAAAAGAGCTGCCCTTCCCAACCCCCCACCCCCACCCCACAGACACCATAGATCTGGTAATTACAATGGCTCTAAGTGATAAAAACAGAGATATATGCATCTTCCAGGAAGTCACAATGTTTTTATTCTGTATTTTCATTCAAAACCATGAAGGTCCCTAACCGCAGAGTTCTGTGTTTTAACCAAGCAAACGGTCACTGCTCTACTAGATGAAATGTCTTCTAATTTATGAAATTTTTTAGCAACAACCATGTATAAATTAAACTGTCAGTTGTATGACCACACATTATGCATATCTACAGTACATGTTATCTATGTATTTATAAGATACAGCAGATACATTCCACTCATCTGAAAGACTTGACAAAGGCAGCATTGCAGAAATATTTTCTGCAGGGGGAATTTAAGGTCTAATTCTTCAGCATCAGGTGTAAAACACTGCCTCATGGTACAAAGGTACTGAAGAGTTCTCCCACCTGAATCACACAGGGAAGGAACCTCTGGAGGTCATATGCTCCAACCCCCTGGTTCAAGGAGGGCCACCTAAAGCCAGATGCCCAGGACTACGTCCAGATGGATTTTGAGTATCTGCAGGGATGGAGACTCCAACAACCTCCCTGGGCAATCTGTACGAGCGCTTGGTCACCCTCACAGTAAAAGAGTGTTTCCTGATGTTCAGAGGGAACCTCCAGCATTTCAGTTTGTGCCTACTGCCTCTGGTCCTGGCACCAGGCATCACTGAACAAAGCCTGGCTCCATCCTCCCTCCCCTCAGATATTTACAGACACTGGTAAGATCCCCCTTGAGCCTTCTCCAGGCTAAACAGTCCCACGTCTCAGCCTTTCCTCACAGAAGAGATACTCCAGGCCCTTCATCATCTTCGTGACCCTTCACTGGACTCTCTGCAGAAGCCTGATCTCTCTCGTGCTCAAAAGTCATTACAACACCTGGAGGCATTTTCACAAAATTTGGCAATCCAGAAGTTTGGGCATTTCTGACCAGCCTGTGCTGCTCAGTATCACCAAGTGCCAAAATAGGAAGAAGTTTCCCTGGAAAGGGCACTTCTGGCAACTGGACGAGAAATGCAGAGATTTTGAGAAGTATCTCTACTAGCGTCCGTTTACAACTACTCTTCATTTCACTGCAGAACCGCACCTGTTAGTATCGGTATAGCAGTCCTCTAAGAGAAAACCTTCTATAACCGAAGTTTTGTTTAACTTTAAATCAGAACTACTGTCTTGATGCCTCCATAAATGGCACAACGTAGTAACTTAAACAGAGGATTAGAGCTTCTATTCATCAGTAGCGATATGAAACCTGTCAGACCCAAGCACAGAGCATTTAAATCAGTAATGTAATTTCCAGGCCGCCATGTTATTTCCATAAAATACTTCTGCAGCACTGTCGTGGTTTAGTCGGCAGCTCAGCCCCACACAGTCGCTCGCTCACTCCCCCACCAGTAGATGGGGGAGAGAATCAGAAGGGTAACGCTCCTGGGTTGGCATAAGAACAGTTTAATAATTAAAATTAAAAGAAACAACAACAGAAATGCAATGTAAAGGAGAACAACGAGAGGCGCAAAGCCCCGGGGGAGGGGGGGGAAGGGAGGGGAGAGGGGGAACGAACTGCCGAAACGAACCGCACGCGCCACAGCCGCCCACTGACCCGACGCCGCGCCGCCTCCGCGCTGCCACTGCCCCCCCCCACATACTGGTCGTGGTGTCACATGGTATGGAATGAACCTGCCATTGGCCAGTCGGGGTCAGCCGCCTCCACCACGGCCCTGCCCCTCCCAGCCCCCCCTCGCCACGCGGCAGAGCGCGGGAAGCTGGAAAGGCAGCCGACCCCCACAGTGAGGAGAATTAACCTCTTCTCAGCCAAAACCAGCACAAGCACCCATAACAGCAAACAACGGAACAGTACTCTCTGTCTCCAGGTCTACACGGGGGGTATTTGAAAAGTAAGAAACAAACTGAAAATGCAAATTCTACGTGAGTTCAGTTCTTACATGGATGCCCGTATTCCAGAAATGTAGCAAGTTAAAAGGAAGCTATAATCAATTTACTTTTTGTTTTTATCATCCATACTGAGGTTTAATGAACGTGAATTGTACTTTACAATACAAGCTTTCATTTCATTCTCCTACCCTTTTTTCTGAGAATTCACCTTCATGTTTCATGTATAGCCAAGTTACTGTACCTAAAACACTAATACACCCGTTCACAAAATCCATTAGCTAGCCTGCCTTAGATCCACCCAAATCAAATATCCACTGGATAGTTCTCTTATATTTAATTAAACCTTTTTCTTTCAAAACTAGGCAATTCAGTTTTTTGAACCATTTCAAGAACTGCGTCACCAGGAAATTTCAGAGCTTTTATCCACCGATTGCTTGAGGCATTCAGACACCGAGAAGAACTGACTGTAGCAAAGTACTCTTTCCAATCCTGACATATAAAACTTCCTAGTGAAGAAACTATGCTAAATTGAGGCTACTGGTATATCATGATCCAATTTGTATTCATTTATTTTCACAGCGCATTGCCTTGTAGATCCCAGTACTGAAGTACTTCATTTGTTAAACTAAACAGCTTAAGAACATCTTCAGTTTCATGCAAACATATTTTAAAATGCTGCTAGCCTCAAGTAACTACTAATCCATAAATAAATAAGCAACATTACCCAAACATGTGAAGTTTGGAGCTTCTTTCCTCTTGCCCTCTGGCTTGTGAGCTTTCACAGATTCTGGTCATGTTTTCCCAGTTTGACTCTGCAACTACAGGCACCAGAACTTGACTATGAAAATTTTAAAAACCCTCCTGATCCCAACAATTTGGAAGAAAAAAAATGTATTGTGAAAATTCTCAGCTTATTTGCAAGACAAAAGTGAGACATTTTCACCATAATGCTGCCAGCAGACAGTTGCCTACTTGACTGCATAATTTTGTTAGTGAGACAAGCAGAAAAAATGGGGTTCTTCGGCACATCCCAGACCAGAGGAGATGAATAAACACAGATATTTCAAAAAGGTGGAGTAAATTACATATATTCTTTCCAGCTCCAGCTACATATATTCAGCCAACAGAGACTCTGCCTTCCTGATTTATTGTGTGTGTGTGGTGTGTCAGGAGTTGTTTCTGACGCTCCTTGGTACAGTAACATGGAGTTTTAAGTATTTCAAATTCACTGCATTATTCAACCTGAAGAGTGGGATAAAAATGCCTTTACCTGCCTAAGAAATGAGATGGACAACATAGAAAAAACACCCTCCTTCAGTATCCACAAGTGACTAACAGCAGTGTTCATAAAATCAGGCATGACACCCTCCCTCAAAATTAATAGCTGCACTTTATGATAATCAAGCACTGCATACACATTATATACACCTATTTATTTTTGAGTTTAAACTTTGGAAGGTATACAAAGAGATTCAGGAGGCCTATGGCCATAATCTTGTTGTCTAATTAAATTCAGCAGTGTCCTTGTACGGATTGCAGAGGTAATAAGTTGATAGAAGGAATTAATTTTATCTTGCTTTTTTCAGAAACTTGTCTGTGCATTATTCTTTAAATTTCAGCAAGTCGGTGGGTGGGGGGAGAAGCAGATTCAATTTCTACTCCCAGAATACTAATGAGAACTTCTCTTATCACCTTTAATTTTTCTTGACTCTTCTCTTTGAGATGGCATTAGATCAATGCATGAACTAATGCTCGTGCAAAGATTAGGTACGAGTTTTGCAAGAGGTTCAGCACGGGCTGCATAACCTCCCAAGGAAAAAGCCTGAACAAATATTAAATGGAAGAGACACAAGAGATAATTTAAAGATAATTAAGCACACTGCCACAGGGCAATAGTGTGCTTGCTTGGATAGTTTTCCTACAAGTCTGTTGTGTTTGTGCAATTACTTATTATTAATATAGTTAAATGAGAGAAATATTTTTTGTCTGTTTAAGAGAAAAAAGGTCCTATCTTTTGAGATCATAAAGCCTACATACGTACAAAGACATAAATTTAAAGAATTCTACCAGTTTCTCCTGTTTACTACGAGTTCAGGAGTATGTTAAGAGGGAGGCTGAATCCTGATCTGTGGGTTTTGGAGGTACTGTTATCTGTGACCCTGTGTTACACCTGCAGAACTGCCCTCCTTGGTGGCATGTGCAGACCTTTACTTCCAGCTTGGGAGTTCAGTTAACAGTATGCAATGCCTGGAGGAAGGCTGAAGAGTGTCTCATCAAGGTATATATATATATATATATTCTTCAAGCAGACCAAGTACCACTGCTTCTGTTCTGATGCCCATTTTAATTGTTCAGAATGAGGTATCTCCAAAGGCTAAATTCAGAAAAAGTTGTAGGAAGCTACTTAATTTTACCTAGTTTGTAAGAGAACACTGATTTATATAAACTTGTCACACAAACCTGGTTTTGAAAGAGCCACCCCAAAAAAACCAACCAGCCAAACAAGAAACAGCAAAGCAGCAGCCCTTATCGGTTTCCACCAACCCCACGAAGCCTTTAAAGTACCCCTGCTGAACCTGTGTGGCATTACTGCAGTTACACCATATACTAGACCAGATGCTCTGGCAGCGATGAAGACTACGTGAAGCCTGCAGTCATCTGAAATACTTCTCGATCACAACGTTTTAGCAATGAAAATGCACAAAATTAACAAGGCAAACACTTAGATTTACACTAGTATTATGAATGCAAGTGTTATACTGCTTAAAGCATATGTAAGTTTTATCTGGTGACAAACCTCAAAAATACGTCTTAAGCGGATCCCTTTGGTTTACACCGCTTGCAACACTCGCTCACCCATTTTGCATTCTAGAAGTATGTGCTTATCTGAACTTCCAGAGAAAAATATATTGGAAAAAAATTTTAAAGGAGGACAGAGACAACAATAATTTCTTGCTGCAAACTGTGGTGTAGATTTCAAGCACCTTTTCCCTTGGGTATTTTTTTTGGTACATCTTCTAATAAGTTTAAATCAGTTTTACAGTCAAGCAGGTGTATGCTTTGGGGGAGGGAAAGATTAGTCTAAGTTCTATTAAAGATGGTATAATGGAAGTACAAACTACTTCAGGCTTCTGGATGAGCACTACCACAACACCAGTGTTAGAAGAAATACTGTACTTGCCCTTGCTCATTCACAGGCTGGCAAATAAGAAGCAACGCGTGACCTAGGCTTCACATTTGTAGCTAACACCTTGGTCATGACAGCTACGAACAATCTGCTACAGGGAAAGGGATGCAGTATGTGGAAAACATGAATGCCAAGCATAAAGGTACCTCTCAGGTAGGAAAAAAGTGTCTTTTACACGTCCTGATAAAATAAGAGGCGAAATAAAACTGCCGCCCCCCCAGCATGCCCAACCTGTGTTCAATGAATACCTGCTTAGAGAGGGCACCAGTATTTATAACAAAGAAGAATTTCGAAGTTCAACACAATCCTATGCCACAATGCGTTGCTTGACATATTAATGTCCTGATACTCAGTGACAATTCACTTTGTTTTTTTACCTTCTATTCTCACCAATATCTTAAAACACTTTTTCATCACTATTCTTCATTGGTTAGCCAGAACAAAAATCTCTTATGTCTCTAGTCTTCTGAGCATTAAAAGTTCAAAAATACTCTTAAATCATTTTTTTTTTTTAAAAAAAAAAAAAAAAAAAAGGAGCTGAACACCAAACCATGAACTAATAAGCTTTTTCCACAAGGAAGACAGGCACATAAACAAAAGCCCGGTTTCACTCCTGATGCCAGATTTTGAAAGTATTTGGTTTTTCACTTGAATGGGCAAACTACCGATGGTGTAACTTCAAACTTCTCAACATGTACAAGGAGCTAATGGGCACTTTCCTAGCTAACGGCTAGCAAATCCCAGCTGGTATAATTTAAAATAAAAACTGGAGACAGAGGAAAACCCATGTTTGTGAAGATGGAGAAATTAGAGAATAGTCCTACGGTAGCACACATGATTTAAGAAGAAATCTATCACAGGCCTCGTATTTTATATACCAGCTGCTACTTTCAAAAGCCATCTGCTTCATTTTTCTGCACACGATTTTTTTTTATGCAGCTGCAGTATTTCAGAAAAATGTTCACTCAGACTGACAAGCCATCTTGCCAGTGCAGTTCATGAAAACACCATGCTGGATTTAAATTTCTTTATTAAGAACTAGAATAAAAAAATTCTCAACTCAGTTCTGAATGCTCTCCAGGAGTTTACAGATTTTAAAAAACCTACTTGCTGTGCCTTAAAAAATATATTTTTAGGTTTGAATTTGTTTATACCCTTAGAAATTATTAAATAAGAATATCAAACTTTCTATTGAGCTTTCTTTTCAAGCCTAACTACTGTGGAAATTCTTTAGCAACATTACTATCAAATGGTGTCTCAAAAAGGGCAAAACCAATAATTAGTCACTACACTGGCTTTCCCAGCTCATTTAATATTACCAGGAAATTTCCCACAGGATAATCTCCAATTTTTCAGGAGGACAGTTTAAAAATAAGCAATCTATTTCTCTTGCTTTACTTTCAAGGTCTATGACCTACTTACACAACTTAGTCTGTTTTTTTTTCAAATTGGCATTGCTTTGAAATCTTCATTTAAACAGCACTTCAGTGATAAAGTACCTCCTAAAAAGTTAAGTGCATAATCAAAAAAAAATCACGACCACAACATACAAGATATTTAGCTAAGCAAGCGAAGAAACAAGCTGTCTTTAGTACTCCATTTAGTAAGGAGCATAAAAGTCCTAGTTATAATAGTTTAACGAAGCAGGAAAATAAAGATACACTTTACATCATTTCCTCTATCCAGATACTTTTTGGCTGGTGTTTTTTCTATGCAGAAGCTATGTACTCATACTTAGTGGCATTTATATTAACAAATACAACCTTCCTTTTAACCTTCCTGTATCTGCAAGAATTATTCATATATTTTCCTTCTTAAGAGCTCAGGTGTGTTCTAACACCTGCTTTTAAACAGTCAAGTTTCTAATACCTGAAGGTATTTTGGTGTCTGGTTTTTATATGTAACAGCTCACTCTCAGCTACCACAGAAACTGCTCATCAGGATCTTTATTTGAGACACACCGCTTCTGGTGTCATCGGTTCTACGAAAGTCTAGTGAAATTATTCCTGTAATTTACCAATTTCTGTAACTCGGAAGTCCGGAACACCTCAATATATCCATGGGAAAAGCTGATCTTCAGTAACTACTTACATGACCAAGACAACAACTGAAGCATACACCCACGTCTGTTTTCCCCACAATTTCACATTCAAAATGAACAAGGTTGCTCTGTGCTCAGAGTACTCCTGTCCAGACTGCATTTTGCTCCGCACTTGCAGCGGGTACCACATGCTAATCCACCACAATCCACAACACAGCTCTTCCATGGTACCCTCTCAGACATAATTATCTCAAATATTTTGTCTTGTAGTGTTAAATGCACCACAGAAACGCTGTAGCATACCCTGGGACAGATACATTATTAGATGAATGCCGAACAGTCACCCAACATAACTGCTTATATCTGTAACTGCAAAAGGAGACGGCTCCTCCAGCTTTTCACAGCAGAGTCCATCCTCATTTACCAACAGCAGGTTCCTGCAGGACAATGAATTTTCTTCACTACAGAATCAGAACAATCAGCTTGAAAGAGTAAGGTCCCAACCCACATTACTACAGCTTCAGAAATCTTATGCAAAATTAACCCTCAAAGATTGGTGCCTCATCTGCTCTGAATGAAGTACCATATGCACAAAAGCCCAAAGCATGCTTCTAATGTCATCAGGGTTTTTAGGAGCCACCTTAATGATCATAATGGTAGTTTTTAAAATATGCACAGGAGGGAAACACATATGTGTTTCCAGCCCTATTTACCCATCTGATAGTGTTAGACTTATTACAGGAGATAAGTCTACATTAGGGAAAATTAAGGCTTTGGCCTTTTCTAGTGGAGTTAAAAGCACCAATTCAGTACCAGGATAACATTCATTTGCCATCTGCCCTCAGCTGCTCCTCCTCTTCGCCTTCCAAGGTCACAGTCTCTGTATTATCTAGAGGTGAACTTTGACATCTCTAACTAGTTTTGGAAGCTCCTCTGTTAATAATAAGGGCATTAGAGATCGGGTGGGGGGGGAATCAACTTCTGACGAGGCATTGTTAGGGACAGCATGGCTAAAAACGACCCCTTCTGTCCGAGTGGGCTGATCTCCAGATGTCACTGCAATATACGCTGCTGCCTCTCAGATCTTCGATAAAGTAGGACTACACTCTTGGGAGCCATATAGTACTCAACCTACTAAGCATGCCTTGCTAACAGCTAATTCTATACTTCTCCTCCCCAACACAGAATTTTGCTTTTCCAGAACAAATGAGTCCAAGGATTGACATGAATTAATTTTTGTGTGTGTGTCTGATGCATGTTATATACAACCTAATACACTCATCAGAATAACATTTTGTTCAAGATTACTAACAAAGACACACACACGCATCAGTACATGGAAACCTGTCCCAAGCATTTTAAATGTATTATCTTGAAGTAAGATTAATTCACATACGACTGCAAGAAAGCCCACAAGCACTATTTTCACCGCTCTGGTTGACAGGTGGAAATTTTAAATCAAAGCAGGCATTCTTCTTCGGACTGAGCTCTGCTGACTATTTAAGAGGGATTTAGGAATACAAGTATGTTTTACATTCCTATCATACAGCACTGCTAACAGAAAGCAGACATTTGACACAGAACATTTGGACGATACCAAAGCAGCTACACAAGGACACACAGCAAGATCTAAACAAGAATGCCAGCATAGTTTTGGGAGTGTGAATCAACTTTTATAGTTAAAAAATTAGTACTTTATGAGGAATTATGAATTTCAGCAATTTCAAGAAACTAACCCCTGTAAAGGATTATCTCAATTACTTTTACAAGCTGTAATGAGCAGACAGGTGATGTTCAGTTTGATTTATATTTTTATCTTTTTTTTCTTTTAAATATATTTTTTTAATATCTTTCTAAGCAGCTGCAATTCTTATCCTTAGTACCACTTCCCTTTAGGGCACAGTTTATGTGTCAACCATTAACTCTTCCTGAAAGATTTTTTTTTGTTGTTATATTTGTTGTTTTAATCAGGCTGCCAATACCAGGAACAATGGCAGGTTTTCTCCCTATGTCCTTGATATTCTTCAAAGCTTTTCCTGTCAAAGTCATTTGCTTTAGGTCTCCTATTTTTATTAGGGTGTAAGAGATGTTGTTATTTAATTAGGTTAAAGAGTCTAATTCCCAGCCTGTGCTTGAAATTATATCTCATGCACCTAAGCCTTATAAAACTTTAATCATTTAAGTTATTACAGTAATTGCCTGGACTTCAAATTTCCTACACGTTGGGAGACAGTGCTATAAAACGAATTTATTTTGCATGATGCATTTTTCTGCCACATTATAAAAGAGAATCTTAATTTAAGGAAATACATTTTTAGCATTAACATTGTCTTCACTGACACTGCAGAGGTAGCAAAAGAGTACCATTCGTCCACAGGAAACTTTGCCTCCTCCATTAGAGAAGCTGTTTTGTAAGAAGAAAACAAATGTTACTTTTTTCCTCGTTTCTTTTTAAAAAGTTTTCTTATGAAAATGAACCTGCATTGTATTTGCCTGGTGAAACACAGAACCCCTGTGGCATGGAGTTCAGCTGGATTTTTGCAGAACATCATTTACCTGCCCTAACTTTGAGATCACCCTCTCTCTGCTTGCAGTTCCTTCTCTCATGCATTACACAGACTTTGGCTCATTTTAAAAAGCAAAACCAAAACACGGTCCAGTCCCATGGTCTTCCTTTATTATATACATGTACACCTCCAGGGCAGCTCCACGCTGAAGGCTAAATGAGGCAGCACAGAGAAAAATTTTGTGGTGATAAAAATGACTTTTTCTTGTTCTGCGGGAACTAAAAACCCCAAAAGTTTCTTTAACAGTATTCTGTTTGAAGCACAAGGACAGCAACAATGGAACATCTGATGCCTAAGAGCTGGTTTCCCCCCCACTCTCATACAGATGCTTATTCCCTTTTCATCAAGGGATAAACCATCTCCAATTACCGGGGGCTAACATGTTATTCAAGGATAAATGTGTGCAGGCTCTTGTCCCACAATAAAAGGAAGGCAATTCAAGTAGCTTACGTCTGATTCTCATTATATGAATGTTTTTAAAAGCTGTATTCTATCTTGATATGGCTTTCGCTCCTCACTCAGCTATTAAGGGAAAAGAGAGAAGCCTGTCTCCTTTATTTCTACCTCCTAACAGCCTTGTCACTAGAACAGAGGGAAAGGAAGACACTCGCAATGAATTTCACCAGTACTTATTTAAAGCAACTGGAAAGGCTCCCAAAAAGTACAAGAAAAATAGAAGTCTAATTTTAATTCCTTGAAAAACTCCAATTTTAAATTCTCCTTTTATACCCTTATGCTTCTTTCTACTGATTTTTTCTTGCAAAATGGTAAAAAGTCATACGAGAGAGATATCTTTATTCTTGAGGTTTACAGAACAGTCCACTGAACAAAAAGAGAAAAAAAAAATTAGGTTACTTACTGATAAAGATTAACTTACAGTATTTTTACCCAGCTATCTTGAGCACCCCATGTTTAAGGTTTTAGGAGTGGGGTTAGAGTTCACTTTGGTTCAGATTTGGGTGTACGACACAACAGGACACAACTGAAGGCTGGCACATAAAACCTGCGCAGCAAGCGTTTGCCAACTGTGCAGACAACCATAAATCTGGCATTTCCCGATTTCTTAATACTTTAACCTCAGAATTCCAACAACACTGGGCGGGATCCAATTTGCCTAATTCAGCTGAAATTGTAAGCAGTTGGGCCCAGGGGAATAATAATACAGTTGATGAAGTATCACCACCTAATGAAAACAAACAAAAAAAAAGACTACATCTCTGAAGACCTGCCATTCACTACCTGTGACACCTTCCAAACAGACCAGTTAAAAAAAAAATACAGTTCTAGCATAAGTCTGTTGATCAGAGCTCTCAACTGGGATGTAAACTGACATGTCATGACCACACAACTCCTCCAGTCAAGAGGAATTGCCTAAGCGTCAGCCTCTCCCCCATCTCAAGTCTCAAAGCTGAAGCGCAGCCTGGAACACAGATGCTTAAACAAACTGCATGGTATCAATATTACTATGACTAATTCTGACATTACAAACAAGTTGCGTGGCTCCCTTCCCTCTCACACACTAATTTTAATCTTTGCTGTACAGATTGCAAACCAGGGGCACTCTTATGAAAAGTCTCATTAAGTGCCCTGCTTTTATAGTTCCAATTAGATCAGCCTACGCCCGCTGCAGATGGCAGAATGACCGCCACCGATTACAAACGGCCGTACGTCAACCTACAAACAGTTCTGGTCATAGGTTCTTGATTTGTTCAAGACTCTCGAAAATAAAGAATATCCAAAACAAAGGTCACAGCAACCTTAAAATAGAATTAAGAAGAAAAGATTTCATGTATTAAGGCCAAGCTGAGAAGACTTAAATGCTTGCACCAATTTATACAGGGCAATGCACTCATTGAAGTGAATGGGAGTAGTCATGCATGTGAAGTCACAACCCTGTGCCAGTTTTCAGTTTAACAGCCTAGCAATTGTGGTTTGGGTTAACTGTGTGAATAAACTGTGTCTGTTGACAGCGATTAAGGTAGCATTTTGTTATCTTTACAAATGTTCAGTGCTTTTCTGAAAGATGAAGATCACTTGAGGATTCAGTACCTTACTCAAACTTTTATCTTCTTTTTCAACAATACTGCTGCTCTGCAACTCAAATTCAAGAAAATAATTCCATTTTCCAAAATCCATGGATAATTATTGGGTGACAGAGGTCACCGTGTTTCTTTTCCTTCTCCATGAACTTTTTAATTTGACATTGTACACTTTTAATAAGCCAGACAACAGGTGTTTAGATGTCACCAAGTTAGTAATAGGTTCTCAGCCTCATCTTGAAAAGACAGATTTAGTCACAGGCAGCATCTGGTCCTCAAAAGTCTTTTTTCCTCATTTATAACACACAAGACAGCAATGTATTTAAGTTTTAGATCTACAAAAGCCCAATTTGATTACAGAAGTGTTATTCCACTGGATTTTTAAAAAAATTCTGTAACTGGGTCCTACATTCATTATCTCTAACATAGTTATTTCTGCGCAGAAAGCTCCAGATAACTCTGTATGCATGTATGATTTATGTACATTCTGTTGTTCTCACCTATATGCAACATGACGAATCTGGTTGTGAAGGTGAGGTGTGGTTATCAAAAGTGGATGTTAAAATGCTGCAGGAATAGACAATGAGAGAGGAACAGAATGTGAAAAATCATCTTTCCTTGTTTTCCTACATCCCCCTAATGTTTTAGGTCTGTTTTATGATGCAGGGCTATTGCTCAAATTCTTTCCTGACTTCTTTTCATAAGTCAGTGGGAATCCCTTAACACTTTACCAGATAAAAGAAATTGTCCTAATTTATTTACGAGGCCAAGAGACACTTCTACAGCAAAACAGAACCATGGACCCAGAACGACAGCTCTGAAAAGTTGTGCACCTCATTTCCATGACAACAGAGACCCAAATACCTTGCAGCACTCCAGAATGAAGAGCAGTGACTTTGGAAGAACTGGATTTTTCTAAATACCTCGTTATAAGGTGAACAAGGGGAAGAGGAAAAAAATGGTATGGTGTGCGGAGGAGGAGACAAGAACCTTTGATTTTCATTTTATGACAGAACTAGGATTCAGGGCATCGTCAGATACACGCAGCTGTCATCTTTGCATATCAGTTCCTGCTGACCTTCATAAGCCTTCTTGCTGTTCTGAGCCATTTGTATCTTTTTCTAATGACTTCCACAAATTTAGTAATAACTTATTTCTCAGAAAATGCTAAAAAAACCCACATTCCTCTGGCATTTTAAATTCCTTGCTTGAAAGAAGTCGTTCTGAGGTACAAATGAGGATACTGCAGGCTTCCCAGCTCTTGGATAAGTAAATGATAGAGTTCAGGAAATTATTTTGGAGCTCACTCCCCACATTTGCACCATGGAAAACACAAATCTCCTATGTTTAAAGCCGATACAAAGAAAGCAATTTGCTGATAAAGTAAGAAGGAACATGATTTTGTTGTTTCTAGAAGAACCCCTGGCAGTACTAAAAAGTTACCAACACCCAGACATTTTTAGGCTGAAACAAGCATGTTGCACAGATTAGTTAAACTAGAACGCTAAGTCCAGATAAGCACTGCACTAGAATTGTCTTCTAAGAAGTCAGCTCCATCATGTACCAATACAAGAATTTCATCACACATTAAAAAAATTAAAAGGCATTTACCAAAGGCAGGAACATGTGTGTACAATAAAGATATAAGACACTTAAGAAATTAGTGTGAGCATTTTAATTCTGTATTCTGCTTTCAGCTGAAATATTGGACAGAGTGGAGGATTATGTTTTCATCTTTTTAGAAACTTAAAAAGAAAATTTAATCAGAATTACTGTTTCCTGGTTCCTCATCTGCAAACGTGCCTGTTCAAAAGGGCACAAGAGTACCACGCTTTGGATCAGCTCCAGCTATACGCTAATTTTAAGGGATGTTGCTCAAGAAGTATGGTATGCCCCCCTAAGATCAGGATATTTTTGCATGGGGCAGAGACACAACAAAAAGAACAGTAGCCCACTGAAATAGTTTTCCTTGGTAGAATCCTCTGGAGTTTCAGTGACATCCTTTGACACAACAAAATGCATCAGGTAAAAAAAAGTCCTATTTCAAAACAAAACTCCTGAGCTTTCCTGGTGTAGCTCTTGAGCTCTGCCATTTCAGCTGCCTTCACAAGCCCTCCTCCCTTACCCCTCACTCCCACCTTACCCCATCTCTATCATGAAAGTACTCCATAAAATGACTCCTTCAAATAATCTAGATTAAAACTAATCCTCCATATAGTAGTATAAACTATTGCTTAAATCTATGACATAAAAACATGTCTGGTTCACAAACTTGTCACATTAGCAACACAAACTGCTTGGTAAGCACTAACAGTATTTCAGTATGGGAACACAGACATCACACCATCCAGACACTGGAAAAGATCCACCTAATGTGTAGCAAATAAGGCATTTCAGGTTTAAGATGCATGGATTCCTAAAGTTAGGAGATACCTTAACCCAGACTCCTCTAAAAGATATCCCCATGAAGTTTTAGGTTGAGCTTGACAGTCCAAAAGCAAATTAAATTATTTAAGTGAACAAATGAAGATTTAAGTGTTTAATTTATAGAAACCTTTACTATTAGTCAGTTTTACTGATCAGTAAGAGATACTCAAATCAATAAAATTACCTAGTAAGTGGAAAAAAAAACATTCCGTGGTTGTAGCAAAACTGCCGGCTTATTTGCACTTACAAAAATGAATTCAGCAATGAAGAGTGAAATAATTCTAAAAAGCCAGCTGAACAACAGTAAATTTTGTCCGACTTAAGACGACAACTGCAGAATTACCTTGTCTTTGGAAAATATTCCTCACCACTTCTCAAGGAGAAAGACACCATGGGCTTCATGCCCCTTCTGCTTTATATATGCAACCTTAAATTTTACTAATTTCTGTTTCTGCAGTAACATGTTATCCACATAAACAAAGCCAGAATTTTCCAAACTGATGCCAGCAAAAGAAAACATAGTTGAACTGAACATACCTGCTGATAGAAAAAATTTAGAGTTGGTTTGTCCTCAGTGAACTGGTTTAGAAATCCTTTTGGTAAATATCGAATTCTCAATTCATATCTGAAAATCAAGAAAAAGAGAATTAAACAGGTGAGACAAAAATAATAATCAAGATTTCCTCACAAATAAAAGAAGTCTTCAAAGATTCTTAAAAGCAATGAAAAAAATTGAAACAAACTCAGAAAACTAAGGGAAAATTTCCTTTTCCAACTATGCAAAGAACTAAACTGGAATGCAGTACCTGACATTTCATACAGATGTTTATGAAGGACCTTTGTAACAGAAGCAAACATAAAACCCTGCTGCCCTCTCAAAGCTTCAGTGAGGACTGAAGCATCAGACTCGCAGCAGATAAGCTATCGGTCTAGATGCATGGAAAGGAAGACCCCAATTAGGTGACAGCGGCAGATGAGCTGCCATCATCACTGACATGACACCCAGACAACAGCTTTTATCACAAGCATGGTACTTAAAACACAGATCCCACTGCTCCAAGTAAGAGTGGCAACCAGCGTTACTCACCAGGGAGCCACATCCTATGAACAAAACAAGGGCTTACTCAAGGAACATGACTCCCCTCCTTCTCTGATCAAGTGCTGCAATATTCACCTTTAAATTGTTCGAAAGGTTTTGAAGGCATTTCTCTGTAAAAAGGTTTCCTGCTTCCTCCTTCATTATCAAGATGAATGTAAAAGCTGAACGAACCAGCTTTCAACATGACAGTCATATCTTTCAAGTTAATAGTAGACCATGGAGTGTGGGAGATTCAAAATTAACATTGATCCATGACCTATACCAAATCTGTACCCCTTCTCAACCCCTAAACTTCTGCACCCAGTCCCTACATTTGCTGTTATTGCTTGTTCTGAGACAACAGAGCCCACGCTGTTTGACACAGTGCATGCTTCCTCCTCAAACCCACTCCTGCAATGAAATTCTGATAATACATGTCCTCATCCCTTTGGGTGTACCAATACAGCACATCCCAAGTGTACCAATACAGCACAAACCCTTTACAGTCCTTCCCCAGAGTAAGTATATTTAACAATCTACTCGTGGTGGCAAGAGCAAATAATGCAAATTTTCAATCTGTTGGTTTCAGCAGGACAAGAGCTTCTTTTCAGCAAGTGATTTGGCTGCCTGTAATTGAGATTTATACAGGGGTTTAATAAAGAGGTACTAGGAGTTACTGCTGCTTCAGATTCCACCGCAAACAGAAGTTGCAGTATTCTTCTTTGCTTTAAAATCATTGAAAATACACCGTCCTGTCAGAAAACATTAAAATACGGAAAACATTTAGAAACTGTAAATGTGTGTACACACACTATACAAACTAGGAATACTTGGAATGAAGCTTTTTCATAATGTGGCAAGTTTATTTCATAAAGGAAAATGCATGCTCAGTCTTCTTGTGCACAGAAAACATGTTCTTAAACTAAAAAGTCTTCAGACTGTAGAATATAAAAGAGAGGTGGAGGACACCTATAAAAGAGTAGATTTAGATTGGATGTAAGGAAGAAATTCTTTACTGTGAGAGTGGTGAGACACTGGAACAGGTTGCCCAGAGAAGGTGTGGATGCCCCATCCCTGGAAGAGTTCAAGGCCAGGTTGGGATGGGGCTTTGAGCAATGTGGTCTAGTGAAAGATTTTGCCTCCTGCGGTAGGGTGGTTGGAATGAGATGATCTTTAAAGGTCCTTCTCAAACCAAACCACTCTCTGATACGACAACACAGAGAAATATAAACAAAGAATCAAAGTCACAGTTAAGTGGAATCATAGAATGGTTTAGGTTGGAAGGGACCTTCAGAGGCCATCTAGTCCAACCCCCATGCAGTGAGCAGGGACATCCTCAACTAGATCAGGTTGCTCAGAGCCCTGTCCAACCTGACCTGGAATGTTTCCAGGGATGGGACCTCCACAACCCCTCTGAGCAGCCTGGGCCAGTGTTTCACCACCTGCATTGTAAAAAACTTTTTCCTTCTATCCAGTCTAAATCTACCCTCATTTAGTTTATATTCATTACCCCTTGTCCTGTCACAACAGGCCTTGCCAAAGAGATTGTCCCCATCCTTCCTACAGTCCTCCTTGAAGTACTGAAAGTAAGCTCTCAGAAATTACTCGAAGGCACACAGAACCACCTTCTATTGCTGATCACTGCTTACATTTCACAATACATAGCAGATAGCCAGTTATTCAGTAAAATTTTAGAAAGAATCCAAATTGTCCCTGCAAGTGTTTAAGTGCTAGGGAGAGAAAGCAGCCTGAGCACGCTGTCCAGAAGCAGAAAAGCAAAGCCTTCCCTATCACCTGCTTCTGCCATATCCCCTCAACTCTACTGCTGAATACCACTGCAGAGACTGATATGAAATACAACAAATCTGTGTAAAAAATTACTTGTTTGCAGTTTTTTGGGCTCTATAACCCAGTGCATTTTAGTTGTCTTTCTATATTCTAAGAAGTTCAAGAAGGACAGGGAACTCCTTGAGCAAGTCCAGCGGAGAGCTACCAAGATAATGAGGGGACTGGAGCATCTCCCTTATGAGGAAAGGCTGAGACACTTGGGTTTATACAGCCTGGAGAACAGAAGGCTGAGGGGGGATCCCATCAACACCTATAAATACCTAAAGGGTGGGTGTCAGGACGATGGGACTAGGCTCTTTTCAATAGTGCCCAACGACAGGCCAAGGGGCAATGGGCACAAGTTGGAACACAGGAAGTTCCACCTAAACATGAGAAAACACTTCTTTCCTGTGTGGGTGCCAGAGCAGTGGCACAGGCTGCCCTGAGAGGCTGTGGAGTCCCTTCCCTGGAGACATTCAAACCCTGCCTGGATGCAGTCCTGTGCTCCCTGCTCTGGGTGTGCCTGCTCAAGCAGGGGGTTGGACGAGATGATCTCCAGAGGTCCCTTCTAACCCCCACCATTCTATGATTCTGTGACTTCTGCATACTTGGTTTGTGTAAAAGACAGGATACCAGCACACAGCACTTCTGGGGAACAGTTAATGGGCAAGGGATTTTCAATTATTTCAGTTATCTCAAGGCAAAAAAGAATAAGTTAGGAAGTGTACCTGCCCTAAGAAGTTGTATTGGGTGCCCAGGTGCTGGCAGTGGGGCTGCAGGGCCTCACTGTGAGGAGAGGCCGGGGCTGCCCCGCGCCGGGCACAGCCGGTACCAGCCGGCTCCAGCGGCCCCACGGCAGGGCACAGCCGAGCCCCTCAGCCGAGCTGGGGGCACCGGGGGGAAACGGGCTTCAGAAAGGGCCAAAGGCAAAACATGGCACAGGAGGAGGAAGCCGAGGAGGGAGCAGCAGCAGAGGCACCCCCAGGCCGGAGGAGGCGGAGGAGGAGGGCAGGAGATGGTGCAGGCTTGGAGCAGGGACCCCCCGCAGCCCTGCAGAGGCCCCGCTGGAGCAGAGACCCCGCCTGCAGCCCGGGGAGGGCCCCACGCCGCAGCCGGGGGATATTTCCTACGGAGGCTGCGGCCGTGGAGAGCCCAGGCAGGAGCAAGGGGTCCCTGAAGGGCTGTAGCCCGGGGAAGGGCCCGCACTGGAGCAGGGAGAGGTGTGAGGAGGGGGGAGCAGCTGAGAGGGGCTGGGATGGACTGATTGCAACCCCCATGCCCGCCCCTGCGCCCCTCGGGGTGGGGAGAGGAGTCGGGAGGGAAGGATGAAGGGGTGGGTCTGGGGCAAAGAGAATGGTAGGAAGGTGTTTTAATGTTTGTCTTTGTTTCTCACTACCTGAATCTATTTTAACTGGCAATAAGTTAAATTAATTTTCTTGAATTTGAGCGTGTTTTGCTTGTGACCATACTTGGTAAATGATCTGTCTTTATTCTTGATGCACAATTTTTCTCATCCTATTTCCTCCCTCTCTCGGCAGTCAGCCACAGTGAACCCACCACAGGGGTATCAAGTGCCTGACCAAGGGGACCTTCTAAATCCTGAAAGGGAAGTATTATGATTCAATGCATGTGTTTCAGATATCTTATCTAATAACGGATGCTAAAGATGGGGTTGAATTTCCATACTATGCAAATGAAAAGAATCCTTTATTTGGCCTCCCAATGTACTAAGAGCAAATGTTGCCTGAATACCAGTAGCCACTCCACACCGCCTTTTTTCCCAATTTTTCATAAATCCAACAAGCCAACAGAGACCATTCAAGCCTGAAGAAATGCACATGGAACTGATCTCAGACCTTCAGCAGTATAAATATTGTCTCAATCACCCTGATCTAGACAGGATGTAGTATACCTTTACGCTCTGGGAATAAAAAACAACCACATATAGAAAAATGCAATTTCTGTCTTTCCCAGAGACTTGTCGTCTTAACTGAGAAGCCATGAGAAGTACTGCTTATTGCAACAGGTTCTCATGAGAAAATCAGGTAAGGGACAGTCATTGAGAAGTGACCTTCATTACCTATTTATAACCTAATCTCTGACTACGCCAATGGGGATAAAGCAGCTGACTTCCAAAGGCCAACTCAGGGATGGGCTTGATTTTCAATATCATCTAAATCTACTGTCTTTGAAACGCAGTCAACTGATGGGGATGACAAGTCCCTTTCTCACAAGCTAGGTCCACGTTTTGAACAAGTATTCCAGCTAACAATCACTTCCCTTATGTTTGATAAAACCAGGACACTACTATTCTACTTTCTGCGTTGCATCTATTCTGCAGTATAGATACTACCATGCACACACTGACACATATTATGGGCCTCCACTCAGACCTGCAGAAAGGTGGGCATCAATAGAGTTAACAAGTTGTATGGTGATGTGACGTGTCCAGAGCATAAACATACACTACTGAGGGATTCTAGGAGCTTCCCCTTCAGTAACAAGCACTACATGGGCAGTTGGTGGAGCCAAAAAAAAAAAAGGGTTATCCAACTCTTAATATTTTGTGGCACTGAAAGAAATAACCTCTCCAGTCCAAACCACTTGAGTTGCTTCCAGCAAGTTCTGATGCAGTTCACGTCAGCAGAAAGGAGAAGATGGGATTCAAAAGGGCACATAAAGGAGGAACCTTGTGTGCATTCAACAAACTGAATCAGCTTGCTGAAGGATTAGACAAGCCTTAAGGTGCAGAGAAGAAAAGGGAAAGGACTGGATAGCTAGAAGGGAGAGAAGACGGACTGTGGAGAGTAAAGGTACAGAGGTTTTAGATCAACTTCGTCAACTCGTTACATCATTCTGCAGGTGGTCTGGCCTTTGTCAGTGCCAAGGCATTGGTATCACAGCTACAAAACTTTAGTGCAGGACTGCTAAGCACTGGGGCATCTTCTGCCCGTTAGAGCCAAAGCATGAATGGCACCTGCTTACAAGGACCTGCTTTACCTACAGACCCTGAGTATAGCACCAGGAGATGTCTACCCAGTGAGAAACAATTTGTTACTTAAACCTCTTGATTCTCCCCTTGTGAGACAAAAAAAGACCAGCAGACAGAAGAATGCTTTGACAGAGCATTTTTAAGAGACAGAAAGGACAGCTGCTGTGACTGCTGTTGAAGGTTCAGTATTATCAAAAGGGACCAGTGTCGATGCTATGATTTAAGAGTCCCACGTCCTACTAACCCTAGTTCACCCAGCTGTACAGGGTAAAGATGAAGGTTAAGGGAGCAAGGCTCTGTAATCTTTCACCCTCATGCCCTTGGAAACATTAAATCATTAAAATAGTAATACTACAAGTGGAGATTAACTTCTTCATTGAAAAGTGAGTTTAATGCATGCCCAGGTCTGCCTAGCTAGCACAAGCAGTAAGAGGAAACCTGAAGCAAGCAAATCCATGCCAGTCTTTCCTTCTACATGCCTTCCCGTAAAAAAAACCCTGGGATTTTGTTTGTATTTCACTTGTCATCTGGCATCATCTGGCATGCACATGTATACAGGCCTTCACAAAAGCAAATGCTTAAGGAAGAATTAGCCATTTATGCTACTGCAAGATAAACCTAACAGCAGCAGTGCTATCTCAGACTGCATTTGGAAGACTACAGTTATTCTAAAGCAATTGCATGGAACTAGAGTCAAATCATACAGTGCTTCTGTAGTGCTAAATCCTGCATAACTCAAACAAATAAGACAGCGTTACCCAATGTGACATACAACACAGCAGACTCCAGAATACTGATTTCCTGAACAAACTACCTCAAACAAATGAGCAAGCAGTTCTAATAATGAGAACTCTGATCATTTTTGGCACCATGATTTATACACATTTGGAATTTTCTGATGCTGGACAGAATTATCCTTTTTTTGCCAGAGAATAAAATAAAATGGAAGAAGGATATTTGGTTTGATACAGTTAACTAGCGCAAACGTTCCCAAAGTAAATGTACAGTGAAGATGCAAGCGCACTCAGTAAAAGGCTCCTATCTGACTTTTAGCACCACTTTTTCTTGTTTGTAGGAAAAAATGAAGTATTAGGTCTTCACTGATTTTTATTTAAAACAAATAATCAAAAACCCCACCCAAGGTAGTTCAAATACAAACCTTTTTATAGCAAGAAGGTGATCAAAGTAGTATATAAAGCAAACGGGGGGGGGGGGGGGGGGGGGGAAGGAAGACTTCCAGTAAGCAGTGATTTCCTGTTCATCATTTGCGACATGGTTGAGGTTATCCACTGGCAGTTTGGCAAAGCTAAATTGTGTGTGCTCCTGCAACTGAACTGTTCGACGTAGGAAGAGGGAAGAAAATTTGAAGTGACAGAATTTTGGGTGACCTTGTTACCCTGCAGTCTGCTATTATTTACTCTTCCTAGGCTCTAATTACAGCTATGTCATCTGAAGCAGAGTCATATCCCTATTTCTCCCCTTCACTAGCCCATCCTCTGCGGGACTATAAACAGCACACCACCAAACAGAAGCCGCATATATGGGAGACAGATTTTATTCTGGCAACTTTTGTGTACAACCTACTGACAATCAGTGTAACTGTTAGTATTTGGATTAGTCCAGGAGAATAGAATGCCTGAGATCTAATTTCTGAACACTGAATATACAGCCCTTTTAGTTTAGATGATTTTAAAAAAATTCACAAGAGGATAAGTTATTGGTTTATTAACACTATAGGAAGCTTTTAATATAAGAACCATTCCAAGCCTTCTCTCCCTTTACTAATCTAACTATTTTTACAAGTACTGTCATATGATCTTAAACACTCTGTGTTATGGTATTACAAATATGACAGCAGTGTTTTTATTATGCACAGTAAATCTCCATGGGTTTAAAAGGTATGTCAGGCTGCATGTGTTTGATAAAACATTAAGTGACACTCTGGAAAGGTATTGAATAATTTACATCTTGCCATAGCTCTTTCACGAGCATTTTATATAATTCCTTTCCACAAACTTCAAAAACAATCATCTAACTTTGCTTTTACAACTGATTAACTTTGTTCTGCGACGTGTACAATGCAAGCTGCACCGCCTAATAAAATTGGAACTGACACTTGTACACTGTGTAACAAATTTCCGTAGCATAAATTATGCGTATCGTATACGCAGCACTACTATCACGGAAAGGATTCAGGAATCCCCTGCTTCCTAAGCTGTGATTTCATGGTATTATCAATGAAAAATTCCTTGTATGGTACGGAAGGAAAAATATTGATGCACGTCCCAGAAACAATAAAGTATAACATGCACAGAAGAGAATGTGCAACATCTGAAACAAGTTTTAAACACTCCTGATTTGTTCAAATTTGTTGCATTTGCTAAAATCAGGCCTTTAAAGAGAATTTATAAACTGAAGAATGCCAACCGTGACATCTGCTAGTACGTAACAACTCCATTTGCAAGAAATTAAGTATAAACTATTACAGTAATTCTGCAGATGATATGTGTACGTCTTTAAAATAAGCAGCAACTTTTGCACAAATTGCAGTTACGAACATAAGCCACAGAAAAACATGCACAAATCCCCTGCAATGAACCAGTAGCCAGAGTAATCTATTTTTCTGGCGTCCCACGTGAGTTTAGTACTATATTTGGTTTAATGGTGTTTTAAAAATCTGAGCTGCCCATCTTCTCTAGTAGACTATTGTGTCTTTCTGCAAATAAATTTTAGCTTCCTCTTGTCTTTTCACCAGGAAAGTGGACAATCTTTCCCTTCTTCCTTCCTCTTCTCCAGCCTACATCCTCTCCCAAGCGTACACCATCAGCTTCCTCTGCTAAAAAGCTGAAGAAAACTCAACTTGCAACAGAGAACAGGTCATCAACTACTACTTTTAATCAACTAACTGGTACCATGAAAATATCTCAGCAAATATAGTTAAGGCTATGAAAAAAAAAGCAAGTTCTGCAGTTACCCTTCGATTGTTCACTGCTCCTAGAATAACCGAAGATCCCAGTTAGAAGGAAAGCAGATTTCACTCATCACTCCGGGCCTCAACTCATTATCCAATAAAGAGTTTTACAACTGAGAAGTTTTACAGCTGCGGAGTGAAAAACTGATCTATTCACTGCATTTCACTCTTTTCAAATTATATTTCTCCTACTCAGTCTGCATCTAAATGTAACCAGTACTTAACAATATTTTCTTGTTTTCATTTAAATAACAAGATACATCCTTTAGAATTTTCAGCAGTGTGTGTATACCGCAAATAGGAATAGGATTCCTGTCCTAAAACTTTTAAGAGAGACAAAACCTGAGGTGGGGCTGGTTCACTAGATATATCACACATTTTGCAGGTTTTTGAGGACAAACAACTAGGAGATTTCTGCTCCTATTTTATGCCTCCTCAAAGAACTTATCTGTTCTCAGCTTGCAGGAAACCCCTTACAACAACAACAAGCATTCTTCACCGCTTACAGCTCTTTGATGTGAAAAGTTGTGGGTCTCTATTGCACCACAAGAGGATCTTTCTTTCTTAGTAAAGCAAATTATAGAGTTGTTTTTTATGACAAGGCAAAGAGACTTATATGACTCAATTTTGACACTGAACAGCTTTATACTCTTACTTCCATTCTTCTGGAGGGTGGGCTAGTTCAAATTTCTCTCTCACGTTGGACACCCCCATGTCCAGATGTAGCCAGTGAATCTCCTCAGACTGCAGATGACTGAGCCGTAACCCATAGCAGGCCACGTTTTTCACTTTGTGACTGTCCACAATCTTCTGAATTATGCCCTAAAACAGAGAAACATACACTTACAAGCTGTAAAAAACAATATATTTTTTCTAAAAATGCTACAGTAAGGCTTTAAAATGTAACAGTGTCATACCCTATACAAAATACTAAGCAATAAATCAGATACCACCTTTATTAAGAATACCTAACATGTTCAGCTGTAAGCTGTTTCAGACATTTACAATTTCTGAAGTTTTACCTGCATGGCTTCCAAAACCCCAGCAAATATGTTTCCATGCATCTTATCAGAATCAAGCCACTATTTCCTCTATGTAAAACAGAATAACATAAAAGCCAAAATATAGAAAGCAGATTTGTGGATGAAAGCAAGAATATTTGTTCAAAAAAACCAAACCAAAACAACCCCAGCTACCGGCCTTTAAAAGTCACTTCATCTATAGTTGGAAAATTGCCTCAAGACTTTCATCCTATTTATTGCCCCAGTAGCCAGGATTTGGTAGGTCACGTCACAGTCCCTTGGTTTCCTTCTCCCTTCTCCCCCCACTCATTTTATCCTGAGATTCCACACAGATCCCTTATAAAATTATGACAGAGACAATTATATGGGAAGGTTCTCAAGGAAAACAAACGTCCTACTTGTTTGTCCTGAGGTAAATTTTATAGTTTGAGGATCTCTTGCCCCAGAAAGGAACCTTTCAAACAAAAAAATCACAACCTAAAGGTCTAACTAAAATGCTATATGTTAGTAGACCATGGATTAGCAACGTCTCATGTGCAGCACGCCAGGCCGTCCCTCTCTTATCTAGATTAGAAAGTCAGCAGGAGATCACACAGAGAGCACAGCAAAGCCTCACAACCCGGTAGAAGGTAAGGCTTGTCTCTCTGCAAGGCAGCAGATCCCCGCCAGTACAGAGTTTATGGCTCAGCAGGAGCACAGGCTATCACTGCTCCCAGACACTTCTTCCAGGAATTCATAGTAATTTGCTTCTGACCCTGTCACTGTCTGGAAATTTGCTACTAAAAATGCTCATGTGTGAGTGTGTGTATACACAGACATATATATGCACACATACATATACATATGCACACAGTTGTATACATACATAGATACACAAGCTGCTGATTCTCACCCAGAATTTCAGAAAATACCAACATGTAGCCAACAATCCGTTCTACAAGAGCCAGAGGTGGGCTACTGGAGTGAGTCAGGCAAAAGGTATTTTTACAGGATAGTTTCCTAAAATCTATTATTTTATATTCCAAGGAAATTGTTTAAGACCCTCATTCTGCAAATTAAGCAAGCAGAAAACTAACTGCAGAAAGAGAATGAAGCACTAAATATGAATAGAGGGGGAAGATAACACACGTAGGAGTGGAATCATGCTTTTGGTGAGGTGATAGTGAGCTGTTAGATCAGCTCACACATCTTCTCAAACTGGAACCTTTAAATAATCTTCCAGAAGCAACACAGTGGATTATTAAACGTACAAAAAAAAAATCAAGCCTACAAGAAGGAAACAGAAGCCATGTTTAGTAAGTTCACGGAGCCTGACTCAGACGAGGTTCCATCAAGCTCAGCACCCTGCCTCCAACAGCAGCAGTATGAGCATCCTCAGAAGCATCATGTACTTCAGTACTAGCAGTACCTCCCAACACCCTCGTCGCCTTCCATGCCCATGAGCCTGAAATCCCCTGCTGAGAGGATGACAAGCCCTACGCTTAAAGGAAGGTGGACACAAACGACAAAGCATGCAAGATGCTTGCGGAGGACCATATCATGTGGGAGTAAGACTTCAAAACACACTGGCAACTCAAAGTTTTCAAGTGGCATTACCAGCTGGCAGCACCACACAGACCAAGCAGAGGCTGCTGAGTCCTGGCAGCCAGAATGTGCCCAAGTTGCTGGGACAAACATCTGATGCAAATGAAGGTAACCTCCCTGCTGCAGGTGCATTGGTAAAACAACTGAAGGAAGAACCCCAGTGGCCACAGTTGGATGCCAGGGGAAGGGGCGACACCAGGCAAGCACATAGACACTTCCCCTAAGTGCTCTCCCAGCCTCTGACTATTTTTAGCTGAGTGGATTTCCTGACCCAAGCATTGTTTCTGTCATTCATCAACCTTCAATGAAACTCTTCCAGTTACTCATCCTGTCTCCTCTTAAAGCAGTTAACTTTTTGCAACCTTCCCCAGTGAGTGACAATGATCTATTATCAGGTCAGTGAACAGCTTCAAATCTGAATTAAGCATATTGACCACAGCATACAGAAATTGGTTAAGTTTGTTTCTTGCCTGTATTTGAAGGTCTTTGTATCAGCTACTGCAAAGAACAGTTGCCTGTATCCTGGGAAACACATAACCACCACCAAGTACCCTCAGAAGTGGCAGAGGCACATTTAACCCTCTTCTTCACCCAAAGGCTTTACTAACTAAGCAGAGATTGTCCTAACATTTTGGCAGGCATGCTCTCCTCTGAAGGGAACCGCCAGCTTTTCTATATGCGTGTAAACAGGGGAGGTTCATTCTTTTTCACCTCTTTCTGCACCCTGCATAGCATCCACGACATGCAGTGGTCATTTTTGGAAACCCACCCATTCCCCCATCTCTGATGCTGTTGGTTAATAATGAAAATTGGGGTACATGTTCTTAAACAAGTTATGCCTGCTGCGATAAAAAATGGCTTTGGAAAGAAAAAAAACATTCAGGCAAAATTATCTGTGACCATGAACCACCAAGAATACTGATGCATAAGGCTCAGCTGAAACCATTAGTATTTACTCTGAGATGTCCAGCTTGATTCTTTCCTCAATCGCTCTAATTTTCAGGTTGGGATTTCAAAAGGACTGAACAAGTCAGACGTCTTAATTGCCACCAAAAGCAAATGAGATTTTTAAGCCTCTATCCCTTTTGTACCATCATTCAATTCTAAACCTACCACAGAACCAGAAGTAATGACTAATTAAAAAGTAAATGTATTCTCTAACTTATTTATGAAAGGTACCCTCTTCCTTCTGGCCAGGCAGTTGGTATCACCCCAAGAAAATAATTAGCACATACTGCAACTCAAGAAAAAAAAATTCAACATAAACATTAAGGAGACAGCAGCATTGGTGCAAAGGAGGTAAAATGCAAGTGTTTGAAAATACATTCTAAAAACTGATGTATACCCAGGAAGGAAGACGTGATGTTTTATGCAAAAGAAACACTTTCTTTTTTGTTTTTAGGAATGCCACAGAGCTCATTCCAGATGCTAACAAACCACAGAATAAAAAAAAAAGAATACGGAGAAATAAGGAGATGTGGCAATTAAGACACACAAAATGGCTTGTCTGCAGTGGAAGACTCGCAAGTAAAACATCTATTTGCTTATTTACTGTTTTATTAATAAACCAGAGAAGGTGAATTTTAAATATTTAGAGCCACACCTGCACTCAACATAAACCAGCACCACAACAGCGCGGTTCATTCAGCCACACAAACTCTCACCAGGGGAAGCGCAGCATATAAACAGTATAGTAAGTTCCCATAAAGCAGGACAGGGTTTGTTTTATCTGGCTGCTACTTCCAAACAGTACAAGATTAATCTCCAAGACTCACACTGGCACTGCAGCCATAATCGGGTCAGTGTATTTAACTCCAGTCGGGTAGTAAACAACACGTAGAATCTCCTCAGGTTCTGGACAGCCTCCACAGACCAAGTGGAGACATTTGGAGTGTCAAACAAAGCCACCGCCATCGTTCCAGGATGGGTGACAGCTTCTCTGTTTTTCATGGTCGCAACGTGAGGAGCCTTGCCAGAAGCACGCCTGATGTCCTTCGTGGTAGTGATCAGAATGCTTAATCAGAAGTTTCCAGACAAACAATTTAACTGCTTAACCACTGCACAATAGTGACTAAGACATCCCGCTGAGGTACATCATGGCAATCTTTTAACTGGAAGCATAGCCAAAGACATCTGAAATCTCTCAGACGTGACTACAACCACCCTCTTAGCTCATGAACCCCCTCAGATGCATTCTTGAGTGGAAAACACAGGTAAGTAACACCACAGTTTCAATATGATTACAAACTTATGACCTCAAATTAATACAGCTGGAATTACTGACAGGAGAGCTTGACTCCAGGAGAAGCCTACTCCAGAACAAGATTTCACTTCGAGTGTACACAGGATACCTACATGAATATAAATTTCTACGAGGAGATTTCACGTGTCTATTGTAATTCTCAAATACCTACAACTGTAAGGAAGTCACACAACTATATGCCAGTTGAATGCTGTTTACTGTAATCACCTTGGCTTTAGTTAGTCTTCCAGAGCTAACATTTGAATATGATCCGAGGGCTGGAGCACTGCTTCTTTGAAGACAGGTTCACAGATTTGGGGTTGTTCAGCCTGGAGAAAAGGCAGTTCTGGGAGACCTTACTGCAGCCTTTCAGTGCTCAAAGGGGGCTTATAAGAAAAATGAGGACAAACAGTTTAGCAGGGCCTATTATGGCAGGGCAAGGGGTAATGGCATTACGCTGAAAGGGGGTAGATTTAGATTCAATATAAGGAAGAAATTCCGTACTGTGAGGTTGCCCAGAGAAGCTGTGGATGCTCCATCCCTGGAAGTGTTCAAGGCCAGGTTGGATGGGGCTTTGAGTAACCTGATCTAGTGGAAGGTGTCCCTGCCCATAGCAGGGGGATTGGAACGAATCATAGAATCCTAGAATCATTAAGGTTGGAAAAGACCCCTAAGATCATCAAGTCCAACCCTCAACCCAACACTACCATGTCTCCTAAACCATGCCCTGAAGTGCCATGCCTACACGTTTTTTGAATGCCTCCAGGGATGGTGACTCCACCACCTCTCCGGGCAGCCTGTTCCAATGCCTGACCACTCTTGCAGTGAAAACATTTTTCCTAATATCCAATCTAAACCTCCCCTGTGCAGCTTGAGGCCATTTCCTCTTGGCCTGTTGCTAATGACTTGAGAGAAGAGACCAACACCCACCTCGCTACAAGATCCTTTCAATGAGTTGTAGAGGTCTCCCCTCAGCCTCCTCTTCTCCAGGCTAAACAACCCCAGTTCCCTCAGTCACTCCTCACAAGAGCTGCTCTCCAGACCCTTCATCAGCTTCACTGCCCTTCTCTGGACATGCTCCAGCAACTCAATGTCCTTCTTGTAGTGAGGGGCCCAAAACTGAACACAGTATTCTAGATGTGGCCTCACCAATGCCGACTACAGAGGCACAAGATGATCTTTAAGGTCCCTTACAACCCAAACCATTCTATGATTCTATCATATACATCTGAACATAAGCTAGTACAGCTGAGCAAAAAAGAATGGTAAGCCCTTAGAGAAATTTCATCAGTTATAGCTAAGTGACAGGTCACTTTTCACTCCCTTTAACCCAGAGGGAAGAAAAAAAAAGCTTTTTCAGTTGCTAGAAAAATGGATAGCACTCATTTTTACTAATTTGTCTACAGAAACCACAGATATTCAACATAGCTAATTTGAAAAATAGATTAGTATTTGTCCTAAATTAGAAGAATGTGTCCAGAAATAGAATTTACAGTACTGTGTGTGTAGGAGGCTGCTGAAAAATCAAGACAGACCAGAGAAATGTCAAAAGGCAAAGGATACTCTAGGCTCCCCCAGTATCTATCAATAATACCTTGTGTTTCTGTAAATTAGTGAAAATTAATTGCTTGCTTGTAAATTAACAAAGGTGATGTGCTACTATGAATAAATTGAAGTTGGAATAATATACTCCCAGTGTGACTACAAACCTAATTTCCCTTTTTAGTAGGAAGGAGAAAGTGTCTTGCACTAGAAAGTCTTGAAGTAGCACCTCTGACATAGGAACATGGTGTTAATGTTTGTGAAGCACTTCAAATATGTCATTTGCTATTTATATATCGAGCATTATAATTCCCGATGAGAGATTTATATGGAGAATTTAAATGAAGAGTTGGACAAAAGCAAACTACAAAACTCTGATGGAAATTAATTTAAAATTTCCATAAAAGAAAACTCCATGACCTCACAACACCAAAAACAGGTTGTCCTCTGGTGACACTATGGCTGACATTGAAAGAGAAAAGCCCACATCCCCCTTTTTCTCATTATCATGCTGCTGTTTCTCTCCTGTACTGATCCGGCAAACACATTTGTGCAGCACATGATAAACTAGATTGGGGAACTGATCCAGCTGAACAAGAACACCGCCACAGAAGCCCAGCAACAAGTATGTATTGACACTATGGCCTGAAAACACATTATTTGGGTGCCTAGGATTTTGTCACCGTGCAAGCCGACAGACACCATCAACTAAGGAAAACACACACGTATATGCCTCAGCAGCTTTCACACTTAAGCCATACTCAGGTAGTCACCCAGAGTGCCTCCCCACATCTGCACGTCATTCCACAGGGAACCTCTGAGCTCACGCCGACAGCACTGACAAACACACAGCCTGTATAGCTGTGCTTTCCAGTCTCCTTGGCTGAACCAGCACACTTCTGATCCTACTGCACACTGGTATAGCTTCCTAAATAAACATAACAGTATTTTAAATGTTGCAGTAAGTTTAGTTTTCCAGCAGCTTAACATACAGAACTCACTATCCCCTATCCTCAGTTGCACTTGCGAAGTCTAGGAGTTTCCTTGGATCCAGGCCTGTAAACTCTAATGCAGGATGTGCTCTTCACTTGAGGGGGAGGTGCTGATCTCTCTCTGGTGACAGGAATGAAGCTGCCGCAGGGGAAGTTCAGACTAGACATTAGGAAGGTTCTTCACTGAGAGGGTGGACAGTCACTGGAACAGGCTCCCCAGGGAAGTGGTCATGGCACCAGGCCTGTTAGAGTTCAAGGAGCAGCTGGATGATGCTCTTAGTCATATGGTTCAGTTTTTGGTAGTACTGTGAGGAGCAGGGAGTTAGGCTCGATGATCCTTACGGGTCCCTGCCAACTTGAGATATTTTATGATTCTAAGTGACTCAAAGCCACCTGTAGACCTAGGTGTTTTCAGAATAATGTCAAAGAGCTGTTTATATTGTTCTTAAAAAGTTATTTTACAGGTGTGTCTCATCCAAGGATATAAAGAGTATTCTGCACAAGCACAACAGGCATTCTAAAGACCAAGGGTATTTCTGTCTGCTACAATTAGTCTGGATATCACAGTCTACCTTCTTTTTTATACTGCTCATATTGGCAGGTCCATAGTTTTGAGTTCTTGGGGCTTTTTTCAAGTTTGCAGAAGGAAGGCATGTATTAACTAAAAATACAACCATCCCTTGTCACCTGTTATAAGGCATGTAGGCATGCAGCGTAAAAAAGGAAAGGGGGGGAAAAAAGGTAAATGGTACCTATTTTCTAGGTCTCGTGCTAGATCATGATGGATTTTATACATTTCTACATGTATCTAATTGATGTTAGACTTACGTGCATGCCAGTCTGCTTCTGCACATCAAAAAATTCCACTGCCTCAAAGCATAGATATTGTTTTATACATATAGAAAGTAGATTTGGATATGTAACCACTGCTGTATACAGCAGATTTCTGTAACACCAGAAATAATTATCTAGCATGGTTTTGAGTTCTGCTAGTGTTCACAGGCTCTTCGCAGTGAACGTGAAAGAACTTCATGTGAACAACCTGGAATCCCTGTACCATATTATCACATGAATCATAAGGAAGAGAAACCTAGTAGACAAAAAAAAATTTCCTGTACAGTAAGTTTGCCTTCTCCTTTACAGATAGCAGTTGATACATTAGAACACCCCTACCACATGCCCAATCCCCTATAACTCTTCAAGCTATCTGCTTGGTTTAGGAGGAACCAAGAAGCAATGCGGTTTATCTGGCCCATTCCACAGGTGGAAGGCAGCACATTCAACTTCTGGCTACCTGGTAGTCAATCAGAATCAGTATTGTGTATAACAGTTCTGCCCCAGACTAGCCACAGCATCCACTACCTTCGTCCAGATATCGGATCAAAATAAGGCAGGTTTGAAAAGGGGGAAGACTTGGAAGACAGAGATGAAGCTGAATGGATAGAATTGTGGTTAGAAGTTAGTCTTCTCAGTGACCGAGGGTCAGACTGACACGCCTCTTGCCCTTTTTCAAGACAGGCAATATCTTTCAGAAGTGTTTGGAAACCAGGAATGCTGCAGTGGATGATGAGGGATGCTCATAAATAAGCCTTTAATAGGCTATTCTTTGGTGGTGCAGTAACACTGCAGGTCTGAGCAGTGCCAGAATAAGCAGGCATTTCCTTTCTTCCTCCAGTTTTCTCGATTTTGTCATTCTCTGCAAGACGATGCAGCTAACAAGACTGCAGAACTGATCTGGATTACAAACAATACTACAACAATCATTCATTTTACCTTGGACTGAGTTCACCAACCAGTCACAACACCTATGCCAGCACAACTAAGGTGGCAGCATGAGGAAACAAACAGCGAGAAGGAAGCTGGCACTGCTGCCAGAAGAAATACTTGTCTAACTAGGGCATCATTTGAGTTGTAGACCTTTGCACTAGAGGCTCTTTCCATTCCTCCACCACAAACTGGATCTCCAACCAAATACTCAGGTGTCCTGTATTAGTGGGTAAATACAGCAATGATTCATAGCATGGAAATACCTGCAAAAACTCAAGAGCCTAATGTAGACAAACCTGGAAGGAACAGAAATACTGCAAGAACAGGTAGCCAACCCAGGATAAAATACAGACACTACAGGATGGACTAAGGCAAGCAAATTGCAAGCAGTTTGGGAAGATAAAAACTGGATATACATAGAAGGGGAGAATCAAACAGGAAAAAAGCAAGCAACAAATACTAACAGAGCAATGCAGTTTAATAAACTGCTTTAGTAATGTCTCAGCTGAACGTGCTGCAGCCCTTATCTGCTTCTAAAAATCTCAAATTAGGGAACTGGCTGGAATACCCAGTCTTCCAACCCTGCAGCCGTGCCTTCGACCTGAGAAAAATATGATTCTGCAGGTAGGTAGGGAAGCTAATGAATTTGCACTGGTCTTTTTCCCTGATGTAAGGACAGGACACAGCCAAGGCGTGCCCCTTGCCTTCAAAAATTTTTGGGTCCATTAAATTAGATATATCCTCATCCTTAGCTAATTATGTTCTTGTTTTCTTCACCTTTGAGTTCGTATTCTGTCAACATTAAAGAAGCTGACATTTTGAGGAGATACTGCACAAAAAAAGGGAGAGAAAGACATCTGAATGATGAACAGGCTAAAACAGCCTTGGACATTGTATTTGTCAGACTTCTAACTGTGCTTCTCTCTAGCTCAAAAAATGAGGACAAAGCTGACAGCCAGAAGTTTTAATGCTATTAATGTTAATGTTATTTCCACAGAAATAATGCCATCTTTACTCCTCACACCTACTATTCAGGAATCAAGGATAAGCTTTAAAGGCTAGAAGTTTAAAAGAAGGTGTAATGGATGCAAGCTGGGCACCTTTAGGGTGGGAATGCAGACCACAGAGCAGAACTGCACTTCACTGAAAGCCATCTATAAGGGCTCACGCAAGGTTTCCAAATGTCTGTTTTCTAAAAAACCCAACCCTTCCCTACTCCCTCAATCTGCTAAATGCAGTGCATTCATTTCTCTATCAAATATGGCTGTTACAATTCTGCTTCAACCCCATCTTCTGAAAACAAAAAGGTGATTTACTTGTAAGTGCTGATCAGGATCCGGTGGTATGGTAGTGTTTACTTTCAGGATGCACTTGAGACCAAAGAAATTCCATCTCAGCAACACCTACCTACTTGCATGCCACACCTGAGGCTGTGAACAGGGCAGAGCATGCCCTGCATCCTCTCCAACCCCAAAGCCCTGGAAAACCCTCTCTGTGAGTATGCACGTAGACAACACATCCAAATGAAGACATACCAAGATAAACAGGGAAGATAAACGACCTTCCTTTCTCTGGCAAAGGCACGGCTATATACGCATTTCGCCGTAGGAGACCACTGTTAGCACATTCATAAAAACCTCCTCTTTTTTTTTGGAAGTGAAGCATGTCTTTAGTATTATGCTGAGGAAAAAAGGGGTAAAGGGAGCGTGCCAGTTCTTTGAAATCCAAGAAAGCATTTCCAAGAATTGAAATGCTGCTCTTGAATCCTTTGCAGAATACAGACTCATCCCTGAAAGGAAACATCTGTCTTTGAGGGACTAAATCCATCCAGAATAAACAGAGGTCCACAGACAGAAGTTCTCCTCAAAGTAAAGCCTACATCTAGTCACAGTGTTGTCATGGTTAAAGATATTTCAAGTCAAATAGCAAGGAAATCGTACCTTTAGTCTGGCCACTTAAGAGACTCTTGCAGAAAGCAAAGTTCTGCTCATCTGAGTTAACAAAATGAGTTTTTTAATGAAAAGGGTTAACTCTCACAATTAAGGATTTGTGTATAATGTATACAGCTAAAGCACTGTTTCCACTCTTTGGAAATCACAAAAGATTAAAAAAAAAGAGGAAAAAGGGCCTTTCCTCACTTCTTTGAGTATCAAACATCCTTTCCATTGACAAAGGCCAACTCGACTTTGTTAGAAACACAAGATGTTAGAAATCACAAATCAGGAAAGAAAATTGCACTCTTACTTTCCCTTAGTATTAACGCATCCCACAAAGTCCTCCACTTCACCAGCAGAAATACCCTTAATTGGCTCTTCTGGAGACGACTTGGTCCAACTTCCTTTGAATACTGGAAAGGTTCCTCGGCTATCATCCCAGAAGCTGTGCTAACCAGGGAGTAGTCGTGAAAAACCTTTTTTTCTTTTCCTTTTAATTGCACAGCTGTCTCAAAGACATCTACCTCTGAATATTCTTAAAGAGCTCCCTGGAAACAAGCCAAAGGCCAAACCCAGCACCAGTCTCCTCCTCAGTTTGTAATTCAGAAGAAATGGAAGCTCTGTTGCAGACTGTCTCCTCCACAAAGGGGAGGGGGGTGGTAAAACTAAGGCATAAAAACCTTAAAGGCTATTTTAATCTGGTCGAACAGCAGTCATTCCAATGGAATGCAGGCTTGTACTCCAACAAGGGTTTACTGTTTCTAAAATAAATGTCAGGACATGGTAATACTTCAGTGCCAGATCTTTACTATGGAGTACCTGCACATTCAACAGTCATTGTCCCAGTTTAACAAAATAAAAAAAGGAATCACATTTGTTAAAAGAACCAAGTTTAACAGCAACCCATCACATTCTTCTTCATTAGGAAAGGAGAATACGGAAGTCCCATTACTTTAAAAAAAAAAACAACATTCAATTAAACATGCATATTAGAAAACTAAAAATTGAGGCAAGCTTTAAGTAACTGCTACTTGCCTGTTCTTTTGATCCCACTTTTTATAAGAAGAGAGATATTTTTGCTTAAAACAAGGACATGTAACTCTCAAAATTGAACTCAACACTGAATTTCTTACAGGGACTGTAAAGTTTTAGATCCTTAAAGACCATAACCACAGGTATTTCTGAGCTGGAGAAACCAGAGATGTAATCTCTTGCTTTTGTTTTTCAAGTTTCTACATACTTCTTTGGAAAGATAACCTTGATTTCAAGTACCATATAAAGAACCCTAGACATTTGTCCACAGGAGAGGCTTGCAAAGGTTAAACTATGTCTCGGAATGTTTTTTTCTTCTCTTGTACCAAATAATACACTTCATGAAATGAATCAATCACATTAGATATATATCAAACCACTATACTTGAGCTGGGGGCAAAGATGTTTCAAGTGGCCCTCAAAAAACCCTATTCCATGTAAAATAAGCATATGCTATTGACAATAATGATGTACCTCTAATCTGTCCGGTCACCAAGTTATCCCTAAACACAGATATGTGCTTATTACATTGCTAAGACAGATTTTCTGATCATCATCACTGAAAATTCAAGGATTTCACAGGTCGATGATCACTGTCACAAGACCTCCTCCACTTAGGAATGCTCTTAGGTCTAGTCAAACGCAGCCATGCTAGAAAATAAACGGTAGGAAAGGAAGAGAAAATATTCAAAACTCTTTAGCCTTTTTTTTACTTAAGTTTTCCCTTGCACAAAGGAAACTTAATAGTAGGCAGAGGAGACAACAGGTCTTCTTAACTCTGACAACTCTCTCCCTTCAGCAGATTGCAATCGTGTCTTTATCGTGGAATTTGAAGAACTGTGCAGAGAATACAAATGTGGGAAGGAATGAGCAGATGGGAACCTGCTTCTACAGTAAGAAGCTCACAGAAGAAAACAACCCCGCACACCACCTACCACCATGCAAGATTTTGCTCTTGGAGGATAATTTAAAAAAGCAAACCACAAAGTTTTAAAAGCATTTGACGTGTTAAATTGAGCTTGATTTCAGTTTAAATACCACAACACCTCAAAAACTGAAAGAATACATGTAGCAAATGGTAGGTAAAGGTCTCAAGTATTAAAGGGAATGCATGCTTCAGAATAAACACTGGGTTTTCATGCATACATAAGTTTTCCACGTACCTCTAAGAATACAGATATTTATTCTTCAAAAATACCATCATCCTGGTTTTTTGCATAGACTAACTGAAGGACAACACTGTACAAATACAAGCAGCAGGTGACTATGGGGCTGGAGGGGAACAGAGGGGCTTACTGGGGGGAGAAAAAAGACACTTCAGCTCAATTTTCCCCACACTGTGGGTGAATGAGTTTCCAAACAAGACATTAGATGTAAACATTTTAAACATGTAAATGCACACATTTTGTATTTAATACATTAATACATTTTTTAAAAAAATATGTTAAGTGTCATTTCATGTCACCTTCATCCCAGCTCTCATCCCTTCCATCCTGCCATGAGGTGTCACACAAGCTTTTGGGGAGTGTAAAGTGGTAAAAGTCAACTGGCATACATCAGTAGTGGTATCTAGACTGACAACCACTGCTTTAAATTTCAAGCTTCTATTCTGCAAAAATAAGACGAGTTCTTATTTCTTTAATACTCAATCATAGATCAGATTTTTTCTGAAGTTACAAGTAAAGATTCATTTAAAATAAACCACTAAACTTCTGTGTTTGTTTTCTTCCAGACTTTCACCTCCCATTTTTTGAGCATGAAGTTAACACTTAACTTAAAGATGGCATGAGAATGCTAAAAACAGACTTACTCGGACATCAGTAGCATCTCCATGCCGGATAATGCTGGCCCACGTTGTTGGTTCACTGCTATTTTCAAAGTAGTGAAAAACCTTTAAGACTCGTTCCATGGTCCCTGGGGAACGCTCCATCCCAGTACTGAGGTGTGTCTTTGCACTTGAACTTGGTGTATGATTCAGGTTTGGATCAAGGTAAGCTGCTGCCATGGTTTTGCTAGATGCTAGGTATCTGTCATATTCTAGGAAAGAGAAACAAAAATAAATTAATTTTAGTTATACCTGAATCTTACACCGATTAATACAAAGTGTTTACCGTAAATCCATAAAGACTCATTTTTTAAAAGACATTTAGTCGCCTTTTTTGGAGTCCTCTCCTAAAATAGTTATACCATCTACAAACATAAAAAACCTACCCAGATGACTACCAGAGAAGATGCAAGCCCCTCAGAGCAAGCGATCCAAATTTGAACAACACAATAGTTAACAAAAGCAGTATCTTTAGCAAGGCTACCTTCTTTTGGTTTCTCAGTGACTTGACACAGGCCTCCAAAGCCGTCAACACCAAATAACACCTTCCAGTTTTAACAGGAGTTCCCATTTCTAAAGTCTCCCAAGTCTGGTCCTGCAACAAGCCTCTAAAGATCAGCACAGGGAAACCCTGACAGCCAAGCTGCTGAACTGGAGGCTTTCCACTAAGAAGCCACACACTAACACTAGGCTCTCCTGTTTAATGCTAAGTCATTGCCATATCACTTGTTTTGTGCTATTTTGGGAACCAGCGCGACTCAAAGCCATCCAGAGCTAAATTCATCATTCATTAAGAACATCACTGTCGCTCCTCTCATCAACTACTAAAAATAAGTGGCTAAGTTTTCTCATCGACTAGCCCGGTTTCCAAGTGATTTCCAAGTCTGGTGGCAAAAGGCGCGGACCATGGTATAAGCCTTCATCTCAAAGGAAAAAAAAATACCTCTTGGCTACTGCTGCAAATTAGTCAGCCACAAGCAGATGGTGTCTGAGAAATCAATGCAGTACAAGAGAAAGAGCAAACAATACCTCCTCCCTTCGCCTGACAGTCTCAAGCATCATTCCAGTCTGCTGGCTGGAAAGAGTGAAGAACTGCAGGGCTTTGCTCCAGGGCTTGGACAAGTGCACTGAGATTTCTGTACCTCCTCCTCACAGCAAGCAGCCAGTGAAGAGGCAGTTTTCAAAAACTGGAGATTATAAAAATAAAATAAACTTGATCTTTTTGGCATAATACTCTGAACGCCTTTCTGGTAGTAAAGCTGGCCTGCGAATGGGGTCTGGAAGAGAGTGAAACTGCTTCAGTACTGCTACTGAATGCCTGGAGCCTTAGTTTACTCCACTGCAAGGCAGAAGAGACCCCATGCTCCCAGCTGAGCTCCCCTAAGGCCTGGCTGTCCCTCAGCAGAGCTTCAGCCACCAACCTGCCGCCTGCCACAGTGCTCTGCTGACCTCCCTGACAATCAGTTCAGGAAACTCTCTGGGGGTAGAATTGATTTGGTGTTCAGGGTTAGCTTAGTTTTATACCACAGTTGCCTGAAGTAGGTGACCACAGATGTTAGACAAGCACAGAGGAAGAGAAACAGAAGCAGCTGTAGTCAGGGGCAGGAGGGGAGCCATTATACCAGTTCACCAGTAGTGTCAAACCACACCGTGAGCTCAGCTAACAGGAATCCAGCTGCGGCAATATCAAGGCTTAAAATCTTCAGACCGTAGATAACGACATTTGCTAGGGGGTAAAAAACAGGACTTGAAGTCTAACATAATGATCTTAAGCATCTACCTAACTCAGACCCACAAGATAACAGCCCATCTGTGCAGTATGTCTTTATCTCTTGAATAAATGGTTGAATTGCATTCATCTAACAGAACTTTTAAGAACTTAAAATTGACAGTACTGGGTCAGACAAAAGGCCTCTAATGTCCTGCCCTCAGGGAAGATGGTAAGAGCAGGCCCAGGAGACACTTCTCCCAAACATCCCCTCAGTGCCTGACCCTCGAGAGACCTTCCCCCAAACACCAGCTTGGTTTCATGTCCCTTTTGCCTCTGTCTGAAAACTCAAGAAACCATTATAGCTTTTGTACCTTCCTTTATTGTTCTCTTTCCTGGCAATCAGTACAAATGTACCAAGCCAACCTTAGTCCCACATTAAAACCTTTCCTCCTATCCAGCCTACACTAACAGATACAGGTCCCAAAAACACCAGGAACCCCCCTGGACTTAGCCTCACCAAAGGAACTTGCAAGCTGTTTTCATATAAACCTTGACTTGAAAGCAGAAGCAGGTATAAAAATCTACCCTGTGGCAGACTAACACCAAGCCAACATGACCGTACGCGCTCCTAACTGCAGGGCTCCTCTCCTGTAAGGTCAAAATAGCCACCGTGAAACTCCACATGTCCGCAGGGTAAGGAGTTTCATTAGGACAACTGGCACAGACGAAGCCCTTTCACTTAGTGCAACTGCTAGGAAGGAAATGGCAGTTTTCAGGCTCAGACTTGGGTCACTTTTAACCCTTCTGCATTATGTTCTGTCTCTTTTGGAAGGACTTACTCTACCTCAAAGGCACTAGTAAAAATGCTAAGCTTTATTTCAAGCTTATGCACACAAATGGCAAGAAAATTTGCTACAAACCAAAGCGAGATGAGTGATTTTTAGTAAAGGAGAACTAAAAGAAAGCCTGCTTTAGTATTAATTTGCATATAACTTGAACATACACGTTCATCAGGCTTTATTTGGCAGAAAGAACAGGGAGAAAGGCTACAGGAAAACATAGAAACAAGCATTTAGAAGATGTCTGACCACAGACTTAATGTGGACAACCTACATCCCTTGGGAGCAGCAAACAGAAGAGCAACTGAAAACATCAGTTCCTATACACGGAAGTGCTCTTAGGCAGCATAATTTTGGGCAAAACATTACAATTTTTTCATATTCATCACACCGAAGGGATAATGTGGAATCAAACATCAGACTGTACAAGATACAGGCTATTGTCAGTTTTCACAAGGTTTTGTGGGTCAGAGGTTTTTAAAGGGGGGGAAAAAACTACGCAGAATTAGAAAAGCCTTTTTCCTTCAATATTTGATCATCTCTGAGCTCATTACAACTTCTTTACAAAATCCCAATGCCTATTTTATGAGGTACCAAAACAGCAATAAAATTGATAGCTCAGGGTACAGAAACATATGTTCTATCTCTGGTTATGGACCTATTAACATTCCCACTAAAACTACCCCTGCAGTCTGAGTTCATAATGTGACTGTAAAACTCTGCCCCAGGACAAAACTCTGTAAAGTGTAGCTGCTCTTGATGCAAGAGTAGTTAAACAACTATTTTACAAGATCTAGGATGCTTACTTGGGTTCTTCTAAACTGAAACCTGTTTGGTTTGTAATCCTGCCATTACAGATCTCAGTTTAGAAGAGCAGCTTTAGTCCTCTTGGTATTAAACAGACTAGTAGTATGGTATTATGAAGCCAAAACAAGCTACAGTCAACTAAAAGAGGATAGGTTTAGACTAGATCTAAAGAATAAATGTTTTTATGATGAGGGTCATAAGACACTGGCACAGGTTGCCCAGAGAAGTTTTAGATGGCCCATCACTGGAAGTGTTCAAGGTTAGGCTGGACGGGCCTTTAAGCAACCTCATCTAGTGAAAGATGTCCCTGAAGACTAATGGTCTAAAAATCCAGTCTGCTCAAACTTGCTTGTACATGAAGCCATGTGCCAGCCATCCCTTTAAGCTTTTGAGAGCAAAGATTATTGTTCCCCAAATACTCGGGTTTTACAAAAAACACGTTTCTCAGTACTGTAAAGACTTACTCTAAGCTTAGGGAGCGGAGTGGAGTAGCCAAACCTGGCCTGCTGATATTAAGGAGCTCTGCTAAGATATTACAGTTGTTCAAACTATGATGCTTGTTATCGTTTAGACGATTTGCTCTACTGTGCTGGAATACCTGAGGTTTAAGAAAGTATATGGGACACTTTAAAAAGCTTTGTCACCTAATCTCATTAAAAAAAATTTTAAAAACCACACCAAAACCCAAAGCAAGACCCAACAACACTGCACTTCATAGCTTCTCAAGAACAAAAAAAGCACTGTTGACCTTTTTTGTGTCCCTTTCTGCCTTCATACAACTTGGGTTTGAATATCTGCCGTTTTCATTACTTCAGTACCAGTTATGTTAGGGATGTATAACAAATACTGGTTTATTTTCTAAAAAACCCCACAAAATGATGAGATAACAAATTGAATCCTTCTAGAATTCTCTTTGCAAGTCATTTGCTGCTCATTGTCACTCCTGCTGAGACATCTTATGAGCACCATGCGTTCCCCATATTTGATCCTGATGTAGTTAGCAAAGTCAGTATTATGGCTTTTAGTGGTGCAAAGTCACATTTCACTACCAACTCAAAGTACTTCGAAACTAAATAATTTCCACTAGAGTCAAGAAAATCATGAAAAATTAAATCAGTTAACTAAAAACTGATTAATAAACTGATGGAAAAGTTTAAGTAGTCTCATCAGGGAAATCTTTTCAATGCAAATAATGTCTTCAACATTAACAGTTTGATAATGTATTTTAAAAAAACCACCCTATTCCTCATACTGGCATTGGCAGATGGCTCACAACACTTGTGTTAACAAGTCCGTGTGACAAGGAACCAAGCTGTAATTGTTCACACCGTGACTTCATTTTGTCCTTTGTAGGTATGATGAAGGTTTAAAATGTTGCCCAACCTCCGTATTCTGATCCCCATCTCAGGATTGAAGGCATTGACATCTATGAAATAAGCCCCTTCTAGGTTACAATTCCACAAAATAACCTGGTCCACCTCAATTCAAACCTATAAAAAGCTATATAAATCTAGTTTAAAATACAAGAATATAAAAAATACAATAAAAATTCAGAGTTTGTTTCTTTCTCTGATCCTGGTGTACAAATTCTACAAGACTTAAAATACTTTAAAATACTGAAGTTATTAAAAGAAATAAAGCTTTACGTTACTTGCATCCTTAATAAACAATGCAGCTTTACCAGAGTGACTGGTTGGAAAGCAGCTTTGCAGAGGAGGACCTGGAGGTCTTGGTGGACAACAAGCTGACCACGAGTTGGCAGCATGCCGTCACAGCAAAGGCAGCCACCAGTCTCCTGGGCTGTGTTAGAGCATTGCCAGCAGGTCAAGGGAAGTGATCCTTCCCTTTAACTGAGCCCTGGTGAGGGGCATCGGGAGCGCTGGGCCCAGTGCTGGGCTCCCCAATGCAAGAGACACACGAACATGATGGAGAAAGTCCAGCAGAGGGCCACAAAGAAAATTCAGGCACTTGAGCATCTGTCACACGAGGAGAGGCTGAGAGCTGGGATGGTTTGGCCTAGAACAGGGAAGGCTCAGGGGAATCATAGACTCATTGAATCATTAAAGTTGGAAAAAGACCTCTAAGATCAAGTCCAACTGTCAACCCAACACTACTGTGTCTCCTAAACAATCCCCTGAAGTGCTGCGTCTAAATGTCTTTTAATACCTCCAGAGTTGGTGACTCCACCACGTCTCTAAGCAGTCTGGTCCAATGCCTGACCATTCTTTCAGTAAAGAAATTTTTTCCTAATATCCAATCAATGTGAAGAAATCTTAACCTATGTGTATAAGTATCTGTTGGGGAACAGTAAAGATGGAGCCAGACTCTTCCCAGTGATGCACTGTGAGGACACGAGGCAATGGGCACAAAGTGACAAATGCCCATTTAAACATAACAGAAGGCTTTTGCACTGCTTGGGCGGATGAACACTGCAGTAGAGTTGTGGAGTCTCCATCCATGGAGATAACCAAAACATGACTGCAGACAACCCTGAACAATTTGCTCTAGCTGACTCTGCTCTCTGCAAGGGGGCTGGACAAAACTACCTCCACAGCTCCCTTCCAACCTCAGCGATTTTGTGATTAAGAATTTCCTCCACACTCTAAACTCCTTAGAATTATCCATAATGCATCTCACATCAGACACTAAACATCTCATGAATTTCAAGCTCAATCCATTTTCACAGTTTATATTAAATCCTGCTGTAGCTCACCTTGCAAATATTAACTTGTCTATCTCAACCTCACAGAAAGCAAGGATGTTAAGTACAATTTTAACTCTGTTCCCCATGACAAAGCTTGTATTTTCAGGAGTCCGTGTTAAGCGTCAGCACGTTCCTGACTTTTTGTATGCCATCTCCTGACACCTCCGGAACACACACTTCAAATTAGGGACCAACATAGGAAGAGAGGAGAAAGAGTATTTTTATCTATTATCATCACTTTTGCCTTCAGAAAGTGTCAATAACTTTAGCTATTTCCATAAGCCACATTGGAAAGTCCCTGTTTATTTTCTCCTGAGTTTATTTTTCTTGTTCTCTTTCTTTCAGCTAATGCTGATGTTCAAAAGCAAAAGAAAAAAAGCAGTACTCTCTTGTTCCACCTCAGACACCCTCAGCTACATTCACTCTACTTGGTAATACTTGCTATGACCACCTCTAAGAATGCATTTATTTCTCTTGCTGCCTCCTCTCTGATCCCTTCCTGGTCACTGCTCTCTCCCCTCTCCTCAAGATATATATGTATTCTTAAGTACATTACTTGTAGTCGAAAGCATTTATCAAGGGCTCCAGGTCAAAGTATAAAGCAGCCCGGCCAGCCACATTACAACAATTTAAATAGTGAGTTCTTAGATTCTATTTTAGTCTAAATTGACACACCAAATATTTCGCTGTATCAATATGAAATGGAAGAACAACCTGGTACTGACAGTTTCTCAGAACATTTTTTCCACCCAGCAAATATTGCCTAAACAGTTACTAACCCTGTGTCTCAATACAGTTCAAAGGAGATAAGCACAGTTTTGCTTTCTTTGCAGAGTTAAGTATTTTAGAAACACACTAGAAAATGAACATGAAAAGATAACACAGACCAAAGTCAAAACAAATTTGCAAGGCAAGCTTCCAACACGGCAAAATGTATTTCAATTATATCAGTGTTTTAGGAGATTAAACATTCAGGGGAGCATGAAGGAGGAATTTGGAGAAAGCATGAACTACAAGGCCCATGCAAACCAAAGCAATACAGTGCTCTGAGCAACCTGATCTAGCTGAAGACGTCCCTGCTCACTGCAGGAGAGTTGGACTAGATGACCTTTCAAGGTCCCTTCCAACCCAAACTGTTTTATGATTCTATCAGAACCTTCAGCCTGTGAACAGGAAGCAAGCATATCTCAGTAAAAAAATCAATCAATAAATACACACTTCACCTGAAGTAATTGAAACAAGGGCATTTTCCATGTATGGCTGCCACTGATGCAGGATGTTTTAAGGACTTTTTTTTAAAAGTGCTTTACAAGTGCTACAGAAGCAGTAACCTTTTAATCTGGTAGCACTGCACCTTGGGATGAAGAAATAGGGAAAAGTTTCAAAGAGTACTGACAACCAGCTGAACTGTCAAGAAGAAATTCAAACTTTCCAAGATGTCGTGCACTGTCCATCCTGTGACATTCAAAATGGTACCATTATTCTCACTAAGAATCCCACAGGATTAAGTCCTGACATACCTTAAACACTCAGTTTAACCCAATTTTATTGTAGCATTGCATAATCTGCACTGCCAGCGATTCCCTTTGGAGGTGGCACCAATTTCTATTCTTAATATACAAAAATTAGTAATGAGGAAACATCAGTTGTGCTAGGAATACAAGAACATCAATGTCTGTATATGCTTTAATTAGAAGATGGTATGCAGCTAGATGCTTGCTTCACTTCTCCTTAGCACTCTGAACCTTCACCGTGGTCCCTCAGTACCACTGAAACAAGTAAACACTAATCTCCCCTTATGCCTTCTGTTGCTGATCTTTTTAATTTCTCAAGCAAGTTGTCGAGAACAAGAGTGATGCAGTTTTCTTAAAAAGAGGCGCCACAGAAGTGAGTCAAAATTCTGCATTTCTAAAAATCAGGTTAAAATTCTATTTTGAAGTTGCACCACTGGCGGGCAGCAGCCCTAGCTATGAACATCAAAACAGGAGGGTGAAGTAAGCCGTCCAAATTTAAGTCATCTTTTTTTAATACCACTTACTGAAACACTGCTCTATGGAGGCCCTCCATAGCACAAGGTCTTCTAAACAGGACTACAGGAAGTAAATAGAAACACTGAGTGTATACTGTCTTTCTAGAATACTAAAAAGCAAAAAATAAATTAGAATTAGTGATAAAGCAAGTGTGCTTCTCAGAAATTAAGAGCTAGAAACACCTGAACGAGAGGCAGTTATGGAAAGTAAGGTATTCTGATTATGTACCATCACAGCTTAACACATTTGGCTTTGGCTACCATTTGACTTCAAGCCTCCCTTTCCTAGTTTTACATTACTGAACGATTATATCATCCCAGCCCTGTATTTCAAAACATTGAACTTTATAAGCTTTTAATTTTTCATCCCCTTTAACACAGTTTTAACTGTCATTGTGTTATCCCACTTTTTCATGAAAACCAGAACCATGCATTAGATCAAAGGCACTTAAGTGCTCAAGAGGAACAGAGCATGACAACAGTCACGTTGTTATGTTGCATGACAATGGCCTATTACAAAAATCAATGACCTGTAAAAAGTTTTACTTAAGCCTATTCTGGCTCAGGTGTTTTCCAAGACAAGTAGAAGTGATTGAATGGAAGTTCAACCTAGGCTGACCATAATAATTCTCCTAATTACAAGCTTTTTGAGATGATGCTTCTGTGTATCTCCACACACACACACAAAAAAAAAAGCCACCAGTGTTTTTCACAGTTGGGGGTTGTTGGAACTGGGCATGTACCACGTGCCTCCTAGCATCCTCACATAAGTTCCTGAAGAGCAGAGTAAGTTGTGATATTCCCTTGGATCCCCCTAGGAATCAAAGCTCTTTGCTCTTCGAGAGCTCAAGGCTCTATGCTGTGTTTGAGGACCTAAACACCAGCCACATCATTCTTTAGCTAGGCATCCATTTCTCCTGAAGTCTCCATCTACTGCACCCAAAGACAGAAAAGTAAGCACAATTAGCTTAATTAGTCAAAGAACAGAAGCAATACCTTCTTCAAATTTGGCATTTAACGGTCAAAGAAATGAGAAATCAGTTGGTGGCCTCCAGGATTCATGTACTGACATGATCATGACACAGGCACAAGTGCAAGCCTCTACTATGACGACCACCAAGTCTCAGTACTCTGCTGACATCAAACTAGGAGCAGATAGATGCTCAAGATTTTTATTTAAAAAAAAAAAAACCAACTTGATATAGCCTTAAAAAGGCAATTTAAAACACTTAATCCACTCAAAACAGTATACACTAGGGCCCTCTCCAGACTTCTGGAGTTGCTACCAATGATTCCATATTGCTTTGTGGCAGAATAAGAGTTATGGATTCTCTGCCAGTGCTTTCCTTCTAGGTGGATCCTCTTGACCTGCTATAATAGGGCTGAATCTAAACCCAGGACCTCTCTCTGCCCTTTCACTCACTATCCCACTGTAGCTGGAATCCTCTCTTGGGCATAGTCCCTGTCACCACAAAACTAGGGACTTCCGTCCTGTGCATTGCATGTCTACGTCTACTGGGAGGGTCATTCACTGTCTTTGTTCTTTTTAATACCGATGAAGTTTATGCTACTGACTCTCGTGGATTGTTCCAGTGAACACTCCATTAAGTCTCTGAATAGAACCGTCAACACTGAAAAGCTCTGAAAACCCGTGCCTCCAAGAAAACACCCTTGGCCCTCAAAGGCTTTTCATCTCTACTCACACAGGGCTACTGAACCTTTGAGTTTAATTAGTTAGAAAAAAGAAGCATCTTTAATACAGTAGAGGTTCTGAGGTTCAACATTTGCATTGCAATGATAAATACGGAATTCACAATTTTAAAGGAAAGCTGTCACTCAGGTAACTTGACAAGAAGAGGAAGTAAGTTCGGAACCCGTGTTTCCTGAAGGTTCAGTAAATGGGGACAGAAGACTGATAACTGTTTACAAAATAACTGATTTTAGAAAAACTATTTTGGTGGTTTTTTTCTTCTATAACGATCTCCAATACGTATGTCAGATCAGCCGAAGATTTAGCTTTGCATAAGACACAAGCCATCAAAAAGGTTGAGACTTCAGAGTTGAACCTTAAGAGCTGCAATTAGACATTCTATTTCCAACTGAGCTGCTATTTCCCTGAGTTTTGAAACAAGGGAGGGAAAAGCCATTCTTAAACTGGGTATTAACCAGCTGAAACATGTTTACTTTAGGGCTTCCTTCAACAAAGTTCTCTGAAAGAGAAACTTAATACTTTGAAGGATAAGATACTGGTCTGTGGTAGAAAAATTAATTGGAATCCAGAAAAGCTGGGTTCAATCGCCTACAGCAAGACAGGTTTTGTTACAATTAAGCTTCATCATTTTCGTCACTTCAGATTTTGGAAGAAATCACGCAGGAACGTCTCAAGAATACTCGATCACAGTATATGAGGCTCTGTGTGTGTTCCTCTCCCCTCTGCCCTCCCATGATAGGGGTCATCTGGGTCAAAGCTATACCATGCTTTTCAATGAATGGGCAACAACTACAACACAGTTTTTGCCACAAGCAGCTTCAGCCTCTTCCATTAAAAGTAATCGCATTGTTTTATCTAGCCTATCTCATTCCACCTGAGCAAATCCAGGTATTTATTAGTTCCTAACAGTTATCTAACTTCAAACAACTTGGAATGGAGTCAGAAGTATCAACTAATCAAATCGCTGCACATTTTGAAAAAAAATCATTAGTAAAATTCAGTCATCACACATTCTTTGACAGCTGTCAACTAGCTAATGAGCACAGATGTAATGACAGATCTATCTGCACTCACTTAGATCCAAAATCACCAGCACATGCTGCCCCTCATCATGGCAAGGTATCAAAGGACACGTGCGATAACTGGTGGAAGACCTTCACGGTCAAGAAACTATGAAAAACCTGAAGAAATTAAGTAAGGAGAATTCACTACCTCCACAAGAATTTATTACATCTTTTTATAATATATTCAATCACAGGTAAGTATTAAGATGACTCATAAAGATGAAACTGTTACTTTATAGTGCATTTTTATTCTATTCAATTATTTATCTGGGAACAATAAATCAATTCACCACCACATCACAGTGATGAAATATGCAATTTGTGTACAACAATCTGACCATGTGCAGAAACAGCAGGTGGTAATAAATTAAGTTGGAGTTGCACAATCAAGACACCTCCATAAACAATACAATCAGAGCTATCAGTCCGACCTTCCTTCAGTCCCTATTACAACATACAGAAATATTAATCTGAGGGGCTACTTAAACATGTGCAGTTTTTTAAATGCTGAGTTGTACTTGGCCTGAAAGCACAACCTCTTACAAGAGGATCTGGTAATTAAAACAACTTTGCACATGAGCTTCAGGAAGCAAAGAGTTTTTATATGTTTGCAATCTGTGCTCTTAATATGTTTAGGTTTATTTTAAAATAAGTACTTCATAGTAGCTAGAGAGAAAATAGGAAAACAATGTCTTTCAACAAGGACTGTGTGTGCTTTAATATGTATGGAAACACACACATTTCCACACAAAACCAGAATATTGTTGTGACAATACACCCTCCACACTACAAACAACTCCTTTTTCTCCACACAGCAGTATTTCACAGGGCAGAGGTACCTACTGTCACTCAAACCCCCATGCAAACTGGCACAGGAGCTTGCTTTAGGGAAAACAACACAAAGGGATAAAGATTATTAATTATTTCAACCGACGGATACAGGATTTTAATGCATTATTATTTTTAGCCTGAAATTGGGTCTTCAGGATCTTTGTAACTTGGAAGAGGTTCTGTCATTGCTTACTAAAGGCAAGGGGCGGGTGTCCAGTATCTTCAGCATCAATCAGTCAATCCCTTGCCAGCAGAGAACTATGGATTAAGTTTATTCAATTTTAACCCCAAGGTGCAGTAGAGTAGAAAAGTCAATGAGACTTCCACCACATTGTGAGTACTGTCCAGAAAGTCCAGAGAAGTACAACTAAAATTAAGGAGCAGAGCAGCAGCCATATGAGAGGAACTTAAAAAAGCTGGGACTCCAGCCAAGAACTTGATCAATATTTACAAAATCCACAATGATAGATAAACCGAACCATAAAAATGAATCCCCTGTTAGTTTAAGGTAAAAGATCTTTTCTTAACAGGAATAGCGAACAGGAGACTATGGAGGCAGATGGCAGCAGCAAATTTAGAAAGGTATGGGCAACAGGCACATGAATGGGTATTTATCAAACGTATATAATGACATACATGTTCCTTTTCCAGGTTAAGTACAGGCAGCCTGTTCACCTCAGGAAAGACCAGCGATAACTGTCTTTTTGGCAGGAATGGTGTCACATCACCATACTGAGTAAAAGACTTTTTAAAAGTCTTTAATGCAACGGGTGCTGAAGAAACACAAGGATGGAATGGAGGCAACAGCCATGCTCATGTGGTCTCCTGAAAGTCAGAAACAGAAGACGCTGTCAAAGACAGTGGATGCGATTTTTTTTTTTTTTTAACACAATAAAACATCCATAAAACTTTAAACTTTTCCTTCTACTGTTGAAGCTGAAATATGACCCATAATGCTTCCAGAAAGTTCAGATGAAAATACAGACATATCACCTCTGTGAGCTTTCTCATGCTTTATGTTTTATAGACTACATTTATCAAATCAATAGTTGCCAGGGGAAGATGATGATTTCCAGGCTTGGAAAAGATGGGTATTAAGTCAGAAAACTAAAAGAAGTCAAACAACATTTTGACAATTTTCTTGCATAGAACAAATCAGAAAACCAAATAATCCTAGAAAAAAACCCCGCATCTATGAATACATTAGAAAAGTCTACACTGTGTATTGCAATCCTTATAAGGGTTCCTATAAGTATGTTTTAAAAAAACCAAATGTAAAGATGGCCCATCACTCCTGCAATATTTTTAGAGGTTTGGTTTTTAAGTGTTAAATACTTTATTGCACACAGTTCAAGTTCTCATGTATAGTTTAATGTTCAAATATCATTAAAGGAATTTAAGTCTGGTTTCTCAAATCTGCCTCCGTAAGAAGCTACAGAATTGATATATTATTTCTGAAGAATATATTTGTACAGAAGTTTGAGTTAATTTTTCAAAGGCAAGTAAGTTGTCACCACAGGCTGCTGAACCAACTTAATATAACCAACTTGTCCTTGCTGCTGCCAAAGCTGCAGAGCTTGATACCCCTTTCCTCCCTGCCAAGTGTTTCTTCATCCACTCTTCCTGACTATGCAAGCACTTGCTTCCCTTCTGTGGCCTCCTGCTGCTTCTTAAATAGTTTTGAGCTGCTTTTACTTACTAAGAGAGAAGAAATCAGTTCAAGCTTTTTTTCCTGGTTTTGGTGGGGGTTCGGTTTGGTTTTGTTTGGGGTGTGTGGGGCGGTGTCCATTTAACTGAGGTGAAGTGGCACAGAAAAGCTCTAAAAAGCTCCAGAGCCAGCACAAAGTAAACAGCAAAAGCACATGGCCAGTAGTAGGGATGAGGAGGCTTCCCATTTTTGGCAGCTACAAGCTGCTATGTCGGCTCACAGCTCTTCTTGGACTACATCTTGGGGGGGAATAAACACATCAGTGGGAGACAGAAACCATCTTCCTCTGCACTCGCAAAAGGGTTAGAGAAATGAGTGAGTTTTGTGTTGGTGAAATGGTCTTTTTCAGTACAGCACGGAGCACTGACCATTTGCAATCCAAATCTGACTGCTCTGAGCCTCTGATGCTAAAATATTAAATAGCATTTACTGATTTTTCAATACCTGGGCAAGGGGGAGGCAGTGAGAAGGAAGGAGGGCAGAGAACTGCTAGGAGAGGAAGAGGAATCTTCCACTGTAATAATTACAGAAGGCAAAAATTATTTGTTTAAAATACCAATGTTAAAAATTCAAGTGTCATTTTCAACTTCAACCTCACATTTTCTCTTCCTCTAAAGCCATTTACCATCTATTAGCTGGTACCCAGACAAGTTTGACAAACTAAACCGGCAGATTTGAAAGAAGAGACCAAGAATCTTTAACAGTAACACACTGAAATAGCACAGAAAAATATCAAGAAAGTGCCAGAGTGGATAGAAGGAGGAACAAACATGAAGACAGAATAGAGAGGAGCTGCTGAGAAAAACAAGTAACACACTCAAGGCAGAGTCACTGAACTTTTATGGTGTTCAGCAGCAGGTTCAAAAATGAGAGTCCAGTTTCCTGGTCGAAATAACGCTCACCTTCCTGTGCCTCACCTACCTCACCAGGGAGGACCTTGCTGATCTACAAAGCGCCTTAGTACATCTCCTTAGTAACAAAGGTGAGCGGTACTTTAGGTCACCAACAGACTTATGTCATCTCTACTCCTTACCTTGCATACTAAATAAAAAAAGAACAGAAACTGCAGATTTGTCACATCGCGAAAAATAAAGTTTTTACAGTAATGGCTTTGCTGAACTTAAGTTTTGTTTCTATAACAGACTTAAAAAGATTGTATATAACAGACCAAATGTAAGGCCTCAGACATACATGAGCTGCTTATCATTAAAGGTTATTCTTTTATTTCCTGACAGTGGAGCAATACAAGAAGTTTATCTTGTTGTGATTTCTCAGTTTGAAGTGTTTGTAAACTAGACAATTACAGCTGCTGTAGTATCTGATGTTCTTCTCCTATACAGCTATCTTCTAAAAAAAAGATCAAAAAATCTTATGCCCTGTTTTGCAACATGCACTTTGATGGTATTAAAAAATGCATGCGAATGAAGAATGACAAGATATAGAAACTATATTTGTGAAATACCAAATACATTTGCAAAAGTGTATCAGTACTTCATATCTCTAGCAACTTTTAAAAGTTGAGGCAGCTCCTGACTTTGGGTTCAGATGAGAGTGTTTGAGCTGACTGACAGCCTCGAAGGCACAATCTGAAAGGAAAAAAAAGAATAGTCTAATCACCTAGTTTACTCAAACAAAGGAAAACTGTAATTGTTTTAGGAGCAGAACATTTACTAACAGTTTAGAAAGTAGTTCTAGCTCCAGAGCAGGTTTTGTCATTTGATACATTCTTACCAATGAAGTTCTTAACTCCAATAATTTGGATAGGCAGAAATTGATGAAATTCCTGGGGAACAGGATAGACAAGTCAGGCTTGTTTGCATCTGATACAAGGCAGACAGCGATGAGCATCTGCAATTTGCACCAAAATCAACAAACCATCTGATAGTCGACTATCATGGCACCATCTACAGATCTTCAGCCAGGGACCAGAATTTGAAGAGGAGGGAGACCGCATCACTTGACCTCTTACAAGTAACTTTTTGGCCAGATCCATTTGAGCACCTGATAGAACAAGTAACTACAATGAAGTGTAGAGGAAAAAGGTTAATGTGAAATATGCCTGGCACAGTCGACGGCAGCCTAAGCACATCTAACCTCTAATTATTTCCCAATATTTTGTAAATGTTGGAGTATGGTTTTTAAAGATGCTCACCATTTGTCTGAAACACGAGTCCATTACTTTTTAATCAGCTGCAGAATATTTCATTGAGCAAGTGAAACGAGTTTCATAGATGACAGGCATTCAAAGAAAAAAAAGCTTGCTTAAAACACAGCTATATTCTTCCATCAAAGACAACACTACTCAGAGGAACGACAAACACCAAAAAGAGGTGATGAGAGAAGCAAAGAGCCAAAAGCAGAGCTTGTCAGGCTTTGAGACCATTTTTGTTCCACCTGGACGATGAGGAACTGTCCCTGTGGGACACAGCGTACACACCGCTCGGCTGCTGGGCTTTGTCGCTCCAGTGCCAGCATTCCTTCTACACAAAGGTAAAATCTCAGTCATTTAGGGTTAATAAGATTTGCTCTGAAGAAATAAACTGCAGATTATTTTCACACTCCAGAATGAAATTAGTTTTCCCACTTTGAAGAGTAAATAGAAGAATATTTCACTAATACAGCCAGGAGTACAGAGCAGCATACTTGATGAGACCTGGTGGTTTTACTCTACCCCTTCAAATACCAAAAAGACCAACCCCCCCCAAAACAAACACCCCCAAGGCACCATCTTTCACTAACTGCAAGGCATGGCATTAAGAAGTAAAAGTAAATTCTGCTTCGTTAATGCACAACACTAATTGTTCATTTAAGATGTCAGTTAATAGAGACTGAAAACACCACTGTTCCACCCTTCTTGGGGAAAATGTATTTTTCACAGCAAGAACTTGAGCTGCACAGACATTCACTGCCGCTCTTCATTGCAAAAGTGCGATACCTACAAAAAAGGCTGTTGGTGTAAGAACAAACCCTTCACTGCAAAAGTGGCAGCACAGCCTTCCCCCATTTACTCACTAAACTATCCCCTACCAAGTTCTTGCCAAAGGGCAGAAAACTGCATTTCTTCCAAGATTTCTCCGTTGAGGTTTCTATGGCCAACTTGAACTGTGCAAGACCTTCTTCACCCCAAACCTGAGACCGGTATTTTTTAAACAACTGAAGATTCTTCTCTTTTTCTAAGGAATCAGAAGAAACTTGCACCTCAAAGATTTTAGAGACAAAGACAACTAATACCAAAACTAAACAAAAACTTGTTTCAGTTTCTATTTACTTCACATTTATGATGTACTACGTTATTTGTTAAAAACATCTCTCATCCATTTTCCCTTACACACAGCAATTCAGTCATTTTAACAGTATTTAAAAGGAGAGGACTTAAAAATTTTTTCCAACTATTTTCCCTGTGTGTCTGTCTTCCAATGGTTTAATTTTCTGTCACCTGCAAAAACCTTGATATAAAAAAAAAAGAATCTGACATTAGAGTTTTGATAAATCAGGTAAGTTTCCAGGAAAAAAAAGTCCAAATACATCTGGAAAATGAAGAATAAAGTAAGATGTAATTTTAGAACTAGAGTTGTTCTTTCAGAGTTTAATTTAAAGAAGATAATACAATGCTGCACAGCATGAATTCCATCTTAAACTTACAGATTCACATTGATGTTTTATTTTATAAGGCATTAAACAGAGGTATACACCAATATACAGTATTTACAAAGAAAATCTTTTGGTTAGGGTTTGTCAATTCTTCCAGGACATCTCACAGGAGAGGCTTAAATTCCTTATTTATTTGTTTTAAAGAAAAATATTAAGATTAAAGATAGATATAGCCAATTACTTTGGGAATATTCTTAAGAACATTGTGTTTTGACAGAAAGCTCTGAACTTATAAATCAAGTTATTATAACATTTATATAATCTACTCTTACATGCTAAACAAAACTGTTCAGAGCGATAAAACAAACAGCATCTCTGTGGCCTGGACAGAGCAAGAAGAAAAGGGAAAGAACACAAAGAAGTAGTATTTACAGCCAGAAATAATAGTCCATCTGGAAATTCAGTGCCAAATTACACTGTGCCACCAATGTCAAAGAAAACATGCCATGATTACCAAATCAACAACCTAAGGCATTCAGGATCCACCCTTCCTCAGTATGGCCTTCATTTTGCAAAGCAATGGCCATACCTATGGATTTCCGGGAGAACAGCAGGTTTGAATACCCAAGTGTATTTATGTTCAGGTGATAAGGACTGGAATATGTGCTTATAAGCACACGGATAAGGAAGGAGGAAGCGTTCAACACCTGAAAGGACCTGGCCCTACAAACCTACTGAAAGCTGCAAACTTGGTCACAAAGAACACATTTTATGAGCAAGTTTATTGCATTACAGTAGGTTGACTGTCCTTGCAAGAACAGAAGGGTAATAGCTTACATCCTACCTACTGCCTGCTCTGAGAAATATTTTTCCCAATGGATGAAAGGAACAAGACAGTATTTTTATTTCCATTTCCAACAGAACTGGAGCAATATTAATAACCTGAGTGCAGGCTAGATATAAAGAGCGGGTAAAGTCTAATAAAAAGAAAGAAAAAATATTCCCTCCAAGAATTTTATGGTAATAAGTTTCAAAAAGTTATAGATAAACTCCTGCTTCGTATGATTATTCCAGGGCTGAAGCATGACATATACCATAGAGACAGAAACAAAACTAAAATTAATGGTAACTGTCACATCCTCTGGCCAGGTACTACCCACGCTGGTGAAAGGAAACGGCTCCCGCTTCCCAAAATGTAGTGTTATTAAAAAAAATATAATTGAAGGTTACTCAACTTCTGGTTTATGTTCTTATCATTGAGCAGGAGAATACTGACTGGCTTAAAGCATAAGTGACTGATTCTTAAAAAAAGAAGCATTAAAATAAATCATTACATCATTTCAACAGCTAACGTAGATCCACAAACACACACTACGGGCAAGCACACGTAACAGTCAAGTAAAGCCATTTTAAGTTGAGGTTTGACTTTCTACTTCCGGCCTGACCTCCTGTTTTCACATCTCCAAATACCACATGTTCATACTAAACTTATCTGAATTGCTGAATATCATACTGAAGAAAGGCAGAAGATGTGAGTTTAAGTTTCAAAGCTGACTTATTTCTCAGTCTCCTGAAGATGCACAAGCCATCGTGGCTTTGCAAATGCATACCAAAACTGGAGATACTGAAGGTAGTCATCCTTAAGTTAATATTTTGGGAACCTCTGAGTGGTAGGCATCTGCTGTATTCATAAATATGTGCCCAAATATGATCCCATCTTATAACCAGTTTCAAACATGTATGTTTCCTCCCTTTTTGATGAATTTTACTCGTTCCTGAAACTCTTCAGCCCATCCCGGTTTATTTTCAAAGAATCACAGAATGGCAGGAGTTGGAAGGGACCTCTGGAGATCATCTTGTCCAACCCCCCTGCTTGAGCAGGCACACCCAGAGCAGGGGGCACAGGAACATGTCCAGGCAGGGTTTGAATGTCTCCAGGGAAGGAGACTCCACAGCCTCCCTGGGCAGCCTGTTATATTTTGGCTGAACTGTGATTTTAACATAAAAAAACCAAAGTGGAGATAAAGCTAGATTAAACAGGATTGTCTGCCATTGCTTCTCTGCACTGGATAAAGTTTTTTAAAATAACATATTTGAATTGCTGCAGACTTTCTACACAACAAGTCCTCAAATTCATTTCTATCAGCAAAATAAGCAGCCATCAGGTTTTAAGGAACTTCACTCTGGGCTGGCGATCAACACATACTCATTTCTGCTTTGTCTTTAATTGCTGAAACACTCATGGTTTAGAAAAGCAACTCTACGTCATTGTTCTCTCTAAACAGAAGTGAGCTGGGTATCACCATTCAGGTTAAGGACATGCAAGACTGGATGAAGCACAGGCTGTGATCTTCACTGGCTTATGCCAGTATATGACATTCATCACTTAGAAGATGACGGTGCCTAGTGACACAGCACTACAGAAGCGCTTAACATACTTTTTTCCTCCTTCCTCACTATTTTCTAAGGAACCCTCTATGCTTTTCTTTAAATCGTTGAACTAACACCCTGCAAGAAGTACTGAGCAGATGCTTACAGCTATTTTCATCATTGCCCTGCACTACAATGTCAACTTTCTCAAATCTGTTGCTACTTTCCAGTCAATGTTTAGCAACCAGGACTATTTCCTACTTAGCATCTAACCAGGAAACAAAAATAAAATGGTAACAGTTAGAAAATAATCTCTCTTACATAATAGTCCTTCACAGTATACATTTTCAGTGAGGTTGTTAACTGGAGTAGAGGAGCAAAAACAGCAATGCAGCTAGATGAAATCTTAGAGTAAAAAAATCAGGTAGTAAAACAAAAAAAGCAGTATTAATTTTAAAAAATTCTAATTAGATGCACTGTATTTACAGAAACACTAAATATACATTACTCCCCCACCCCTTCCTCTCTTGTAGGAGATTTTGCTAGAAAGGGCCCATTATAACACTGCTCAGAGGAAGGAATGGCAGTGCCGCTGAGCGATACACAGCTTGGCCCGCTGCTTCCCACAAGGCACAAGGTGCCGCGTAGTTTACTCACACCTCTGGCCAAACCAAGTAACTTGCTCTGCTTTTCCTACAGCATGAAATGGGAATAGCAAGCATGACCTTGTTCCATACTGTACTTTAACTAATGGATAAGGTGATGGACAGAAACGTAATGAGAGTGCTCGTTTCTGAAGTCAGATTATTCTTACTTTATTACCAGCTCATCCCCACTCACAGCCCTAACAGTCACTGCTCCCTTGCAGAACTCACTGGACACAAATTGCATTAACTACTTTCTCTTCCAACTTTAGGAAATGAGCCTTTTTGGAGAAGAGAGATCCCAGAGTTTGATTTCAGCACAAACAGTAAGAACTTTGAAAACTCCAAGTTCAGAAAACAACCTGAATGAGGGTTTATCACAGAAAGTATTAGGTAGCCACAGCTATAGCAAGCGCTGCTGTTCTGACTGTAATACCTTGTTTTTCATCGCTGAATTATAGCGTAAACTATACAAACATATCACATCCAGAGTTCTGAAAAGAAGTGAATGTGACAGGTGAGAGCAATATTCCAAATGAATTCTTACTGCACCTCCATATTGATAAAAGATACTTAAAATTATGTTTAGATGTACAAACTTGGTGCTTCAGGCATCATGCCCAACACTACTGGCTGACGCAGGTCACACAGCTTGTTTCAGGAAAACTAAGTAAGTGCATCCAAAACCAGCAAGTAGTTTGTTCAATATCAGATCAAACCAGAACACAAACAACTCCCAAAATGACTCTGGAAGAAAGAATCAGTAATGGACGTTTTCCTATCCAAGCACTGATTATGCCTTGTATCCATTTATTTAGTTTATATTTTATATAATATACTATAGAGTGTGTATACATATAGAAAAAACATAAAAGTAAAAGCAGTGTGGCTGACAGAACTTAGTAGCAAAGTACAAAGGGGCAAATCCCTCATTTCAAAGGCAGAACTGGAGCAGTGCAGTGACATCCTCCTACCTCTGTATAAGAAAACGCCAGGCATTAAGTCCTCCCATTATAACTAGAGCAAAAAACACCCTTAATACCAGAAAGCATTTAGAAACACATACAAAAAAGCCTACCTTCTGCTAAAACCTACAGTTAGTTGACAAAGCATTAATGTATTGAACTGACTGGCACCACTGCTGTCTGCCCATCCCACCTCTGTGCCAGAGGGCCCTGTGCTCTGAACAGCTGAGCAGGTTAGGGTGCAAAGCATTGATTTCTTTGCCACTCACATGATAAAAGCGGCACACTAATTAGCACTGCACTGCCAACACCATTGGGTGAAGAACAGATTCACAACTCCCAGCCATCCAAGAGGCACCCTTTACCCTCTGGTAAAGGGTTGGGATGGATACCTACAACACACATAAGCTTCCATTTTGACAGGTACAGCTATATACTACCATAAACCAGAGACCTTTTAATTCAGCGGGTATGATTCAAGACCACTGTAATCAGACACCTGAATGGACAAAGAGCTGCTGTTCAAGTCAACTGGCAACACAAGTTGTTGTATGGGACTCACCTGTTGTGATCAAATTGAAACGGTTGCTCTACTCTATCATTGCTGCAATTCTTCAGTTTATCTTCACCAACCGTCACGCCACAGACTAGACAAAACCCCCTTTGAGTTGAACACACTAGGATTTCAGGAATACAGTTCCTTCTAGTATCTCCCCATAACAGCAAGGACGACTGATCATTGCTGAGTTGCAAACATAACAGCAGAAAGCCTATGAGAAGAGCTTGCATCTTATTGACCCTTATCTTCAGGAGACAGCCGAGAAGCTTCAGGAATATATCCAGTTCCTTACCATTCTCCTCCCTAGGAATAAAGATTTAACAGGACTGCAGACCATTACTCATTCTGCAACTTCTTGTGATGAAAAAGCTCTTTGCTACAATAACCTTTATATGCTTATTAAAGGAGAAAACTCAAACCAGTATGGGGATCCATGACCAAATACTAGCAAAGAAGTAATTAGACTAGCTTCAGTCAACAAGTAGTGCTGTTTAAATGAACAAAAGGTTGGTTTTACTGAAAATTTTAAGTAGAATTGGCTTAGGTCAAATTCTTATAGGAACTAGGAAAAAAGCATACAATGAAAGGAAGGCATTACCATTCTTTGATCATTAGTCAGACAACCCCAAGGTGTCATATACTGTAAGGAACATGACAGTGAAGATGATCATCTAACAAGGCTGAGAAGCAAAAGCTTTCCATCACTGTTTTGGACATGTTTAAAGTTATTGTATCCGCACCTCTTCCAAATCTGAAAGGAAACTGCCACATTCCTGTGGGCCACCCATTCCGCTAACATAAGGTGAACTGTCAAACACTGTATGCAGAGAAGAGGTTAAGACTATTCGATTTCCTCTGACAAAAAGAGACTTTAGTTCTATAGCACGTCAAATTGAAGTTAAAGTTCAGCTTTCAATCTCAAAATGCCACGCTTCAGTTTATTATGCTCTTCATCTGTTGATATGACACCCTCTACAGCTCTTCATTGAAGTGTCTTCAGTTGCTGTTGTACCCAAGTAATGGCAGAACTGAAGGTCACACACTGACTTTCTTGCTGTACTTACTCAAGATGAGGATACTTAGGCCACTTCCTCAACAAAGCAACGGACAATATTTAATTCACAGAGTGAGTCCAATTTAAATAAAAAAAAGACAAACCTAGTGCTTAGTTTTATGGATCTCAAAACATTGGCAGGGGAAACATGATTTTGGAAAGCAGTGATGGTCCTTGGGAAAAGTAGTAAGCAATCTCTCTTCTGGCAAAGAAGCAAACCTTGGTTATCAAATGGAGCAGGGAAAGGAGTTTGTTTGCAGATTATTTTAAACGAAATGACTCAGCAGATCGAATTCCACCCAGAAATACTTTTTGTAACCTCTTTGCTAAGCTACGTTCAATATCAGAAGAGGAAAATCCAAGCCTCTCCCTGTATGCCAGTAAATAAAGAGTCATGGCAAATGCTGGGCAATCACCAGTTAACTCCATAACCCCAGCAATCCCTGTCCCTTACAACCGACCAGAAAAAATTGGCATAATTCTAAACATGGATCAACAGTAGATATTGCAATGATCTCATTTATTTTGCAAGGTGAAGTCTTAACGATCCTGCAATACTTTTATAACTGCTCTAATCAAATACATTTATGATGTGCTGTACTTAGGCTTGTTTTCATGTAACATTTACAAAGACATTTCCTTATGTCTGTCTTTTGTTTGCTGTGCTAGTTTACAGAACTCAGCAGCTTGTACAGGCTTGCCTATGGTAATGCGACAGTATATGTTAAGATGTCTCCAGTTTTTAATAGATACAAATTTGCTCATTGTAATCAGGTACTGAGTTTAAGGAAACTAGTGAGAGTTTTTTTTCGTAGTGATAATTAATTAAAACTACATACTCTTTGCTGCCACACCGAATTATTTACAAGACATGAATTTGCAACTATTCCATTTAAGCAACACTTCAGCAAGCAGAAGGACTGAGACAAGCTGATTTATTTCTTATAAATGTAACAGCAGTCAGAAAAGCTTATTTCATTACAATGGTCCTTCCAATAAAAGCCATGCACGAAGATCAGTTGCCCAATGAATTGCATTCGATAAAAACGCATCAAGAACAGGTAAGAGACCGTCTTCGGTATCTAAGGATGCTAATTCCAAAATACTCCAATTGTTGCCAGACTAACTGTGTAAGGAAAATGATGGTGAGTCTGTGTGTACTTGTGTGTATATATGCCATATAGAAAATAAATATACAGATACACACACAATGTGACTTGTGATAAAAGACTTTCAAATATAAACTGAATAAGAAAGCTATTAAGACCACAAACTCCTGTTTGACTTTTCAGCAAAAATGCATTGTTTCAATCAATGCACCATTCTCTTAAATGCCAACTTCCAGACTTCACTCTTCAGCTTTTTCAATGCACCTTCAAAAGGATATTTTAAAACATTTCGTTTTCCTTGCCTAGGTTTTAGTTTTTCTCAGGCAGCTCAGAATTTAAGTCCAGGCTGGTTCACTGGTTCATTACTGGGTGCTACAACTGATAAGATCATACATGTCCATTACACAGGGAACACCAAATGCTCCCCCAGGGCTCACCTTTTTTGTAATCACTTTCCTTTTTTTGAAAAAGTATCTCAAGCTCCATCTTCTATTCCAGTAGTCTTTGACTAAGAAACAAATCACCCTAATGGAAATGCATCGTTACTCTCATAGCTGCGTACTTCCCATACATTTTGAAGAATACCAATGCTACCCCACGCTGTACTGCAAAACTGAACGGAAGAAACCCCCCTGCTTTACCAGACTATTTTCCACTTTTAAATATACAGTCATTTCAGGAATTGTTTTTAAACTGCCTTTGAAAATTAGTGGTTTGAGATTAACGCTGTTTTTCTCTCCTCTACAAAGATTTCCAACAAAAGAACAGGCACATATGAATTGAAATAACAGATGCCTTAACAGTTTGAAAATCTCACAGCTTAAACTTTATTCACTTGTGGCTTCTTAACAAAAGTTTAGACAAATTTATGGTTTGGAAGGAAATGGTTGATGTGTCACATCAGCTGATGCAGCCAACGTAGTAAGTGAACAACAGACTGTCAAATGACAGGCTAGACTCTTTCCCCAGTTGTTATACCCTCAGAAAACAAGAAAAAAGCACTTCACTGCATTCCTGAACTACATCTAAAGATCCACAAAAAGTGCAAGAGACGGTGCTTCCCTCCAGTCACCTCAACCGAAAGTCACTACAAAGATGCACCAGAACACTCATGCTAACACAGGGGCTTTCTCTATTTCCTAAGACATAAAATAGCATTGCGTATATGTTATATACGCGGTGTCTCTGTCAAAGAGTAACAAATCTTGTCTTAGAGACTATTTACCTGCCTACCTTTCATGGTATCAACAACTTTCCTTATGCTGTTTCTACCACCACGTCTCTTTTAGTGATTACCCGTTACCTAAAAATCTAAGTGTCTGTTGGACTGAAAGTTATCACCCAAGTATTTCTGTGTTAGCAAAACAGTAGAGACTTATGAGATGGAGATGAAGGAGAAAGAGCACTGAACTCTTATGTTGCTTACACTCAACTTATCCTGCTTATACTCAACAGATCACCAGCAGGTTCCACCTGAACATGCCTCCTGAAACAGTGGGGTTCATCGGAGGGGAAAAAAAGAAGGAAAAACATTTAACTTGGAATAGCTTATCACTTTAAAAAATGATTGCAACACTAACAGATTGCAATAAATAGGGTAAAACTCCTTCCCAGGTGATTAAATACATTTCACAACATAGCTGGCTTAAATTTTTGTTTTTTAATCAAGACAAGGTTTTGAGTGAATTGGGCTTGATTATCCTAAGACACTATAGACCTTTTCATGTTAGTCTGAACAGCTGAATTCAACTGTGATCACCCTTCACTAACTACTCACATGACATACACTTAACGACATCACATCAATTTATTGTTCATAAATTATTAAACAGAGCTCTTCACATGAAAGCTATTCAAGAAACTTCCTCCTGAGGGTGGATAATTTACAGCTATAGAGCAGAGCTATCCAACTAACCTTAACTGTTACATTTATTTCACAGAGTTATTTTCTAAGCTTAAAGTGACATTCCACGTGAAACTCAGGAAAAAAGGTCAGTCAGTAGTAAAAGCATCTAAACCAAAGTACAACACATTATATCATTAATAATCTTACCAAAGATTGGAGATGTTAGTGAAGAGTTCTTAATGATCTGTGACTACTTTCTGGTCTACTGTTACAGTCAGAAAGAAAACATCCCTGTATGATACTGGCACAAATTTTCAGTACTTAGCTGGAAGAAAAGTACTGCCTCCTCAGGGACCAAGACACCCACTTCAGTGTCCCCCAAAGTCGTAACCGAGCTTGAAGCTGTTTATTCCACTAAACCAGAGATTTTATGATTTAAGTTACCTAGTAAGAAGGGGGGTGGGGGGCATGGGGAACAGCCAATTGCTACTGAAGTAACACAGAAATACAGACTTGCTAGCGGAGAATAAATAAGCCAGTAAAGAATACACACACTTTCTCTTCGTTTGCCCATCAAAATAGCCTCAAATCTGGAGTATGCAGATCCAGACTAAATTCTTGAATTCAGTAACATTACTTAGATCTGACTTTAGTGTAGAAAGGAGTCAAAACCTGGCAATACAGATTACACAAATACTTTATAAGAAACCCAAATATTATCTTATTGTTCAATGCAGTCCTACAGGCAGAGCATGCAGAATTGGCCGCAATTAGGTCAGCACACAGCATCACTAAGACAACTGAAGACTTTAGATTTAAGAACAAAAAAAAAAGCAGAAGCACACTCTCTGTGAACAGACTCGCTGAAAATATTTCAACGCATTTTCAAAGAACAAACATTTGCTATGAGATCACACATAAGACACTGAAAGCTCAATCTGTCACATTCAAATAGAGAACGGACTATTCAGAAAGAAGTTACGGATAATGAAACATATACATCAAGATCACATTTTAAGATATTATAAAATACTTAAATGTTTTCTCGATCTCTGCTGAGATAACCTGAAGCTTTAACAGAAAAGCCAAGGTGCCAGAATAAAGCTATCCAAATTAAATGTTTCTCATTAATAGATTACCTTTCTTTGATTGCAGGTATCTCACAGCCCTTATCAAAGTAGGCCAGATCCGTTTCATTTCCCTAAGGTTAAGCTGGTGAACAGTATACAGAGTATTCGTCAGCTAAGGAATAGCCACCATTCAACACCAAATATAGCACAAGCTATTTCTCATTTGTCCTATATTTTCTGGAGGCTGAGATGTAGCTCTTTCTCGAAGTCACCACAATTGGCAGCCTCGAAGATGCTGATGCCTTTGTCCTCTTATGCAACTCCTGGTGTCCCCCTTCTCCCTCCCAGGGGAATAAAAAGAGATTACATAGCTGTTATCCATTTCGGGGCAGAGGAGGATGGATAAGCAACCTTCCCCGAAGTTACATTCTGAGAACACTTCACAGGCGACCAAGGGGAGAGGAAGGGATTGTTTTTCACTCATTTTAGTTGCTGGAGCGGGGTGGGGGTAATCGATACCTTTTATGCTGGCCCAATGCAGCCATCCTCTGCAAGAAGCAGCTAGCCCTGCTGTAGTCATCCTCTGGTGCTGCAGCAGGAGAGAGAAAACCGATATCCCCAATACTAACCAGCCTTAACAACAGATGGGAACAACTTGCTTTTCCTTTGAAAAGATTTTTCTTCCCTACTTTTCAAAGTTACTCTCTGAGAAGTACCTTCATTCGAACCCTCAAAATAGTCCAAGGGGATGAATCCCAATTTCACCTAATACTTCTGTTATCCAATTTGTGGCACACAGGAGGAGTAGGCATCGCTATTACCTCTTCCTGGTAAACAAGTTTTCCTAAAGGCAAAGCAAAGCTTTGTTTTAGCTTTGTTTCCAGCTACTGTAACTCACTGATCTATTAACTATTATTCCGAAGTGAGCTGACAGATTTTCAACTTCAGGAGACATTACCAGGCTGTGGTGTTCGACTTCTGCGATTTCTTCTTTTTAAAGTTATTTCTACTGCGTCTGTTACTGTAGTATGTCATTGTTCGGCAAATGCTAGTTTAGCCTGAACCGTTTAGCAAGGTACAGAAAGCATACAAGACAAAGCCAGTGTTAAATGCTCCTTCGTGTCTCCGCCAAATAACGACATAACAGAAATTCTAAATAAATTCACTGTTATTTTTCCAAGACTACTCAATATCAGCCATGCCTACCAACTCCTTAGCTCAGATACGTTTCCCCTGAACTTCTGAAGTAACTGCCTCTGTCTGTAATCCAAGATTATGGTGACGCAATACTTCACTGCCAGTTTCTCTTCCAAAAAAGAAAGTACATTGAAATGAAAGTGAACACGAGGAAAGTTATGCTTACAATCAGCAACACTCAACCTTTTACAGTTGCTTTCCATCTAAGGAAGATTTGATTCTTTGGCTACTAACAGAATTTCGAGCTTTATCCCCGTACCGTATCTTCATATACACACTCTCACCCACAACACTAACACATAAAAACCTTCTAGATTATAACAGGGTAGATAGCTTTGGGGAATTTATAACATTATAAATGTCTTGGGATGCAATTTAAGATAATCCCATGAATGAGTTTTGCATTTCCATCTAATTATTGTTAAGCCTCAATCTCAAGTCAAACCCTCTCATTGTAATAAATGCATGCTTTGTGGCTAGTTATTGTCTCTTTGGGGGGTGAATAGGGGTGGCAACTTCGAAGACATCAAGTAAAAAGATGTTAGTCGTCCACTGTAAACGCTACCTATGATCAGCCACTTAAAAACTACTTCTTCCAAAAGGTAAGCGAAAGCAGAATTACACTCGCGGTGGTTTCAAGCGTACAAAGATCAAACACAAAGCCCTCAGATCCCCACATCAGGGGATGTAAAAACCAAACAGCTCAAGTGCTGTTTCATTTCAGATAATTCTGAAAAGCAAAGGGGGGGGGGGGGGGGGGAAAGCATTACAGCTGTCAGGTGAAAGAAGGTCCTGCAGACTTGCTTCACGTTACAAGCCCATGATGAGAATGAAAATATTTTATTTTCTAGCTTTACTTTTTGCGTTGATGGGAAAAAAACCCTATAGACCCACAGGTGGTAAGCCATTAAACTGGGAGGGAAGAATATATATACACATATATATATATATATAAAGAAGGTAGATGTACCTTTAGCCCAGCATATCGGGAATGGGCTACAGCCGCTTTTCTCCATATAGATAGCACCTGCTCGCCTCGGGGCCTGCTGGCCTGCCACTTCCAGCAACCACATACACACGACCGCACAGAGGTTCACGCCAAGGCTCGGCATACAATGTCCCGATTCAGTGCTCCGGCAGCACGCGGTCCTGCGGGGCGGCGGGGGAGGGTGCTGGGAGCCGCTTGAACGCACTGGATCCGGGAGGAAGGAGGAGAAGCGCTACCCTTCCCCGGCCGGGCCGGGCCGGCTTCACCTGGCGGCGGGGGCGGCGGGGACGCGGGACCGCGGGCGGCAGCGGCGGGGGGGAGCGGGGGAGGCCGCGCCGCTGCTTCATCTTCTCACGCCTCGGCGACTGGAAGCGCGGACCATCCTTTCCCCGGGGGTGTGAGCTGGCGAGGAGGGCGAAAGCAGGCAGGGGAGTGAGCGCGGGTGCCCGTCCCCCGGCCTTCACTCGGGAGGGAGGGAGGGAGGCGGGGAGGAGAGAGGGGAGGCGATTAGCGAGCGCGGCATTAATATGCTAATCTCCCCCTTCTGTTCAATTCACCCGGCAGCCTCCTGTTTACCAAACTGACAGACGCCTCTGAGCTGCAAATCAAGCCTGACCCGGGCCGGGGCCGGAGATGTGCTTCCCCCGACCGTTCCTCGTCGCTCTCGCCCCAGGCTCAGGCCCCGGCCGAGCGCCCCCGGCTGCTCCCCCCACATCACACTTGCCCAACCAAGCACCCCAACTGCCGGCATTACTTGTATATATACACAAAAATATATTATCATTGCATACGGCTGTGCCGAAAGAACCACCCACCACCCTAAAAGCACACAAGAACTTCTATCAGCTGCAGCAGGAATTGGGGTGAGGCCCCGTGTCACTCCACCTGCTTGACTTCACAGCTACAGGATTATGAACGACAGAACCCCAGTAACATTCCTCTGCCTTACAAGAAGAGCAAGTATCACAGCCCATGCCACTAATGACTCAGTACCAGGTCTAGCCTTCCTCTAAAACCAGGGCTACTTTATATACTTCTAGCCAAAAGGCAAAGGTCACCATCCACACACACACACCACACGGCATTTGTTTCTTAACTTTGCCACACATAACATCAAAATGACTTACAACCATTCTTTTTCTTTTAGAAATGTGAGGATAAACATTACAAAATGTTTATACACACACATTCAGGCAGCACATTATATAGAAATACAGAAAATATTCATTTTACTCCTTAGCAAAAGGTTGCATAAAAATCATAAACCACTGATTCAGCTAAAATATGCATTAAAAATCAACAGGAACAAGACTCACACACAGATCATTAAAGCTCTTTATATATTCCACAGTAATCTTTTCTCACTCCCAGCCCTCAGCAGTAAGGCATAAGGCTTATCCAAGACTATAACCAAAAGGGAATTAATCTAAAGCTAGCAGCCTCCAACTTAACCTATCTGCCTACTTGTAGCAGCACGCACTCGTCTACAGCATATGTTTAATTACTATTCTTGACTCTAATACTGCCATCTTCATTTCTCAATACACTGGTGCTGCAGAACTGCAGCGGTGTATGTCAAAACTCTTGACAAATACAGTTGCTGCCTTTTTTTTTTTTTTTTTTTTAAGAGTATTCCTTTCTTTTATGTTTGAAGGAGAAAAAGTATTCACTGGGTTAAAAAAAAAAAAAGAGAGAGATTAGGCCACAACCAGGCCCATCAGATGTTCTGCATCACTGCTCAGGCACAAAGCTCTTTCTGGGACTGAAGAAAGCCAAAGGGAACTGAAGACATGCCTGGATGCCTTCCTCCCCCCCGCCACCCTGAAATTTTCAAAGCCCAAGTGTTACACAGCCAGACAAATACTTCCAGCAACAAGGTCGATTAGACATACCTACAATAATACAGCAAAACACAGTATAGTAGTATTTACCACACAGATTATTTTAGTTGTGTGCCTACAGAAGATGCACGGACACAGGATAGGTGCCTTTCTCCTTCAAGCTGCGGCTCGCAGCGCAGGAAAGCTGCTTTTACACATCCAGCTCTGCCCCGGGCTTCCGTGACGACCTTGAGCAAGTCTTGTTTCCTAACAAACTGGAAAGCTGCAGATGCTTCTTTAGTTTTCCCTGAGTTGGTTTGGTCTGTGCCTTAGGGTGTAAAATATAAAAAGCCTGCATGTCTACCATAAAAATAAAGTGTTTTGCAGAAAACCAGCTAAAACAAAAATTCAAGAGGTTTAAGTAGTAGGGCCTAAATTAAGTTTTATGCATGCAAACAAAATCCTTGAAGTATCAACTGCGAAGTGCGTCACCACGGAGAATTTTAATAAACAGAATGCGTGGACTCACATTTTTCTTTATACTTTTAACAGATTTGACTAATATAGTTTATCAGTCCAAGTGTCAAGGGATACTGCCTGCTCATTACAACCATCCTTATCGATGATATGAATATTACAATCATTCTCCTCAAGGACATACCTTCTTGTTGTAACATTAGGCTACAAAATGAAGGTGAAAAAGTACTACATAGCATGAGAATTCTTTTAATTCAGTTTTAGAAGTCATCCAGTATTTTACACATTGACTGTAGGTTGTTTCAAAATAAACTGTGCTTCTTTGATGCTAAGATTTTTTTTTTTTTAATTACTGAATTTCTATTTGTTGCTGTTAAAAGTAATCCTTACACATATGCTTGTTCTCTTCTTTCAAATAACACGATCAGTTTTTCTGCACAAAAAAGCCAAAAGCATGAAGTTAGTGTTCTGGAGAAAGTCAGAAACCCCAAACTTTCAGTTCCAGGGGGAAAGAGGGGCAAGGACAGACCAGAGGACAAGGCACAAAGTAAAAAAAAAACCCCAACCCCCCAAAATATGTAACTTTTCCCGTGTTCTCTCTCTAATATGCTCAATACCAAGCATTTGTAACATTTTATAAATACTGCTCATCAAGTAGCTGAGTACCATTTATGTCAAAGAGCCTGTTTTAAGCAATGCCAATCAGATTATAATAACACTTACTGAGGTAAAGAACATCCGCCAGAAATTAGGACTGTGGAACAGGAACATTCGTTCTTGTGTAAGATGCATACGCTGACATACACTGATAACATCTGCATGGCGCTCACTGTGTAAGTAGTGATGCTAACAGCTATCAAATACAACACTAAAAATATTTATTTTTTTAAAAATGAATGCATCAGTTTATACTAAGTACATGCAGAAGTACTGGCCTTTTCCCTACAATACACATTCTAACCAGAAAACACTCCAACTACCCCAGTAACAGCAGATAGGCCAAGGTTCTCAGCTAAAAAATGGCATTTTTGCCTCCAAGGTAATTCAAATCAAGACTTTTCCACTGAGAGTATGACTTCGGTTGCTCAATTTCAGCCTGGTTTTAAAAGCTACTGAATATCAGCACCAGTTTTTTGAAAGCAAGGGAGAGGGGAAAAAAAAAAGTCACAAGCTTTTGAATTGTATCAAGGCATTTAGGTTTTGTTTTAATTTTGCCTGCAGGGCTGATCCTGTCTCTTGTGCCCTCAACTGCAAAAATCAAAGCCTTGTGGAATAAAGGGTTAAACAACAGTTTTGTACAACTGGGAGGCACATAAAAGGCTGTATAATTTTTTCCACTCAAGCTTATCCAAACAAGAATAAAGATCTAAAATACCTATCAGATGAAGCTTGGCTTTCTCTAGGGTTATGTCTGGAGACTGAGGTCCTGTGGGGTGTCTCACATATCTCAGAGCACTAACTACAGTTTCTCCCCCAGTGAACAGCATCAGTAGAATCTCTCCACTATTCAACCAATTATTTTCACATCAGTTAATATCTCTATTCATCAGATTTTGATCGAACTGGCTGGCAAGTTCAAGCACTGTTGGGAAGGGGAACAGGGCAGAGCCAGAGGACCCTTGCTTGTGTTTCGTTCCCCTGAGAAACCAAACTAAACTCAGCGTTGGGAAACTTTGTGAAGACAGCAGGCAGATCTGTATTGAAGCAGCATTTGACAGTAGAATAAAGATATGATTTTTAGTTCCTCTTCTGCAACATCTCAGCTACCAGATGAACATAGCAGCAGAGATCTCCTTCCAACAGAGAGAAGGCAGCAGCCCATTTGCTTGTTAACACAAAAACGAAGCACTACAGCCTAGAGCAGAGCAATCACATCATCATCATTATTATTTTGGACTTGATTACTCATAGGCTTAGCCCACTTCATGGGCTACTGTTTATCCCTCTAGTAGTTACTAGATGCTGAAGAACAAGCACATTTCTTTTAAGATCTGCCTATTGATCTAAGAGATGGAAGAAGAACATTTCTTCATTGCATTCATTCTGCCAATAAAAACTGAGAGCTCCCAAACCAAGTTTGCCCTCAGGAAAAGTGGATAATTATTTTTTTTAAAAGCCACAAATGCTTTTTACCGAGACAACTGCAGAGCATCCTGTAAAGCTAAGAGTGCCTGATGACTGTTTTAATTTTTAGAACATGTTTATTGCTCATGTGACCATCTTCTGAATCTTAATTAATTTGCTTTTCCATGTTTGTATCCAGAACTCTGCGAAGATGCTCTCGAAACATTGGAACTGCTCTGTAATCTTCATTAATCTTCGTTTTCTCCAGCTTGTTCCTTATGGGTTTTTTTTTAATTACTATAATTATTTTGTGTGCGTAATACTTAAGAGTGGAAAAGATTATCTCTAAGTTTCCCTTCAGCCAGAGTCAAACAAACATCATCTCCTTTGTTCACAGGAACTATTGAAAAACAGTGCATCGCCATGACATCAAACCTGGAATTGTGGCTCCTGAAGTCTACCTTACACTAAGCTCAAGTTTGCTAAGGCTGTCTTGGAAACCTACCTTTGATCACCTGGTCTCTACACCTATCCTCGGCCCCTCTGCCCACATCTCCTCTAGCATACAGTCTTCTCCTGAACACCCTTTACCAAAGGGCACAACAGAGAACAAGGATGACAGGTTTCATGAACTCAAAGGATCTCTGAAGACTGAGAAGTTCTGTCATCATTATATTGCCACCAGAGATGTTCTAATTTAACTATCGGTTTTATCTTTCAGAATGCTTAAAGGCAAATGCCATATTATTTTGAGGATCAAAACCCAAAGCCCAGTCCTCCGACAGAAATAATTCAGCACAACTGAGAAGCAACATCTCCATGAATTCAATTGACTCTCTGCAATATGGACAAACTCTAATTCCATGCTCTAGACTAGATTAGCCCATTTTTTTCCTGAAGGAAAAAGGTAATGAGGACTTAGGAAGTAAACCTTAGAGAATCCATTTTTTAAAAAGGCACAAAGCAAACTACTAGAAACATCCCTTCACTGTAAAGCTAAGTGTTCTTTTGTGAGGTTCCCATCAATCACATGAAAAATTTGGATTTATGAATTTAGTCCTCATTTTGAACTTCTAATGGTGCCTGTGTTAAGATTTCTTGCTCAGAGAATGCTTGAGATTTGAACGAGTATGACAGAGTGGAGCTCACACTTCCTAGATTCAACCCAGGGCAGCTGATAGCCAGGAAAAGAAAATACATCACAAGATTCATACTACAGTGCTTCAGCTGACCAGAAGACAATGCCAGTATCCCACCATGAACTCATTCTAGAATATAAACCACTTTGGATCTCTGCTCAAGACATTCTTCTGGCATAAATTCAATACAATACTGGATTTGTTATCTTCCTCCATTTGGTGAGCATTATTAGTACCATGTATCTAAGGTACTCCTGAAATATGCAGAGATTTAAAGCAACTCTTTCTCACCTTCTGGGCCACGGTCACCTAATTAGCCTTATTATCCTCTGAACTACATTATAAAATAGTAGTTGACAGAATTCACTGCTTTTATTTTCAAATCTCAACCTATTCGTAGTATTGCAGTGGAGAAGGGAAACACAGCAGCATGTTGGGGAGAGAAGGAGGAACGGAGTGTTAATGAAATTTCCCATACTTCCCCTTCCCAAAGGATCCTCTGACATTGAGCAGCAGACCAGACAGCATGCAGCCTCCTAGCCCCTGCAGGCAAGACAACAGATGGCAGAAGGACCACTAAGTTCACTTTATTTTTATTATTTCATAAATAAAGACTAGCCATTTTTTAAACCCACGTGGGTTTTATTAATTTTCAGGCATGAAAGTTGTAGCAGATTTTCTTGTGGGTGGACTAACCCGCTCATTTTCTCCCACTTCCTTCCATTTACTTTTTGAAGGCTTACTGCAGCAAAGTATAAAGTCAGCGCCATGGAAGCTGAGAATGGTTTAAAATTACTCCTTCCTTAGGGCACTGATTCCAATCTTCTGCCTCTTCATGTTCTAGGCTATTTACAAAAAACCCAACCCCAAACAAACAACAAAACTATTGCTATCCTCAAGACTTCTTTGAGAAGTTCCTTCACAATTCCAGTGCTTAAAGCAAAAATCCGCTTCATGGAGACCTGGAAAACTAAGAGAAGAAAAAGTGAACCCTACACATCCTGCTCCTTGTTTTACTGCAAAATAAAGGTTGATAATTTTGCTCTGTGACAGGCTCACTGTGCTTATCAGATTGCACGGCTTCTCTTCAACTTTCAAGTGGGGAGAAAGAGGAGGTCTGACAGGAGGAGTGAGACAAAGCTATCCCGAAATGGTCACCAGAACCTTTCCGGACCTTATCAATCTTCCTCTATTTATGAGGAAAATGTTCTGTTTATGAGGTAAACACAGTAGAAGGTATGTGAAGGGGGAGGACCCCACCCCTTTGATGCTGTTTAAAGATAATGCATTCTGCAAGGATTACTTTTGTTCTGTGGAAGGGATCCCTGAGTGGATCAGTTGACCTCACAGATGCTTCTTTAACCACCCCACCACCCCCCGAAATAATTAGTCACATCTTCTAAGAAGGATATAGGAAAATGAAGTTGCTTATGGGTCAAGCAAATCTCTTAAGTGTCTGTTCATATCTGGGCTGCTTTCTCTCTCATTACCTAATAACCAGTTACACAGGAGTAAGAAAGCTCCGCAGCCACAGAGGATCCACTTAATTTACTAGAAATTATGTAGTCTGGACATATCTCCCTTGTCCTGCTTCTCTTCCATATGTGAAATACAAAGTTAGAACAACAGCTTAACAAAAAACTTTGTGCTGAAAAGACATTTACAACTAAGTTGCACCTGATTTATGTATCACTGCACCTCAGAAGAACACACATCATTTTCAGACTCCCAGTGTTACATAAAACACAAAATATAATATTAGCAATTCCTCAGACTCCCAAACCAATAAATGCAATTACAAACTTAAAAAATAATCCATGAGCTCACAATAATGCAACATTATTCTATTTATATTTAAAAACACAATGTTAACTGTTCCACCAGTGTGTTTCTTAGTGAAGGATGAGCATAGCATAAATCCCCTACCTATAAATAAATATCTATAGGCAAAGACAAATTACTAACTTTAAAGTTCCACTGTTACAGAACAAATCAACAAGCCAGCGCTGATACCTTTCATGTCTAAGAAATCCAAAATTAAAATTTAATTTTTATATAACATCTTTTAAAAGTTTTATAATACAAGCATTAAGGCTGCTGTATTAACCAAACAAATTCCATGCCTAGCCTATCAAAGACTACTGTATTTAAAAAACAAGAAAATGTTGTTAGACACAAATCCCCCTTTCCTTCTCTGATTCGTGTAATTTGGATTAAGAACTGTTGCATGAGAAATTTCAAACAGAGTTTGATGTTTTGTTTAGGAGAACCCCTGTTAGAGTCCAGGTGTAGCTGAGCCTCTAAATCATAGAAAGTTCAACTCCTGTGACTTTAATCAATCCCTCCCCCAATTTTATACCAAGAAGGGACGTTCACTTTACAAGAGCTTTCACCTATATTACTGCTTCAGGAGAACAGCAATAAACTTTCAAGGAGCAGTTCCTCAGGCAATCATTTTATGCTCCATTATGGGGAATCAAAGGTCATCTTCAGGTAACACAAAACCTTTTATTTGATGCCAAATCCACCACCTTAAATAGCCTCATTTGTTCTCCCAATTACAGAAGACAGTTTGTTGTCAGCACAGTGCTGTTGAACAAGTTATGTTTACCTATGAACATACCTGCAGAGTGGTATCAAAGCACTCACAAAACACAAGCACATGTTGCTTAGTTTTAAAAAAGCTTCTAGGAGCTCACCACCAAATAAAGCTCAAGTTAGTTTATCTAGTCAGCTGTGAACCTACATGAAACAGCACTCAGTATTTCAAAGACTGCAAATATCCCCAGTCCACACCCTTTTATAATACTTGAATTTGTGAGCGGACAAATACATCCTCTTCATTGTAGCTCCAAATTCAGCTGAACTTCAAGAACGCTAAACTTCATCTGTTGACTTGAGCACAACGTAAGCACAAAATGCAGTGCTGTGCTGAAGCTGAAGACACATTCTTGAATACTCCTATAAAAATTAAACTAGGCAAGACCAAAATCTACAAGATCAACTGATACGGCTGACTCTTTGGGCACAGCCCTTCTTCCAATCCAGGAGAAGAGGTATTAAATAAATATCCAATGTCTTGCAGTGATAGAACATTATAAAAACCCCTTTCTGACAGCAGCCTGAATGACCTACATTACCAGACATCACAGGAACAACACTGTCAGCACGTAACAGCATCTGACAGAGCCAAGAGCTCATCTCTTGCGTGGTACTGAGCTGTCAAGTACCACTTCCAAAAAACCTGTGGTATTGGTCTCCACAATCCCATTTGATGCATTTCAACGAAGACACAGTATTAAAGACAATCAGACACAAAAACCAGTGAATGCATGAACAGAGGAAAACTGTAAGCCTTATCCTGCCACCAAGACACGGAGAGCAAAGCATATTAAACTAAAAACTGGTGGCAGAGAAGTTCAAGCACCCTGACATGAAAGCATAGTAAAAAAATTTTAAATTGCAGAAGGAGCTGTGAAACTGCCATCTTAATAGGTTAAATATCTTTGAGGAATTACTTCAGTCCAGTCAACTCTGCCTTGGGATATAAGAACAGACTTCCTTTCCACCCCCTCAAGTTTTGAGGGACACAGCTCATTAGACAAAGCCTGATCACTGTCCTTCAAATTTCTACTTAAAACCCTTCCTTAATAAATTCTATATAAAAATATCAATAATTCAGTTACTGATGTTTCCTAAACCTCAACAATCACAACTACCTCTAACATGTCATTGTACCATTTGGCTCCCCCACCCTTCTCTATCATTTATTTTCTCTATCATAAGGCCTCAAGTTTCAATAACACCTTCTACTCCTCCTCTTGGAGGATGCATAGTTGACCATGAAACAGACAGCAGCAATTTTAATGCTAATCAGTAATGTGTTACTGAGACTAGAAGCCTTAGTTGCATTCTACGTTTTCATTAGCAGTTCAGCACACATGGCTGTGGCTGGTTTTCTCCTTATCCTGCAGGGACTTCACAAAAAGCTCCAGCAAAATGGCTTTGTGTCTTAGTGGAGCAAACTTCCAACCACAACCATGTGTGCTTACACCCTGGCCCAGCCAGCCTTTATAGCTTTAATTTGAAAAGCAGATAAATCTGAATCACAACATAAAGCCTATTAATCCAGTATTTCTCCATATTAAGACTTTCACAGAAAGAGTTTTCTCACATTGCTGTGAAAAAACCTAACAATAAAAATAAAACCATGTGAAACTATTCCAGCAAGTAATCTGAATGGAGACTAACTAGAAACTTTAAAGATCTTTTTAAAGGAATAATTAGTAAATGAAGACAATCTCACACACATCTTTGTGGCAGAGTTAAACAATTTCATCAGAATTTTTTAAAAGGTTTCACGTCCAACTCAAGGGTAATTCCAGCCCACAAATGGAAGCACAGGCGTTTAAACACACCATTTCTGTTATTCTGGCCCCTCATTAAAATAAAATTCTGAAAAAACGTGCCTGCTACAAGAACAGACTGTTTTCTTTTTTTTTTAAGTTTGACCCTTCCGTATGTCTGACAAAACTTCTGCAGTTTTTCATGTACAAATTATTGATCCCCAGCTATCAACCAACGGGGGAAAGGCCTGGAGGAAACAGATATAAGCTGTTTGGGTATTTTCTTAAATATATTCCTCACCTTCTGAAAATTAAAAAAATAGAGAGTTAGGTACAATATCTACAATTTTCCTTAATACTTCCTTTTTCTAGTCATCTGCTGAGCAAAGAAAACCTGCACAAATATGAAGTTATTAGCCAACTACACAAGCAAACTAGCGGAGCTCATCCTTGACATTAAGAGCTGTCAAGGATGTAAAAACTAGAGTAAAAGAAAGCTCATATCTTTTATTTAGGGTCATTTTAGGCATAACTTAAAGTTGTTAAAAGTTCAGCCATGCAATGTTTTTTCTCTTGGTTCACTGTGGCCTGTGACGTTCTACTTCAAACAAGTTCATGTGTATTTTGGGAGAAGATCCCAAGCCACTCCCAACCCAGGTCTCAGAACAAAAAACACACTCTAACAACTAACATTTTATATAAACCAGCTACACAAGACCCAACTTGATTTTCAGAATCTTTCTTTCAGTAACACTGTCATCCCCACCCTTCCTTTACTTCATAGTTGCTATGAAAACCTTAGGTACTAACATACTCGGACACTACTGCAAGCACCTCCAAGGCACTCATCCAAAAAAGCTTCAAGTCTCATCAAAACCTACTGTAGAATTATTAACTTCTTGACAAAACGGAGGGATGGGGAAAGCCTTTCTCTCCAATACCTTTTGTGTTTTATCAACAGGGAGAAACAAAAACAAAAAACACACCACCAACAACAAAAAGGGGTAAAAATCTTGAAAAACTCGTCAAGGCTCAGTCAGTTATTGCTCCATGTAGGTTGCTTCCACACTGAGGACACTACACTATGGGATGCAAATTTAACTGAATAGGAGACCAATGTGGTGTGTGAATTTAACAGAAGCTTGCCCAGAAAGCTGTGAAGTGTACCATGCATCTACGTTGAAAGAACGGCAAGAGTTGAAGGAGTTACAGAAATTAGGAGAAACTGTACTTTCTGTGGAGCAGTCAAACACAGAATGCATCATGGGCATAAGCAGGATATTGCTCACAGGACAAGGTAAAGAACATATTTTTGTACCGTAATTATTCACTACTTCAAAGTTTTGTGTTTTCCTTAAGTAATTCTGCACCAGAACAAGATACTTTCAGTGACTGCCACTGACGGTTTGGTGTTGCAAAGCAGCAACAGAATCTCTCATTCACAACATCCTGATGCCCCGATTATAGCTCACTGTCCTCCATTTGCGAGGCTAGCTCTGCTCTTGGATTTTTTTCTTTTCTCCTGTAAGAGAAGATAGATGCATTCTCCAGTCCTCTTAGCAGATACCCCCCCCTTACCTTGCCTGTCACAAAAACTTTTATAAACTAAAAAAAACCGCCACTAAAAAAAAAATATCCTGATAAGCGATTAGGAACTTCCAAATACCCTTCCAGAAGTTCTTCTAAAATTTGCAACCACACAATGTCCCTGGGTAACTCAGCAGGTGCACGCTTAAAGCAAGTACAGCCACAGTCTTACAATGTAAAAACAACCCTCTCCCGCTGATGCGCAACTACAGCACTGGAAATTTATACTTATTGTGTGCAAACAGTGACCTAAACAGACAGCAGGTTTTGCATACTCTGCTACTATCAGGATCATAGAATGGTTTAGGTGGGAAGGGACCTTCAGAGGTCATCTAGCCCAGCCTCCCTGCAGTGAGCTGGGACATCTTCACCTAGATCAGGTTGCTCAGAGCCCCGTCCAACCTGACCTTGATTGTTTCCAGGGATGGGGCATCTACCACCTCTCTGGGCAACCTGTGCCAGTGTTTCATCACTCTCATTGTAAAGAATTTCTTCCTTAGATCTAGTCTAAATCTACCCTCCTTTAGTTTAAAACCATTCCCCCAAGTCCTGTCACAACAGGCCTGGCTAAAAAGGATGACTCATTCCAGCAGGGTTTGCTATATTGGGCTAGAACAGGGACACTCGCTCAGCTCTTTACAAACGTACCCGCTGAAATGAGTGCATCCACTCCACCACTCTGCTGCAAGCCAGCAGCAACCTCCACTTTGAGAAGTGCAACAGCATTCATCATACAGCTACTCCCCAAGGCCAAGAATTAGTTTCTCCTGCAGAAACATGAGAAATGTCACATTTCTATAACCGTGGTGGAGTCCAAACAACATTATACTTTAGATCTAGATCAACTACACTACTTGAATAACCCTCATCGATGCCCTTTCGGCTTTTCCTGCCAACTGCCAGCCACTGGAATGAACCTTCTTCACTTCAGTCATAGAAGAGCATTTATAGACTGCCTCAGTTTAACTTGAGCTGCCAGTTCCTAGACACCCCTTTTGTTTCAACAGAAGGGAAGAAAAAATTTAATGGCACAGAACCCACAAATAACCATTTTCAGTCTGTGTTCCTTCAACTCCAAAACAGGTAAACCTTTCCTCATAGCAAGTAAGCATCCTGTTCTAAGCAAAGCATTACTACAGGTTATTTTTTGACAGCAGGTAGTACAGAGTTCTAAGTCTTCCTAAAATTCCTCTGATATTACTACTGATCAAAATCCATAAAATTCAATAGCTTCTGCCCTATGAGGTTTCTTCCCCCCAAACAATTTCCAGGGTTTTCTTCTTTTATATTTTGTCCAGAAGCTCTGCCAAAACCTTGCCTTCCCCCCCTGTCCAGAAGAAAAAGAATGCCAACTCTTAGTATGTTTAAAATAAAGTGTTGGACGACCCCCCTTCCCTGCACCCCTAACTATGCGAGGTATAAATTCCCCACCTCTCAAATGGAAGAGTACAAACCCCTTCCTGGAAAACCTGGCTGAGGAGTGTCAACAGGTGCCCGTATGACACTGAAGCTCAAATTTCTTGTCCATCATCCTCAATGAGAGAATATATGCAATCTTAGCATGTCTAAAACAAACTTTCCAAACTAGGAATAAAATCAAGTACACTATCTAAAAGAATGGAGAAAATGTGCAGATTACTTAATTCAAAGCTGAACTACATAACTGAAATCAGGCTATTTCAAGTTATCTGGAGCGGAGCAGCACTGGTTCTCACCCACACCACCTTCTGTCACTTGAAAAAATAAGCTGAACAATTTTCCCTAGGAAAAGTATCCTTATCCCTCCGAACTGCAAAATTCCTATTCTGAATACATCATTTACAATATTAATTTCTAAGGAAGCAGATAAATTCCAAATTAACCTAAAATAGCAATGAATTAGAACAAAGATGAAAAAATGTTACATACTACATATTTAAGTAATACAATTTGTATATGATGCACCCTTGACTAGTGGAACACTTCCACTTCAAGGTGACTGCATAGGAATAAGCACAAACAGTCCTCACAGCAGTGTGTATGTCCCCAAAACCTTGGGTGCCAGAACTACAAACAGGAAACAGCAGAGGAATGTGCTGAATTGCCTTTTTTGTTTATTTGTTTGTTTTAAACTCACAGACTATTAACCCAGCTTGTCAACATTTATAAGAGCATAAGACATAGGACTTGAAAGACTTTTCATGTCCTCAACTCCTACTCCTTACTTCCTCATGCAATCATGTCATAGCCCCATGAAGTGATAAATATATCAAATTTCACCTTCTTTGAGCATCAAAACAGACTAAAGCAGTTCTTATGGGTGCCACATCATTCCCAATACTCCTGATTTTTTTTAATCCTACTTTTGAGACTCTGTATTGAAACTTCTTTCCTTCTACCCCATCTCCCTCTTTTTCCTCTATCCCTATACACACTCCCACAAAAACAATGGTCTGCAGCCAGGGCAAGCTTCTTAACTATAAACCATTTTACAGGCTGTCATGGCAAACGGGGGAGGCTCCTGACAGCTGGAAGAATGCAAATGGAACTCCTGTCTTAAAGAAGGGCAAGGAGGGAGGGCCTAGACAACTACAGGCTCATTAGCCTTATCTCCATTCCTGAAAAGATGGAGCAAATAACCCTGGAAGCCATTTCTAAACATATGAGGACGAAAAGGTAATCAGAAATAGTCAGCCTGGATATATGAAGGGGATTTATTCCTGACCTACCTGACAGACTTCTATGGTGAAAGTACTAGCTTGGTGGACTTTGTTTCCCTTCACTTCAGCAAGGCTTTCAACACTGTCTCCCATGACAATATCCTAATAGACAAACTGATTAAGTATGGACTAAATAAATGGACAGTGAAATGACCTGGAAACTGTCTGGACTGTCAGGCTCAAAGGGTTGTGATCAGCAGCTTGAAGTCCAGGTGAAGGCCAGCCACTACAAGCGAAAGATTAATAAGAACACCAATTTCTAAAGGAAAAAGACAAAAATTTTAAGTTATCTAAATTTTAGTGAGGTGTTTAATAGGTCTCATCACCTCAACACTACCACAAAGTTCACTGATAAAAATGTTACCTTCTTCTTACCAAACCATGCTGTTGCTATTGAACTGTGTGGACATCAGCTGTAAAATATGGATGGGAGTGCAGGGAAGAAGGCAGTGCCAAAAGTGCAGCCAAAATAAGCATAGAAATTTTCACTAGAAAGGCTTGCAAATAGATAGATCTAATGTCAAGACCTTAGCTGTCATCTCCCCACATCCCCAAAGTGTTCAATGCAAAAAAACCCAACACACACGCACACACACCCCGATACTTAACAGCAATAGCTCACAAAGGATAAATATATTGCTTTTCCAAGTATCAGATGTATAGGACAATGGGAAAATGCATTTTATGAGGTACAGATGGTTAGATTGTTAAACCTACTCAATAAAATTTTAAAATAGAAAGTTTTAGCACAGAATTAGCAAGGGAAACTTCCTCAAAGTGACATTTAAGCTTGGTCAGCAATAATCTCATCCAGTAGTAACACAAGTTTTGTGATACAGTATTTAAGTCTAGAAATAGCACATACCTCGCAGATAGTGAAAAGATTTAAAATTATAAGGCATATTTTCATCAAAAGTAGTAAAGCCTTCTCACATCTTCTGAGCCATAAGAGGCATGTAGACAGCTATTTTAGCTTCACAGCACTACCATTTCATAAACTGTAAAGTTTTCAGTTCCATCCTCATTCATTTGTAAAAGGACTTCCTAATTTAAGTGCAAATAAAAAATTTACAACTGAAACCATCACAAATATGTGAGCATTAAGTTTACTGTTGGATAAAATCAGAATTCTTAACAAAATTCGCAAAGATTCCTACAAAAAAGAAATCGTGATTTTCAAAAGGATTACTGAAAATACTACTTTTAAGTGAAAAAGACAGTGCAGGTTCCCTTGTGTAATCCCTTAAGCACCATATCATGCATTCTGACATGTGAGGAACTGTTTCCAATCTTAGTGCAACATGTACATACTTATTTAAAATTGAAGTGACAAATCAAAAAGCCACTATTTTGTACTTTTTTTACTTTTGACTACACAGTTGGTTACTTCCCCACCTTTAAGCAGAAACTCTAACAACAGTAGTTCTCTGCTCATGTTATTGAGTTTGTTCTCAGCTACATGAACAATCACTGCAGAAGTTATTACCCTCGTAATATATGTGAACGTTTATTTTAAGAATTCTGCATATCCTCAATTCTGTCAGCTCTTCCTACTGCAATTTCTCAACTGATTTTTAATTCTCCATTTTTTAACATCATTAAAGAAACCCAATGGGGTGGATACTTTCTATTAATTCTAGTCTGAAAAGCTATGTTGCATTTCAAGTTGCTATATTTAAGTTCATCACACAGCCAGGTGTAGATCTAGGATAAGGAAGATCTAATTACACATCACAGCATTAAACACCCCACCTCGTATCCGGGAGGTAAGAGAAAAAAGCAGCAGCAGGTTGTTTTGAGGCAGTGTGCTTTTGTGGAAGGTACCAATAGATTAATCTGGTTTAATTACATGGATCACTAGCAGGCCTTATGTAAGAAGCAAGGCCATACACCCTAACAAAAGACTGAATAGGGACATGTTTTTAAATTCAGAAAGAACAGCTTCTTTAGGCCAAGCTGAAATTGTGTAACAACTTTTTAAACTAGTTCCAAAGCCATCTAATATTTCAAGGTAACAATGACTGTGTGTGGCTGGTGCTTACCTAAGTTTTACATTGCATGTCAAAAAAATGCACACAAACATCAGACGGACTTAAAATGTAGTGCGTATCTGGCTTAAGATACTCAAAGGATGCTGGTTTCCTATCAATTTTTTGATACCTTATGCTAGGACAGCAAGATTTTACTGGACTCACCAGATGGTCTCTGAAGGACAGAGTCATCAGGAACAAGTGTCCATGCCTAAGATTCCATTCTGGGGGAATGTTTCATTCCATTCTTAACCAAAAATCCACTACATGCTCATTTCTTATTTCTCTTTATTCTCTTCTAGCTACCTGGTATAGTTGTTTGGTATAGCTTTTTGCTTGCTCGCTATTTCTTGATTGTGATAACGAATACTTATTTGTACTACAGGATTAAGACCAGAGGACCAAGTCTAAAGAAAAGTCACCTGCACCACACAGATGCCATACCTGTTTTAAATTCAGCAAGCAACAAAATCCAGGAGGGATTGTTTTTAATCCCAACAGTGCCAACAGACAAAGTTTAACTGCATCTACCAAAGGAAATTAGTCTTCACTCCTCCAGGCATACTGTGAACACACTGGTGTTCCAAGATAACTTCACGTATAGAGAGAAATACTGTGTTCTCTATTCGGCTTTGAAATTATAATATTTTAGCAAGTTGCCCTCCAAGTCCCTACTGCTTCACATTCCAAAAATTCTCTATGCTTATATCCATGGCCTCAATTACAAGGTAGTGAAAAACCAAGTTACCCCTAGACTTCAAAGCAGTGATACAGATTAATGTAGGATAACTTTCCTGAGTAATGATTTAACTAACAACCTAATCAACTAATGGGTCCAACAGCGCACAAATAATCCTTCTTCACATTAAGATTTTGCTGTGAAATCAAAGTGAAAAGGCAATGTCCTGGATGACCTTGGTAAATTTGCTATAGTCAGTGGTATACATGCAATATAACCTCAAACAAGACACTGTAATAAAGACCATTTTAAGTAGTCTCCTCCCAACTGCAAAACCCCCCACCATATTACGCAAATTTAGAGTACTAAAACCAGGTGGCAAAAGTGAGTGCACTTCTAGTGACATCTATTGTTTATTGCTAAAAGTGGCACCAGAAGAAAGATCAGAAGTTTTTCAAAACTTAAAATAAGAAAATACTACTTATTGCAAATGCAAGTTCTGATGATTAAGACTTCCCATCTGAATGCAGAACCTCATCTTTATTCAAATGTAATATATCTCCTACCCTGGCCATTTCTCCAGTTAATCAAATTTCTTCCGAATTTTAATCCCATAATCCAATGTACCCATAACTCTTTTCATATTGGTGTTACTGGCAGATTGAATAGGCACATAAAGCCTGTCATCATGGTCATTAATGAAAATACTGTAATACCACAGGACAAGTCAGACCTCTGTGGGACTCCACTTGACACACCCCTCTCTTTTGACAGTACTTTAAGCATGTTTTAAAAACATATTTCCTTAGTTAGCTTATCAGTGAATATGCTCAAATTCCTGCTATATAGGCAACCTGTGATATATAGATTTTCTACCCTCTATAAAGGCCTCTTGCCTTACCATGTAAAAAGGTTACCATTTCAAAATCCTGGCCAAATTTTTACCCTCTATCAATGCTTCAATAACACAGCTGAAAAATACAATTAGGACACCCTCGCCACATACCCAGATTAAAAAGAATAATCTCATTGTGACTCAGATTCACAGTATCAGACAAACTCTTCAAGTCCCAAATGGAAACTCTGAAGAAGTTTCACCACACACACTTCTTTTAGGAGCTGCAGAAAAACCACAACACCCCTTATCTTCCCATCAGCCTGACTAAAGACCAGACATTTAATTTTTCCAATATTCTCCACAGTATTTGCCTTCCTGACAACCACTCTCAGCACTCAAAATCATTTTTAAGATGCCTTCCTTAAAGAAAAAATACCACCAAGTTTTTCCACATTTAGAGTTCTTTTCACTGCTTCAAGCAAACATTGTATTTTTCCAGAACAGCCACTTGCGGAAAGACAACATACCAACTACCACACTTTTAACTGAAATTGCCATCTGATTCAAACAAAGAGCAACCACCTCTGGAGCAGATTCATATTGACTAAGTACCATTATACTTCAGATACTCATTTGTGAAAAGATATTTTGTGGACAGACATGAAACATATCTCAGTAAGAAGAAATAAAAGAACGAAACATAAGCAAAATCACCCCCACACAGCGAGGACAAAGGCAGCAGGCCTGACAACAAACATGTAAACCCAAACTTGCTCAACCAGGAGTAAAAGCACACTATGGTTATGACTCTGGAATTCACATTACAAAGGTGAATAGATGGACAAAAAGCTGGGGAACAGAAGACAGTCATTCTGAGCTCTACAGCACAACTTGAGCCCACAACACAAGTGAATTTATAAAGCTTAATACTTGGTTAAAGACCAAATGTATCAAACAATGAACTAAAAAATGCTATTTTTTAAAAAATCAGGTCTTTTGGAGTTTGGGTTTTTTGCTGCTTTTGGTTTAGGGTTTAGGGGTTTTTTTAATCTCTAAACACCACCGACAGGAGACACAGGGTCCAAGAGAGCAGAGAGGTATTTCCAGCTCTGGCACAAGTCACCTGTGACCCCTCAGGCAAGTGACCCTGTCCATCACTTTCCCCACTAGCATCTGGGGAGATTCCTTCCACCCATAAACCACCCATCCGCATTTCCTTGCACATTGTCCCTCTGATTCACTACTAACACTATTTGTGGCTGCTGCTAATCTGTTCTTCTGACAGCTGCGCTGAGTCGTTTCAAGCATTAACCTTTTCACACACATATAACAACTGCATATACTTGTATCTCAGTTACCTCCTCCCCTTGTCAAAATACTCTTAAATGTAAAACAAAAAAACCTGTACCTCAACAGGGTTTTTGACCTCAGATCCCCACATGATTAAGTACCATGACAGTGCCAATAAGAACCAATATTCTGATTATATAAAAGCATGACAATCTTGCAAGCAAGCCCTTAAAAGCTGCCTGCTGCCACATCAAGATATAAATGAAAGAGAACTTACCTGCTGGCAAGGAAGGTCTTGAAATATCTGTAACGATAAAGGAATACATTCAGAAAGAGAAAGAAAAATAGCTTGAAAATTGCATTGGCCTAATCATTTTTCTGCAAGGCTGTACTTGTTTAATAAAACACTATTTGAAGCAATTTACTAGCTGCTAGGCATGCCACATGCAAATCGCAAGCATCTTCCTTGTCTCACCCTGTTCATTAACAAGATTACATTTTACCCACCTAACTGAAGGACAAAGATTATACTGCTAGGCAATGAGTGTCATTACTACAGCAGAATACAGGTCACTACGTGCAAATTAAGTGTTGCGTACGGATTTCACCATCATCACCTACGGAATTTCAAAGCTGAAAATGTCAGTTAGTCTTTGCATATGAAAAGCACATTATTGTATGTTTTTCTTTATTTTTAAACCTTTAGAGAAACGGTAGCCAAGCTTACGAATGGGTAAGTATGGAACACAAGAAATAATATTAAAAGAAAGGAGACTGATTTTTGTCCTGAGGCTCGAGGCACGTTTGCTGAACATTTTTTATAGTAAATGCCAAGGCTGTCTTGAGCCGCAATAAACTTTACAAGAACCACTGCCTCAGAGCCTAAATAGATCATATTAAAAATTATACCCTAAAGGAAGATGAGTGTAAATGCATATACATTAAATTTTCCTGAATAGGCAATTAAATAAACTATAACTCATTATATTCCTTCTGCCTGCTTTTCATACACCGACTTGTCACCTGAGCACACACGATCGTAACTGGGACTGGAGGTGCTGATCAGAGTTCGGAACAGAGACCAGAACTAGAAAGCAAGAATTACTCAAAGTCTGTAAGGACGACAACTGGGGACACATCATGGGGGCACATCAAGGGGCTAACGAAAGCTGAAACAAATACAAGTATGGGGAGATGAGAAAGGGGAACTAGTAGAAGAAATTAGTAAGAAACTGAACTGAGCCTAAGAAAAAAATTCTGCAGTTACTTGGTTGAGTAATAAAATTGTTGGATTGGGTACAAAATCCACATGGAAACTGAACTTTAACCATAGGTGTAGCAACTGGAACAGATGCATAGATTATGCGGGCAGATGGCCACTACTTTGCCACCTATTAGAAGAAATAACAAGGCTTAATACATTTATTAGCCCTGCTCTCATCAAGAGAGTTTTAACATCATGCTTGCTTTCATTTATAATCCATGTTTGTGGCCGCAAAACATGATAAAACTTGACTACCAAAGAGAGTTACACCTGATATTTAAAGGCAGCCTGCTAAAACTTTCAAAACTGAACGGTGGTACTCTCCGAGGAGACAATGAAACTGCAGAATAAATTTAAGACACACTTAAAATGCAAAATGAAAATAGTAATAGGACACCCCAGCAGAGAAAACACTGCATGCTTTGTTCTGGGAGAGCATATGGATTTTAAAAAGTTAAGGTACTTTTTATTAAAAAAAAAAAAAAACACCACCAACAAACCAGCTTCTTACATAAGAAAGGCAAAAAACAGACAGGAAGAAGCTGCATAAACTGCAGGAAGGAAAAGCCTCAAGTCTCCTCCTGCAACAGCTTCTGCACAGAATCCAAATCAGCGCATAGGGAATGGAGCTTTCTTCCGGCAGAAAAGTACTTTGCAGTGACAATTAACTTGGAAAGTTAAATAAAGAGAAATGTTGCAACTTTTTGTTTATTTACAGGTGTTTGATAGTTCTTGCACACTTTTTTATGAAGTTGCAGAAGAATTCCTGCTTGTCACTAGGGTATACAATACAAACAACTGTAGCCGCTTGAGTTAAAAAAAACAAACACTAAAATAAAATCACAGAGCAGAAAATACTACATTTGATTTTAACCTTTCTACAGTGATGGAAACTAATCTCTTAAATTTTCAGTGTTCTTTAAGTGTAAATGGAGCTTAAGTCACTACAAAAAATTACAAGCTGCATTAAAATGTTCTTCTAATTCTTGATGTACTGGGCAAGTTTTATCACAGCATTTATTACCCCTGAAGCAGACTAGTTGGTTAAGCGTGACTACACAACAGATTTCAAGAAAATAACAGTAAACATCACCACAAGAAAAATACATTATTGTATACACATAGATCGGGAGAAAACATTAATTTATATTCCAGGAATTTAGCCACGCAATTTCAAACGCCTCCAGGGAAAGCTCTGCGGCTAAGACACACACATTTTTAACTGAAGACAGACCTGATTGTATTCTAGCTTCTGTCCCCAACACCCGAGCCACTGTTTCGGCTGTGATCTCTCCCCATACAGGCACTGGTATTCACATAGATCCCATTACCCCACCGGGGCCTAAGCAAACAGGCTGCCTACGAGATCAGCACTGTTACTATATTGAAGTCAAACCCTGTAATGATTTCTTCCTTCCATGTTCCACCGCAAATTAGTTCCGTAAGTGCATTAACTGAAGAGATGCTACACCTCTGGGACAATTATACCAAACAGCTTCCTGCAAGTACACATTCTTCTAATACAATTTAGTGTAAGAGAGGCTGTTTTCTACGATTAATTGACACACACTAGATTTAAAAACAAGTAGGACAAAAGAAATTGAACCCTGAAGGTCATATCAGTCTACTCAAAATTGTGTAAACGCACTTAGCAAGTTACTTGTATCATATTTTTCAAAGATTTCCATTAAGCACAAGGTCCTCTATAGGCTAATGCATCTTAATTCTGGCAAGCACCAGCCACTACAGAAATATCAATTCATAACAGCATAAATAAGGCAAACTGTCACGATTGCAAAGATGAAAGTATCAAATCCACTCTTCTGTGTGTGTTTGTGTATCCAGACACCACAACAGCAAGTAAGCGTTCATCACCTTCATGTATTTTTATTAGCTGCAGAGTCACATCAGGAACTTTGATGGTATTTCTTACCCTCAGATTTACCCTGTCTCTTCAGTGCTCTCAAATCTTCCCTGGCTTGAAACGTCTTAGCTTTATTCTCCAAATACTGTTTTTCATTTAACATCTAACACTGAAAAAAGATTAGGGGATTCTGGCAACATTTTAAAAACTTCATTCACTGAGAATTAAACTAACACTTAGGTAGCTACTTAATTCAGGTTTCATTTACAAATGTGCCTTTTTCACTGTGCAAAGCCTTCCCATTTTTTGAAGCACTTCATAACATTCAGATCTTTATTCAGGAAAGTGATTCAATACTGAGATTTGAAGAGAAAACACCAAAAGCTAGGCTCCTAATCTGGTTTGTGACTTAAGGAGAGACTTATGAGCATTTGGGGTAGCTGTCCTGTTGCTACGGATTCCCTCATGCGACAGATCTGGACTGACCTTTCTCCTATAACTAGTTTCCTGAACACATGTGAAGGCTGTCACACAAACAACATTTACAGCTGTACAACATGAACCAACCTTAACATTTCCTATCTGCTCCAAAATAGTTCTTCAAAGTGAAATTAAAAATAAATCAGATTTCACACACCACTTCTCCTACTGATACTTTCAAGAGATGTGTCATGTTCAGCGTTTATATTCTTACATGTCTTACCATGCTACTAGGCAGGGAGAAAACTGTCAGTTCAAATAGGCAGAAAGAAAAATCATTTTTGGACCATATTCTTTACAAACTTTTACATACTTTGTAAAGGTTGACCAGTTCTCAAGGAAAACTGGTTTTATCCCAAATAGATATTGGAAGGATGGAGCAGATGGCCTCAAGAGGTCCTTTCCAACCAAGGTTTCTGTAATACCGTATACAGATGACAGTAACAGGAAAGAAGTTGAAACAACATCAGAGGTGCCACAAAATAAGAAAGTTCCTTAGCCAAAAAAAAACTTGCCAAGTCAATCAGTTACCTACATGAATTCCCTGAGGAACAACAACAAAAAAAGAACATATTTTAAAGAAAGGATACTACTATTGCTTCTATATCCATTGAGACGGTTCGGGGCAGTATAGTCCTCAAATAGCTTTGTGGATCCCAACACAAATAGGTTTTTTTTCTGTGATTTATGGATGCTTTGCTAGCAGATCTCTCTAATGCTGTGTTTGTTTTTATGAAACTATGCACTTTGCATTGCAGTTTCCTCAAGTGTTTTCTTGGAAATGGAGCCATGACTTTACCATCTTCTTTCCAAGAATACATCTAATCATCAAAAACAGGAATATTTTATGAGCTTCATCTTCCTACCTCAAGGTAAAATGAGAATACGGCTCCATGGACAACTACAGAGGCTCAGACTCTCATCCCATCTGCAGCACTGATCTCTTTCCAGAGCTGTGGTAGGCAGCGGACCACAAGAAACTTAATCCTGTTCTCCTGTAGCAGGAACTGACTCTAACCTAACAGTATTCCCTTGAAATGAATTCAGACACTCGGCTCACGATCCGGTCTCTTATCCCAGTGAAAAGGCTCACAGCACACGAGGAACCACAGACCACAGTCTCCAGGAAGCAGAGTAGCACATGTCGTTCAACAACAAACCTTCCAACTGAATGACAAGTATCACAGGCACAACAGAAGATGCAATTTTCTAATTTATCTACCAGTACCAAAATCAGTTAGGAATACAGGCACGTATTCAGCTTTTAGCCTTTGTGTGACTGATGCTGAAGGATGTTGTCTCTGAGTTTGGATTCAACAGCCTGGAAGTCTCCCTTCCTATTCTCTGACTGGCTAAAAAGGCAGCTTTTCCGCTAAAAAGGCAGAACAAAATTATGTTCCTCTAATCTTTAATCAAGTTGAGATCTCATCGTCCATGTCAAAATTTTAAATTATTTTTTAAAAAGCAAATTATTAAGCAGAGAACACAAGGCACCTTTCAAAAACACTGCTTTCTAAAATTACATTTGTTGAGAAACTCACGGATTTATCCATGACCATCTAATCTATTGGGCAAAGACCTTGGAGATACAATGGATTCATTCTGACAGCACACCCGCTAAGAAAAAGCTGTTTAAGAGTTTAATATGATTATAAGATTACATAAACCACAAGTTATATTGTTCCACATATATATTTTTTTTCCTTTATCATTAAAAGTGCATCCTTTATTTCTAACCTAAACCTAACCTGCTTCTAATTTAGCAGTCTGCAGAGCTGTAAATTAACAGCCCTTTATTATATCATTTCCCATTAAGACAATTTTAGGGCAATTTTGAAGGGTGACTCAAATCTTTCCGATATTAGTTCTGTAGAATGAGAGGCAGAAGTGGCTCACTGTAACGGCCCATTTTCCCTAAACCATTGATCACCCTTACGTGTCTTTGGATGCTCAAACTATTTTTGCTTTTCGTAGCTTCCCCAATCTGCAGCCACCGATACCTGACACAATATTTGTAAGTCAATTATAACAGCGCTAAAAATACCACTTTGTTACTTAAACAAAGTTTTTTCCCTTATTGACATACTTACCGCATTTGCCTTCGGCGCAGCAGCAGCTGAATATTCCCCATTAACTGTAAATTTTCATCTGTTACTGTCGCAAGAGATTGAGGATGGGATGGGATCATTATAGGACAGGCACCTCCATCCACAAAACTTGCTGGTGTTTTTTTGTGCTTTGGCCAGATCAGAAGAAATTCAGTGTCCAAAAACCACACACCTTTTGTTTACAACCCCATCTTGTAGGAGACCCATGTTGCACTGTAGTCCTTTATCATCTTTGTTTAAATCTTTGCTCCAACTGCAAGTATCAGCAGTAATGATTTAATGCTTTCATTTATGTCTGTTGAAAAGGTTAACTAGCAAACAGCCAAGAATGAACCGCTACAAGACCCTCCTCGGGAAACGTGTGCAGACAATGTTCTATTTTTTGAGAAGTTCTGTTTAACCCATTATTAGTTTTAATGTGAACTGCTGCCTCTGCAACACAAAAGAAGCACAAAATTAAGGCAAGGAAAACCAGATGACCAACTGAAGTACTGCACAGGACACTAAACACTCCCCCAACCCCCCAGATTTATATGTTTGACAAAATATATACAAGGCACATTTACATATATACAAGGCACGTTTACAATGCGATTACCGCCTTATCTGACATACCTCAAATAGCTTTAAACATGCATGAGCATAATGTTATTATAGCAATATAAGTGTCAGCGTCAGCTAACTCATCCTGTACCTCAGCAATAAGTTCAGGTTATATTTGCTTCCATAACTGACAGCAAATTGACAAATCAGTAGTTAACTAACTGCTGCATTCTTCTCACTGCCCTCAATCTTCTGTTCACACCTGCCTTCTGCTTCCCATCCACAGTGATTTAAAATCAAAAGCAGTGTTTAGTCTCCTTAGCTTATAGCACGTACAAAAAAGTCTTTCCGCAGTTTCCAGTCACAATTTCCCCTCTCCCACCAAGAGAAACTCCTCCTAAAGCACTCTTAGTTCTTAAATACCAGTTTTTGAAATTGAAGAAAAAAAGCCGAATTCTGATTAAGATGCTAGGAGTAATCCACACGTCCTTTCCTTCCTCTCAGCTGAACTAAGTTCAGTTCTGCCCTGAACTAAAAGAGCATGCACCTGGAAACTTTAACTTCATTTACACCACATCATTGAGCATGTCCAAAAAGCTATCAAGCCCCCAGTAGCCAAATTTTAGAGCAGGCACACTGAAGAGTACGATATCAAATGAAGAAGTCTTGGTGGAAGCTACATTCAAAGAGGTTTAGAAGAGCAAAAGAAATTACTCAATCATTACTCAGCGCAGGTGGGCTCAGTCTCATTACACACTGCGTTACAGAACATGCAGCATCTGAGCAACTCAGATAACAGAATTAATTTTCAACAGCTACACAAGTTCTATGTAAACCTTTTGCCTATAGGGAAGAGAGATATAGATAGAGAAGAGCCTGGAGTAAGGTCTCGAAAAACTGGTTTTATTCAGTATCACAAAACGGGGGAGTGAAATCTTCCAAGTCTGCAGGTGATATTAGGCTTTTATGGGTAGACAAACGCCATGCCAATGGGGGAAAAAATCCAGAAGGACTTCACAATATGAAGGAAGTTGCTAAAAGACAGCAGATACACTTCAACATAGATAGACATGATGTAATGCATCTAGGGGAAAAAATATTCTGAGCAATACCTCCTTAACCACTTAACACTTGCACTTTTTCCAGTTCCAACCATGGGAGGAAGGCTGAGTCACTGTTTTCTCTGAAATCATCAGCTCAAAGCGCAGTAGCTGACCCAAAAAAGGCGATAAAACATTGTGTATTGTTAGGAAGGGTACTGAAAACATGGTACATACAAACATGTTACTGTACAAAATAATAACACATCCATATCTTGTGTTCAGTTCTGGTCTCTGCACGTTAAGGCATACTCAGCAGCTCGAGAATGTCTAGAGCAGGACAGCTGAAGTGTTCGAGGGATGGAGCAGCTGCCACAGAAGGCCAGACTACAAAATCTGGGACCCCTCAGCTGGGAGAACATTAGGCTCACAGTGAATGACCACAGCTTACAACTGGGGGGGGGGGGGGGGGGGGGGCGGGGGGAGAAAAAAAAATCAGTACTGTTCACCAAATCCTGCCAGTATGAGTAGTAGCAGGCATTTGAGGAAACTACTGGAAATCAGCCTTAAACTGGTTAGAGTGCCTCTCTTCACAGCTGGCAGTGAGCTTCCTGAAGCTCCTGCTAGAGAAGGGTGTGCAGGCAGGTACCATCAGCACATTCAAAGTCAGTTGTCAGATTCACAGCAGGTTGACAAGGAAAGATGACAGAGACTAGTCAGGGAGGTACCAGCTGGCATCCCTGATACAACGGGGATGCTGAGAAAACACAGGGCCAGGCATGCAAATGCTAACACCACCTTCTGCTGCCACCAAGGCACACTGCTGGGCTGGAGGATCACTGGTCTCATCCAGCAGCGTCTCTACTGTTCTTAAACTCCCCGTCATGGCTCTGTGAAGATGTAGGACAGTCATGGGCTTTAGACATGACCTATAAGAATACCTACTCAATCAGAAGTGCGGTTTTAAGAATATGGCAGCTACATCACAGGAATGTTCTTATCCTTTAATGTCTTATAGCAAAAGGAGACGTGTTTAACTCTGAACAAGCCCAGGAAACTTTAAAACTGCTTCAGATGTTTAAGGAGGGACATCTGTGTGCTGGCAGTGGTTCAGATCTAGCAGGAATATCTCCAGCACTCTGACCTGTGATCATGTAATCCTGATGGAAATACTGTGACATTTTATGAACCTGACAATTCAGGCCCTCAGGCAAGCTTAGGGAAAGCTGAGACATGCACTCTACACACATCTAGCTACTCCCTCATTCGTACTAGAGTTCTTGTTCTTAAAAGTGATAGGTTTAGTAGAATTTCCCCCCCACTCCAGAAAATGCCCATTGTCTCGCCTCTACTTGCTGTCATTGCATTTCCCTTGTCATTTTCCATGACAGACTTGTGACACACAGTGTGCCACCACAAGTCACCCACGTTTCCAAAAGGTGACAATTTTATAGATCCTGTACTCAAACGCAAATTAGCACTGCATACAGGAAAGCTGGTTTGCACTCTAGGTATGACAGGAATTCAGCAACAGCATGTAGACATTTCCAAATATAAACATTTTTCCAGGTACAGAAATGAACACCAAGGATACAATCAAGAACAGGAGAGAGCCAGGAGAAAGTACCTCAGGCAAAACACTAAAAAATAGCTCAGAAGGAGATCCCAGAACACAATGTAAGAGAAAAATGCTTTCCTGGGAGGGGTTTTTTTTTAAAGGGGGTTTTGTTTTTAAAAGGATAACTAGTTAAAAAGATTAAGAATAACAGGCTAACAATGTAACAAAAACCTTTCAGTTTCTTTTTTTAATATGAAAACTGTATTTTGCAAGTTTTTTGGGGGTTGGATTTTTTTTTAAGACAAATTCTTAGAAAGTTGGGAGAGTCATTCCCTTCATATTCCACCACTGTAAAATTATGCCGTTTCCATGGTTATGGCCCACACATGGATTCCATTGTTACAGCAGTTTTTCAGAAGCTAGAATTAGTGCTTTAAGTTTTTTCATTTGATGTTACAGAACATTCAAGTTGAGTGAAAGAAGGCTGAAGATAATCAGTGTAACCAGCACGGAGGGAGGGAGGAAGAATTTAAGGGACAGCTTTCCAGTAAAGAACACAAAGTAGTTTGTCAAAAGTTTAACAGAAGATTATAATCTTTGCACATATATTGTACTTCACTTAAAAAAGGGCCATTGCTATTTAACACTTGCATGCATTTAAAGACTTAGTGCCTAAAAAATAAAACATTTTATTGACCTCATTGGGATTAGTGCAAGGCATTCAAAGCAAGCTTGACAGCAGCTGCAGAAGTTTTGTGCCGTACCGAAATCTACCCCAATAAACAAGAGAAAAATCTATTTTTAACAAGATTAGTGGTGTTTTCTTAGTCTAACAGTGATACTATGGATGGAGAAAAATTTTTCTGCAGTTAGGGCTTGTTCTCAAAGCAAAGCATAACATCCCTTTACAGCAAATGGGCACTTCCACAAGCATATGGCTTGGGGCATTTGCAGCAAGAGCCACAGTCTGAAATCAGTTCTCCAGCGAGACATGACAGTTCTGGATCTTAATGATGTAAGAAATAACAGAAAACTGAGGACAGCACGCTCAGTGTGCTAGACAAACTTCCAGTAGATGTACCACCACAGGCACAGAGAAAACTCCTTTAATGTAACCTTGGCATTTCAGCAACTCTTACATGTCCTACAGGAGACACAGATTAGAACGCTTCCAACTACTGCACTCTTTGGAGGCACAACATGCTGCAATGTGTAATTCTGGTGGGTTGTGGAGGTTTTTTTCCTTTTTCTTTTAAGTCAAAAAAAGCTTTCCAAAACCTAGATCACAAAGGAATGTTGTTTCAAGAACCATGATGAATTATTTGTCAAAGAACAGAGCAGACAGGGCAGTGAGAATTAGCAAGGAGATAAAAACAAACATTGTTATTTCTATTGTGCAAGCATACGTAATTATTTTTAAGCCAAAAAGACACAGAGGTTTCAGACCTCAAAGTCTCAAATAGGAATTTAAGGGCAACAGAAATAAGAACAACAAAACAGTGAAGGGCAAAAGAGTCGTTAGAGAGCTATATATTATGCATTCATCTAAACTGACATAACTAATTTTTCTTGTTCTGTTTCAGGATAGCAGTATTTGTGTTAGGTCCATTCCCTCCCCCCTGCCCCCCACAAAGCAGATGCACCAGCAGAAATAAAGAAAAATCTTTCCCCCAGCTTCTCCTCTGCTTCTGCCCCCTTTTATAGTTTTCCAGATGGAAAAGAAACGGAGGACGAATTAAGACAGCAAAAAAGCTGACAAGTGAGGTGGGGAAGAACCACAGGCAGGAAAAACAGCAAAAGAAAACACACACGTACACAGTGACAAAGAAGCCGAGAGATGACTGACAAAAACTAGATTATGAAAGGAAAAAGGGGGGGAATGGGGGAACAAGACTGTAGACAGAAGAATTTCAGTACACAACATGAGACAGGCTTTCTTCTCCTAATTGGTTCTGTCATGTAGCCATCGGAGAGCGACTCTCAAAAGACAGTGTCGTTTGTGTAAAAGGAAAGCCCCCAGCACATCTGTGCTCTTCAAGAACATGATCAAACAGGAGACCCAGTTGACTTGACAGAACACAACACGCGTGCAACTTCCATATTCTGTTTGCTGAGACTTCCAAACACAGCCATTACCCGTATCAGCAAAGTCAGCAAGTCACATAGATTGCTTCTAATACAGTAGCACACAAAGTCAAGCAAATATGATTAAGGGGTTCTCATATCCGCAAACCTGCTGAAAAACTTCAGCTTGGCATCATTAAGATTCTATCGGTCCTGAATTGCAATTTACGATAGTATTTTTCGCCTTAATCTGCTGCTCTATTTAATCAATTTAATGCACAGTAAAAACTTAATTTGACAAAATTGAATGCATTATTTCTCTTTGCCTCTGGCATGAAACAGATTAAGACCACCAGAAATACTTGCAGTAAGATTTAAGATTCATTACATCTTAGGTGGCAGATAAACATTAGATATGCTACAAATTCAACAGTCTGTAGACTCAATACTGTCTAAGAGCTGTGGGTTTTTTAGTTAACACAGCAATTACCTCCCCAGCTGCTAACCCAAGTTGTGCCTCCTACACAAGCCACAAATGCCATTTTTAAAGTAAAATCTCAGAAAATATTATTTCATACAATAATGACAAACTCTACAGGTATTAGGGAGAAAGAAGGACAGCAAAGACAATTCTCAATTTTTATACACTTTACATGTCCTGTGTAGGTTCCTGCCCAAAATCAGGTTGGATAAATGCATGTGTCAGAACGGAACGAGTTCTGGGTCCAGGTCCCTGCTGTCTCAGAAGAGATAAAAGCACCTTACAATCCTACCCAATGTTTATCAAGATTCTATTTAAGCTAATGCATTATCCACAGAAATATCAGAAGACAATGACAGAAAGCTGCCGTATAAGAACATTTGGAGGTCCATACAGGAGCTATAAGTTAACACATTACAGGAGACATCTACTAGTCAGCTCTGCCCGGCAGCCCCAGAGCTGGAGGTATCCAAATGGAACTGGAGCTGGTTCTTCAACAAGCAGCTCGTCACTGCAACACCAAGGCTACAGCACGACAGCACTATTTGTACTGTGAAGCAAACGATTCTGCCTTCAGGGCTGTCAAACCGATTTTCCTTGCAAATAATTAACAGACCAATTTTAAGGGCAGCAGCAGGGAAAGGAATCCTGATGGGAGTGCTGTTCACAAAACACACTCATTACTTTCTTAGCTTAACAAAAAACCACTAAGTCCCTTAGGAACTCTGACTTACCTTATACTGATAAGTATTTAAGTACTACCGAGTATGATAGGTCTATTTTAAATGGAATTTAAGTCTACCATAGTCTTGTATCCAGATATGACTTCCTAGAAAAAAAAAGTTTCCAATACAAAATGCATCTACACTACTAAAAAAAGTCTGAAATTTATTATTTCTCCTGATGTTAAGAAACAGTGCTGTTTCACTTGAAAATTACATAGTAAAATATTCCAGTAACAGCTTTCTGTTTATGCAGAGGGATCACGTATTGTATACACTTGTACAACTATACCTTACTTGTTGATTTATAAAATACAACACTAATGGTGAATACATACACTGTTGATGTAGAATGGTTCCTTACCAGCAAGCAAGTTAGCTGTAATATGCATTGGCAGAGATAAAGAAAATCATTCTGTTTAGTCTTAAAGGACTACATAAAAGGGCCACAAAGGTCCCAATTGTATAAGCATATTTGGTACAGCCCTGTCTAGGTTTGACTCTGAACAAGTATTTTCTGCACAAAGATAAATGTTCAAGACCACAAAGAAGCGTACAGAAATGTGTGCTTCTGTCTCAGCAGCAGCGAGCGCTGGAAGGCAGTAAAACCTACATGTTTTATACCACAATATAACCTGTTGGAAATTATGGCAACAAGAATAATAAAGCCTAAACCAAGAAAACACACTGGTAAGCTTTTTAAATTCTTCACTGATATTGTAGTTTATTCACTACCCCACGATTCTGCATGCCTAAAAACACAATGGCAGCTCACCTCTTTTGTTATTTCAAACAAGGATAAATTATTTGAGGACTATTCTCTAAAAAAAATAAATAAAAACCACAAGGCTTTTCCTTTCCTGATCATTTATTGGGCATGGAAGAAGGGAAGAAAAGCCATCCAGCTTTCTCTGCTCCTGAGCCAACTTAGACAAAGTCAGATGCCACTGAATCCCACAAGAGTAAGAAGAAAGAATTAAACGTTGTCACAATGATTATGAAGAACAGAACTGACTGCTGTTTCACGCAGTAACATTAAGAAGGTGAACATTTTTTAATTACACTATGATCTAATTTTGAAATTATGACATAATGTAGCACCAGGTACCCCTTAGCACACCAAGTTATTTAGTATACATTGTAACAATATCTTCTATCTCCCACAACATGCACAAGACATATGCAATGCTTATTAAAAAAATGAATCAAAATACTGAAACAACACTGAGTTCATCAAGATCTCTTTTCCCCAATCTGCCCTTTTCAAATTGCTGGTGAAGATGTCTTAAAACTAACCCTCAAAAAAATAATTTGCGTTCCAGCTTATAAGAAGAAAATGGCTTAAGGTCCAAATTAAAAACCTTATTCAAATTTCCAATAATGATTACAAAGAGACTAATTTTCAGTGCAAGCTGTTTCAAGATCTAAACAGGTTCAGAGTGCACGTGAACTTGAATTTCCTCAAAAATATTAAAGTAATTCTGGCACAAAATCATCCAGCTATTGCACGAGGATGCCAGTATTTCAGGAACTTCTGAACACATACATCATCTGCTGATATGCAGAAAGAGATCAGATTAAAGAACTGTAGCACATACTTATTCCAGTGTCAGCTCTGGTACAGTTAATGTTTATTTCGTCATTCTGCAAATTAAGAATTTGTGACAGTACACAGGAATTCCAGGCTGCATATGCTAACAACATGTCACAGCATTGATGCTGAAATAATTTCTACTTTGTATTTCTCTGCTGCAGCCCCACATAAGAAATGTGCAAGTTCTTAATAATGGGATACTGAAAGCTCAGAGCAAACCAGAGGAAGCTCAAATAACGAAAGTTATTTTCAGCCTGAATGACAGGGATGTTAACCCTGCTGCCACATGAACGCAATTTTAGTAAGTCCATTTATCTCCTTTCTCCCAATTCCTAAATCACAGAGCAGTGACAAAAGTCATGTGGCCAGGAAGAAACCTAAAGGAGTGTGTCTTTATTTCTATAGAGCAGAGAAAAACCACAGAAATCCCCTAGAAGAATTTGAGGTAAACCAGGCAATTCTGTTCCTCCTGCTGTCCCATTTAACCATATGAATCCCATACCCTAATTGGATGGTTTTAAGCTTTCAAACTTACTTTTGCCTCAGCAGCCGTAAAGGTCACTTCATTTTTACAGTGCAAAGGAAAACTGAAAGCAATGCCAGAAAGCTTCTGAATTTAAAAAGCAAGGCTAAGACGTGAGTGGCACAGCATCATGCTTAACAGGATATCCAAGATCACAAGACACTTCCAACACAATTTTACCTTCTTAAAAATCCTAAAATACTCAAATACGTCATTTTTGAAATACCAAATTAAAAAATTAAAAATTGAGACACTTTTCTGAATATAATAATAAAGCATTCTTTCCCGAACACCCATATACTCAACACTGTCAGAGTATTCCGAACACCCTTGAGCAAGCAGAAAACACAACCACCACCAGTGCGGCCCCTCCATCCCAGTGTACTTGTACACCAGTGAACTTTTCACGGCACTCACTCGACCTGCCCTTACCTGCCTCCTGACAGCCATTCTGGCTCACCCCCAAGCTCCAACTCCACCTCCTTGCTACCAGTTGGCAAGAAGCATCATAGTGCTCTGGATGGTTCAAATCTCCAAGCGCACCTGTTTCAGGGGCACCACGCACGTACACTGAACTCAGCAGCTCCTTTCAGCTGTGTTTTGAAGCTTCTGCCTCTGTGCTGAATTGGTAGGAACCAGCTTATGGCAAAAAGGGTGTGGGAGGGGATAACAGAGATGGTATGCAGCACAAGTCTAAATAATTAGGAAATCAAGGTAATGACAGACAGTACTGCTAATAACATGACCGTAGAGAGCGGGAAAGTGTGATGTCAGGGGTGGTGACTTCTAATGGTTTTTCTGTTCAAGGGAGTTTCTATGCAGGTAAGAAGGGCATCATCTGGTCCGAATTACCTCTTACAGACAACATACACAAAAAGGCTTATCCTGATGATGTACAATTACAATATACTAAAACTGATTTAGGTCACCTCAGAAAAAGCAAGACCAAGAAAGACTTCAGGTTTTTGACACACAGTCTTTTCTAATGAAGACATCTTCACATCTGTCTTTAGACAGTAGAAAATGTCAACAGATTTGGTAATTACCTAAACCCTAAAATTTAAAACCTAAAATTCAAAGTCTACAGATTAGATGCTGTTCCAAAAATCATGAAGCGCAGTTTTGAGGTTGGCCAGACAGCAGTGACTTGCCACAACTCATCCTGAGGCCTCTTTCCAAAGCACTAACATGAATGGAAGTACACCTAAGTTTTACCTTTCTGACCTGTCCTACATCTAGAACATATCTTCCTGAAAAATTTGAATAAAAATGCTATCTTGTTGGACTTTAAGAAGTTAAAGAATATAAACTTCAAGAATATAAAGTCTCAAGTCCGCCATCTCTCCCCCAAAGAACAAAAAAACCACACCAACCAAACAACAAAAACAAGTTAGAATGAGAAACTACAGATCTTACCTCTGTTTAGACTTCCAAGATTTAGTCTCCACAGAACTTCACTCCCCATCGTCTCCTCAGCCTCCATCCCAAACCCTAAACTTAAGGCCATTCAAAATGCAAATATGTTGCTTTTGCAGTTGGGATAAATCAATACAGTAGTTTTGGCACAAAATTGTTCCAGTGACCTGTGCTCCCTTCTGTGCAGACCATTAATACACACCTTGTCATCTTATAAACTGCTAGTTGATGGAGCCAACCTACTACATCTGATGACCTACGGCCAACATGGCTCTCCCTCCTGTCATCAGCTTTTTCAATGACATCTCAAAGACAAACGAACAAACAAGGAACCCTCACTCTACCTGCTGAAGAGTTAAGACAATCTCACTGTGTTATGTTAACTTTTATCAGCTCATCTTCATCCATAGACAAGTCTTCTAGGCACTAAGCAGCTCTTTTCAACTCCTGAACTCAACAGCTGCCTTCTATGAAACAGAATTCCTGATGGGCTTTTAAATTATGACCAAGACTAAGGACCTGGTGGACCTCCGCCCCAACACCCTTTAAACGTATGTACATTATTCAAATGAAAGGCAATCAATTGTAACATTCATTAAGAACTAAACGAACATGCATCCAAATGCTTTTAAGAAGCATAAAATATTAAAAATAACTCGTATGGCCTCATACAACAGCAACGAAAATTTATTTTTAGGGAAAAATCCTCTCATTCAAGAAAATCATGAAAGATGATGGAAATTATTTAATTCACATGTATAAATCGTGAGAATAAGCTAGCAGAAGCCTATGTTGGCAGCATTCATGGACTGGATTACAGCCCTGATTACTGGTTAAATACTGGTGTTTGTGACCGAAAGCTCCAGAAAACTGAGGTCTGATGTTTGGGTTTTGGGGAAATTGAATGCCACACGTCGGACAGTGTGAATGATAAGGGTGTGGAATTTTCCAATGTTTCACATGCAAATAACATTACTTTCACATTAGAAAACTTGTTAGCAGTATCTTCTTTCCTATTTTGTTCTATTCCTTATTTTCCCTTCAAACGTACAAGCATTTCAGAGAGTTACTTGCATAGCAAAAGAGGCTACTCTCAAGTTCGTGAAATTGGTTAAATATGTGAACTGCATGCATAAAACATACAGTAATTTGCAATTCAGATGCCTTGCTTTCAGAACCACCACTGTGTGTTAAAGCATGGAGTTGGAGATCAATTAACCACAACTCAGAATTGCCTTGAAGCTTAAAAAACCAGCAATGCACAAATCAATATTTAATTTGCAGTCCGCGTAAGAGTTAAAAATGTAACAGAAGTTAGCTACGAAGTGTATATATTATAAACCATAAAGTGAAATAAATACCATACTATATACTATGAATATTTCAACATAATTGTAATATCCCCTGCTTTTAACAACAATTTCATAATAACCACCCCATTTAAGCTACAAATGGCACATATGTGTCATTATTTAAATAATCTGAAAACCCAAAAGCAAGTTTTTTTCCACGTATTTCTCCTTCTACCACAGGGAATGAAGTAGGCTTGGAGAGGTTTCCTTGTCCCTGGGCTGCTCACATCCCTAACTGCTTCCCTCCTTCAGATTTCTGCATTCTTCAGAAATCTGAGATATTGCAGACAAATCAAGACATGTCCTTGCTTCAAAACACATTTTAGGCAATTTTAACGATACAAGAGACAAATAAAAATAAGAAATGGCAACAAGTTACCAGGATTTCCTGAACCTGCATGTGACCTCAGTCAGTCATCAGAGCAGCTATACAGAAAACATGGATGCTGCAGAGATGAAAACCAATATTAACTGAAGTGTGCCAATCTGCAGAAATTCTGCATTGCTGCCACTTAACAGAGCTGAGAAAAACAGTTGTGCCAACCCCGAAAGCAATGAGTCTTTTGTTCAGCTTCTATAATCTTCTATAATTAACGACAACTTCTAGGAAAGCAAAAATTTTAAACATGAGGCCAAACTTTGGATGCTTCCTACAAACTGCTTTTCAAATGCTCGCAGGTTCCCACTCATTTCTCTTGAAAAATTATTTTGCAGAAAGGAAAAAAGAACTTCATGCTAAAGTAACAAATCTGAAGTCCACCCAACTCAACCAAATACCACAGAAATTATTTTTTCCTGACAGAAGTATTTTACAATCCCTAAATTTGCATTTGAACTAAGTACTTTCTTTCAAAATACAAACCAGGTGAGGAACTTGATTGAAGAAGGGATTATGTAGCCTTGTACTTAAAATCAGATGAGCCTTCTGATTGATCGCAACGCTCCCTCTCCACCTTCATACTTCCACACTTTGCCTACTAAGAATATGGGGATGCAAAACTTGCATTAGAAAAGTACTAGAGGCTAAAAGAACAATTAACTCTGTATTTGTGCATTTCAGCTAATTTTCAGATCTGTGATTGTCCTCTGAACACAGCTGTCACAAACTGTCTTTGTATGATGACACCTTCAAGTGGAAGTTTTGGTTAGAAAAGCTAAAACAGCATCTTCTGACCCATATTAGTCATACTTCTTGTATAACTTTATTGCAGTAATGGCAGCAGCATTCTATGCAGGCTTTTCTGCTGTCATCACTATGGATACAGAGTTCATCAGTATATTAAGCAATGTAACTTACTGTTTTCCTTGTGTCATTCTTTCTCCTTCCCAGGGGAGAGCTGCATTTATGTTATGTCTCCAAATCGAAGTGTTTGTTACCAAAAGCAACATCAAAACATTAATTCCTTGCATTAGCATCAGGATTCAGTATTTTTTATGTCACTAGGACTCTGGATTTAGTATAGAGCTCTAACTCTTATCCTGTTCACACCACATACAGATGTTTATCCACACCCCAAAGCAAGCCTTCCAGGTAGCTTTGGCTTGGCTTCTCTTCAAACCTTATGAACAGGAAACCTCCGAACTGATGCCCAGATTTCACCACCACCACCAAATGTCCTATTCTTCATTGACTACCTACATCTATGCAAGATATCCTGGAGAAAGTCGGCCTCAAAATTAAAAAGAAAAAAAAAAAAAAAAAAGAAGAGCCACCCAAAAAAGCCTCCCTAAAGAAAGACGTAGAGGGCATTGTTTAAGGACCACCTTAATTTAGGGTCACTACTGTTTAGGATTTAGCATGGAACTAGAAGCACAAGGACTCAGGCTGGATACAAATATATCCTGTGCTCAGGAATCTTTTTAGGCTATCAAAGAAAGATTAATACTTCGCCCCTAACACCATGCAAAAAGGAGGCGCAAGTTAACATCCTGTTTGCTTGCCTGTTTTTAAAAAATGGAAATTATTATACAGAGGCTTCTAAAGTAAATTACCATAATAAGAGTCCAACTCAAATTTATATGTAAGGTGATTTGTAAGAGTTAGCATACATTAGAGGCAGAGCAGTGCAACCTGAATTGTTCTGCTTAAAATAAGTATGATGCAATAGGGTTCAGGCTCCCAGCAATATTACTGCTCGCAAAACAACACAGAACAACTTCCAGAAAGAGGAGAAAGTTAAAATACATCGAGTATTTTACTATGATAAAAAGCCTACCATTTCTTTTGGACATAATTCTTTTAGAGATCATTTAGAATAAAGTAATAGGCTGAAAGGAAGTACTACATGACCACAGCTGCCTCAATTCCTTTGGACCTTAACACCTACTATGATTCTGCCAAGCTTTTATCATCCTATCCTGAAAGTTAAACCGAGTAGACTGATCCTGGAAGAGGGAAATGACAACACGACCACCTGCTAACAATACATACAAGTATATCCTAGAACGCCAACCTTGGAGTGCTGTTGACCACCCTGACTTTGAGTGCCGTTTTCCATTCCAGATTCTAAATACTATTTCACTAAAATAAGAAATGACTTTTTTTTTAATGGGAGTCTTGGTTAGCAATTTAAAGACTGCACCTTCCACAATACAGCTGGGAGCGGACTGCATTACAATATACCTTCCACATGTTGTTAAAGGGCAGTATTTCAGCGGTTCCTGAACAACTATTAATAACTTCTGCTAAGCGATCAAGGCTCCCTCTTGGTACAGACCATTATATCTCATTTAATGCATTCATTTATGGGTGCAGTTATAGACTCTCATTGCCTTCTCACGTCCTCTTCATCCTCCGTAGTAAGAAAACACTGTCCAAGCTGCCTTTGTCCAGAATCTTACCCCGGGAATTCAAGTTGCCTGTTTTACTTCTTGCCACAGAAAAAAAGTACTGATCCATAGCTACCAGTAAGAAAGAAACAAAAGGAATCACATCACTTCTGATAGCCATCTACTCTATACTCAAGATAGCAGTATGTGTGAACAGTTACAATATAATAAAAAAATAATCCACTATTTCTGCTGATTCCTGCTACTGTTAATGGATTTAATGAAATTCAAGCACATGAAAACACAGCATTAGTCCCAAAACTTAATAGTTTCAAAAGATGTTGGCACCGAAACAACTATGATGCATTAGGAACACTTAGGCAACTCAAGGTCCCAAAGAAATAAGAGGCTAAGCAAACCAGATTATCCACAAGCATTTAGACATACAGGAGTCCAGCCAATTTGAAGACGTTTATACTGGCTGTTCACATACAACCAGCGATGTGTCTTACAAACACATAAGAAGCAAAAAATATCACATCAGATGCTTCTAATATGATTTTCTTTACCCAGCTTTACAACTAGGTAAGAATAACCAATCACACATATACAAAATGAGATTACTAGCAAGATAATAACACCATCGAAAATCTGTGAATCAAAAGTGAACAAGAACTACGCAGACTGCTGAGGGATGGGGAAAATAAATAAAAACTTAATATTAACGTTGGACTCGTGAACAAGGGGTGCCAACATAAGGGAGACTAGTAATCTTTTCACTTTATACAATGCTGATCAGGGTTAAGCTAGAATATTAGGTCCTCTTTTGAGCACAGCACAGTATTTATAAGTCCTGAGGAGTGAAATTCCTGCATCTCAGGTGCAGCTAATTAAAACACATTTCAGGAAGTGCACTTGAGACTGCTTCTCTTCAGAGGAAGTTCTCCGTGAACGTCTGCCAGGAAATAACTCAGATCTTTCCTTTACTACAGCACACATAAACCAACCTTGGCAACCACTGGGTTGTCACTTGCTGGTACTGCTGCCTGTCAAGCTGGCCAATATTTTTTCCACAGTATTTTATGACTTGTCAGTACGTTTGTAACCATTAATATTCCCTTTAAGGACACTCATTACCACCTGGTCTACAATTACAACTCAAGATGCTACACCAATAACAAACACTATCGCAAAGGATAACAGGAAGCCTGGCAAGCCTAACTCAAGGTACAAATTGAACTTTTCAAGCCTTGAAAAGATTATGGTCTGGTTTAAATTTGTCTTTTTGACACACTCAGAAAATTCTTCAAGTGTTCTTTTAAAAAAGCAGGAAGGTAACACACTTTAAGTGCAAGACCAATGCAGAGTTGATCCACCAAGCGCCTGAGATTTGGGCATAGTGGAAAGTTAAAAAAGTGTCAGTGAGATGCACATTATCATTGATTATTTTGTGTAATTCTTGGTATTCTTTGTGTACTCTTGGTGAATGATTCAAAATAACCTGGTGCTTTTAGAGACCTTCCTAGGCCAGCATTAAACTATCTTGTGTATTTCCTGCAGCGAATAACAGGCAGTACAGATCTTAACCCATTAACCAAAATACAGGATCAAAGTATGATTATATATTACCAGCGAGCAAGTCAAGTGTTCTCACAGAAACAGAGCTTACAGCAAACTTCACTGCAAATATAACCCTGCATTCCCAAGAGCTCAAAGTCTATTTTTAGAGAAGTGATAAATACACACTAGTGGGATGGAACAGAACAGCCACAGCAAGGCAGAATTTGTTGTGCTTTTTAGACCAATAAAATGGGTTGCATCCACCTTTATTACAGCTATATAGAAGAGCCTATGACCATAATAGCTAAAACACACGAATAGGCACGCTTGGCTTCAGACACAAGAACTACTTCTACTGATTTGAACATGTCAACTTGGTTGCACCGATTTGAACAGGTATGTGGTTGCAGGGCTGGGATGAAGAAAAAAAAATTAGTTGCCCCAAGACAAGGAGAATGTATTCTGTGAAAAGGTCTTAACACTTCCAAGCTGAAACAATGCTGCAATGTAGAGGCTAATGCCCTGATGCACCAGAAAAAGCTTCATGGATGCGTAACCGAAGTCAATCGTTCAGAAATCTGCGATTTAAACAGTCTGGAAGGTAGCAGCAGCATTACATGGCTACGCCTAGCATTATCAGAATGCATGACTGCAGATCCATCCAAGGATTTTTATTACAAAAGGAGTACTATTTACAGAGTCAAACTTTGTTTTCTGTTTTGTATTTCCCTATTCACATCTACCAGAAGGGCTAGCAACCAAAACAAATTGTTGGTTTGGTGTACAGATGACCTCTGGCACCTCCGAAGGGAAGTCTAAAACCCTACTTCATTCTACCTTGGTAACATATTCCAAGATATTCCAAACAGTTTTATTAAACTCAACTGAGGGATGAGACAACTAAGGAGAATTTCACAAGCACTAAAGTTTCTCTCCCCCAACCCAGTTACTTCTATGTAGAAGACAAGAGTTGCTCTGGGGTCAGGCTGAGGAACAACTATGCTGAGCAAAGGCCAGGACAGAGTTCAGGAAGGCATTAGGCACCACATAGCAGGGCTTGTGTTCATTACATTCAAGTTTGTTGCTTTTAAAACTCTTGTGATGCCTGCCAACACAGACACAGCACAGAGCCCTTCCAGGCAAGAACCCAGCCAGAGAGAAGAGCGTGCTCTGGACTGAACTGCTGGTGAACTTGCACGGACTCATGAGCCCAGCCTGCCTGTTAGAAGTTGAAGTTTACCATAACCTTGCTGGAAAAGTAAATCTTTCTCCAATGCCCCAAAAGTCCAGAATAATAAATCAGAGAGCAAACCCAGCAAAATTCCACTTCCAGAAGCCAGGAGGAGCTATAAGCACATAGGTGTTGCTGGCAAGCAGCCATATACCTTAATTATCTTGACACTTGGGAACACAGTGGTTATTCTTTACAGTTTTAAGTGCAAACAGATTTTGTATCAAGAAGGAAAGAGCCCTGAATGTATTAAAACAAGATTACAAGCATAACATCCAAAATATACAGAAATCATGGATCTTTAAAGACTTAATTAAGCAAGCATTTCTTACTGTAAGGGATAAAAAGGAACATTATTTAAAAACAGTATGGCAGATCAATGAGTGCTATGCTGGATACAAGCGGGTTGCTCATCAAATACTAGTTTAATTTCAACTGAAGTAAAGCTGTAAAGTTGGAAAGCGTCTGATGTCACTTGCACTAGGGACACAATCAGAAGAACATCTTTTGGAAGCTGCTTCCTAGGTGGAAGTGCTAGCACCACCTACTGTCAACGGCTGTCCGACATCTTTGAAAACACAATAAATATCCATACAATTACATGTAATTTTACCTCAAGAATCCCTGCACCAATTCAGTGCATAAAGACTGGCCTAAGGAATAAGTCCGAATTAAAGTTAAACAGAACTGTTACTCATAATCCCTGCCTACTGATACACATCTTCTGCATTCGCTAATAAATAATCAGAGTAAATAATTAGCATCAGGAAGAAGACAAAGAATGCTTTATGAGCTGAAGCAATTAAGCATCATCTATGCATTCAGGGTTTCTGGATGATGTTAGCAGAGTCATTTAGTCAAGCTTTCTGCAATCACCATGCTGTTCTCTTTCATGGACACATGCCTTGATATCTGGGGGGTTAAATACAGAACTGCTAAGTACTTTCAGGTGCTATCCAAATCAGCGAGAGATCTGCTTTGAGTGCAAATTTTAAGTGTACAACAGAAAAGTGGCATGTCTGAGCTGGGACTTACAACTGAAACCTTTGATCCTAAATTCTGCAACTCCAGCCAACACATATATTAATAATCCTGTAAGATGAACGGGCAAAGCCAGCACTACCAGGGCAAACTTAACACGAAAAATCCATTCTGTAAGAGAAGGGCTTGAAGAGTACAGTGAATGGACAAGTGTATTTTTTGGTACCAAAAAAATAGTGGTTCTGTGGAACAAAGTATGTGATCACATAAAGAAAAGACTATCGGGATACACATAAGAGCTTAAATTTTTGCAATATGAATACAAGACTTACAAATAAGTTTATAAAGCAGCTGGGTAAGCAAGAGATTCAGTACATTTCTCTATCCTTTCCACTGGAACTGTCATTTCGGTATTTGCATATATAATACCTGTTTCAGAGAGTACGTAGCACTTCTCTCCCTCCTACCAAATCCCTAGCCAGAAAACACACATACTTCAATATACACCTGACAAGTCAGAAGTACTTGCAATTTACATTTAAGATCTTTTGCTGTTTCTTCTTACTTGCCATCATATTTCACAGCCTTGTTATTCACAGGGCTGGTTGTCTATAAAGTCTTATCTAGGAAGGTACTGCAACATATTTACCTAACAGACTAATAAATACTTAGTTGTCACAGTTCTACCAGGATATGACTCAGCTCAACCTTTCACAAACCATGTATTCCAAAAAACAAATGGCTTCAGTTCAAAAAACATGCAAGTGTGCTTTCCTTGCCTATGACATCATGACAATCATAGCTGTTCCGTTTAAAAGGTCAAACAAAATTAAAGGAAGCATAAAAAAACCTGAAATCACAGGTCTAATTTGTAGGCCTTTACATACGATAAACTGAAGGGGGGGGCTGTTTTGGCCCCGCCCTCTGCCTTGTTTTCTAGATTTCCCACACTACTCATTTTCCATGTTCAGAAAATATTTTTAAAATGTCTGGGTTTCCATCTGAATTATAATTCAGGTGGTTTTCATTCATTCAAATTGAAGTACTTTGGGGTTTTTCCAGTTTAGGTGACAAAATGAAGACTACTATTTTTTAAACCATTCAACTTACTCTTTGAAGTAGTGAAAGCAGATGGAATTCCTTTAAAAAAAAACTGAATTGCACAATACAAACAAACATCACCCCATACCAGAAAAGGGAAGGGAGAAATCAGAGAGGAGATGCAATTAGTCACTCTCAACTTGAAAACTGAGTAACATTCAGACCGCTCATGAGTAAGAAGTTAAGCAAAAAAGCTAATGAAGAATAAAGACATCTACCTCTGCAAATTTAGATAGTCAGGAGACACTAAATGCCCCTCTGCTGCTTTCCAAAGGTGAAAATATGGAGAGATCATGGAGAGGCAATACTCTGAAGTCGAACTGCACAACAGCAGTCCGAAATCCCATTAGGGGCCTAGTGCACGTGAAATGCTAGCAGGCACATCTCCTTTATTCTGAAGTGCATTACACAGCCCAGGCGAGGAGAACATGAACGTAATCTAAAACAGGTGGTGATATGGAAGTTTTAAATAAGGCTTTCTACATTAGCAAGTTAGATGCAAAAGTGCTCTTGAAGTAGCAAAAGATGATTTTGTTACCTGCCAGAGCCTTAGAAATAGAAAAAAATAACCTAATACAGGCTCTCAAACCACCAGTCACATAGAAGGCTGTAGAAAGAAAGAGGAAGAAAAACCCATCACCAAACCAGAAAAAAAAGGATCCAACAAGTAATCCTAGCCACACTTGATGTGAGAGTATTCCAAACATCCATATATGTCAGCAGCAATAAAAGCAGAAGTCAGAAATACTAAGTGTACTGAGAAATAAAACTGAAGTTTGCAAACATAACCACTAACCCTGGGGGCTCACAAGAAATCAAAAAAATAGGAGACCAGAAATAGATTCCTGTAATACAAAGAATATGGTGGTTACCCAACTTCTCTCCTCCTGCTTTTATAGCAAAACTACTTTTGAGCCCCTACAGTAAAGATTTCGCTTAAGGCAATTTTTACATACTACAGAAAAGCAGAATGTGAAAATTGAGAATCATTAATATTTCGCTCCAAAGCCAGCACCTAGGTCTGGTTCAGACAATTTCCAGATAAGTATTTTTGGTCGGTGAGAAAAGACCTTTCAAATTCCTCCTATGCACAAGAAATTACTTGCTGCAGAGGCCGACTCACCTCTGTACCCCTCAGGCTGAATGGAAGGGCCATAAATAGGATGTCAGAGAAAGGCCAATTCTAGGAGACTCAGGGAAAAAGACAACCCAAGAAATTCCGTTTTAACATTTACTGTTTAAAAATCAGGATTTTCAACAATAATTGCAAAAAAAGAACAACAAAAAAAATTTTCAACAGGAACCATTTTACCCAGAATAAAATGCTATGTGGAAGTGAAATCATTTGTGGAAGTGAAATCACTAGCTACTCCACATACCTTAAGTAGACTTTCCAGCTCTCAGCAGCAGGTGCTCAATACAGGATGAAACATGAAATCTGAAATAAACATTTAGAATTGATTAGGATGTTTGCTTGACCTAACAAAGTAATCAAATATCCAAAAACTTAAAAGCAAATAACTGATATTCTTATAACGAAGACAAGATAACCTTCCAAAGCAATGAGCAGCAGTACATACCCTAGAAGTGCAGATTATTTAGCTGCAAGTCCTTAGGAAGAAAAAAACCACTACACACAAAAGAAGTTTGTAGAAGTAGAAGCCAGGGGCTTGCATTTGAACTCAGAACAGATGCCTTAAAAAGCAAGTTGCCAGAAATCCTGTAGGTAAACTAAAAATTTCACAAGTTGTATAGTTTTGATATTTTGGAAAGGAGGGTAAAGGAGGGTTAAAGAAGAATTCTGATGTTAACCTTTCATACAGCTAACATACATTTAATGGAAAGAACAATTAATTGAGTATTGAAAATCCTGACGAGTGATTCAAAATGTTAGCAGCATCCAGATCTAGAATTAGAAAGAGTGCTTCCCTGGGAAAAAAAAATGTGCGTGGGAAGAACTAGTTAAAAGCATTTATTTCCTCAGGGTTCGTGCATTACAGGACAGCCAAGCCAGTTTTTAGTTGAATTACCAAACACACAGAGATACAGCTCAAAACACACACATAATACACTGTCCAGAAAGAGTTGTGGCTTTTTTTCCTTAAAGAAAATGATTTAACTGAAAACTCCAGAGCTCAGCAATCTATAGAGTTGATTTTGCGGTCGGTTTTGCTCTTTTCCGTCTCAAATACATAGTACGGATGTAAAGGCGGTACCAGTAGAAAGCCTGAGCTTGCACTTAGAAGTCCATTCTTAAGAACTGTTTCTGAACCTTTGTTCACCTTAGCTACTTAAGTTTTTCCCCACACACAAAGGCCACCAAAAGATTTCCACAAGAGAATCTGATGAGATAAAGTAACACAAAAAAGTTAAGAGAAACTCTGCAGAGATTTTTTTTAAATAGAAAACAGAACACTCAAATCCTACTTTAAGTGTTCATCTAAGCTATAATAAACTGAAAAATAAGAAAACCGAAATACTTAAATTTCTACGTGTAAACTGCAGAAACAAGCCACAGATGTACCTGAAACACCCATCCATACCATTGGGAAAAACATCACTGAGAACTTGAACTGCTTTTATGGTGGCAGGTAAGAGGAATGGCACTGCCTTAAAATACTAAAGTTAACACAGAACCTGTTAACTCAGCTGGCTCTCCCATTAGCTCCACTGGACTGAGTGGCAAACAGCAGCTTTCCCCAGAATCACGGCTACTGAATCCCTAAAAATATTCAGAGCAATGATTTGGGACAATCTGTGAACACACCAATGATTAACACAATGGGAACGGCATCAAGACAAGTCCTTTATGAAAAGGGAACTAGCTCATTAGACTGTTTCTCAGATTGAGAAACCTGCGCAGTTCACTGACTTAAAGATATTTTCTGATATGGCAAAAAGCTATGTTTAATTTCCAAGGCTGACGGTAATGACTTTTCCCCACTCTGTGAAGTTAAGTCAATAGCACCCTTGATGCATTTGTTAAAATAATTGCATGTGTTATACCAGGGGACTTACACGCAACATCAAAAATGCACCAAACAAATACTAGAAAAATATTCTTTTAATTGCTTAGGCATCAATAATGCAAACATTTACAAGCGTACTGCATTTTCCACACAAGTTATCCCACTGATTTTTCAATAGAACAACCCATGTGTGCAAAATTCAGTGTACAAACTCATGCTACTGTGACTCGATGTTGGACGGCAACCCTGGAGCACAGATAAAGGGCCTCTCTTTTGGTCATTAGCTATTATGAGAGTAATGCAGCCACAGACGATCCAAACACAGGATCACTTCATCTCCCTTACACTGATGGCCATTTCCAGGCGTACCTTCCCAAGATTTGTTCTCACAGATTACTTACTGATTGAATTCATTCATCAATTACTTCGGAAGCAAGCGGTGACAAGAACTCTCCTACGCTCAACTGAAATTTGACAACTCATAATGCTTCTTAAAACATCATTCTAATTGGGACAAATGCTGAAAGCTTTGGAAGTGGTCAAAAGGACATTAAACTTAAAAAGTGGTTTGGGCTAAGCAAAATACTGTGCTTTGATTTCAACTTCTCATTTAAAAAAAAAGTTATCTTACAGAATTATTTCTTTGAAGTAAAAAATCCCAAATACATCTACTTGGAAAAAAAAAAGGAGGCGGAATTTCTCATAGTTTTTGAAATTTCTCTGCCTTTATTCACCAGGGAAAGATTTTCAGTGAACTGACACTATTTAAACATTAAGTTTAGCACTTTTTTGTGGTAGTAAACTATGCCTTTTTAGACTTTTTCCATCTCTAAGTCACCTATTTGGTCCAGTTTTGTTTCCTTATCTTTCACTCAATTTTATCTATCACACTGTCTTACCTTATTTTCCTCTTAAAAATCACACATAATCCTGTTTTTCAATTAAAAGACAGAGCATCTTACTTGTGGATCTAAACCTCCACGCACACTCTCTGAAACTAAGTTTTGTCTTCCAGTATCATTCCATTCCCTCTCCAGTTTGCCTCCTTCACCAAGCATACCGCTGAAGACACATGCCAATTACTAGTATCCAAAAAAAAAATCTTAAAATACCTTCTAGATGTGGAGCTCATCCCTCAGCCTCCTTAGGTTTTCAGCTACCTTTAATGCTCTTTGATCCTCTTCTGCAAGAAAATGTCCCCTTTGCTCTTTTCTCATCACTCCATCAATTTACTCTTCACAAATTCCTCTCCTAACCCTCTCCCAGATCCTACACTCCATTTCATTACAGCCGTTCATCACGTCAAGCCTTATAAAGCTAAAGATGGGCCACTAAATATCAACATAACTTTTTTCACTTCCCTCTTCTACCTCCGATCTGCAGCAGCAAAGCGAATAAACAGTTTAGTGCAATGCAACATTTTTATCCTTATGAAGCATTTAATGTGATCAACTCTGGTCTCCAATGATGTCCCTTTGGCACTACAGTAAGTCACAGGAAAACTCCACGAAAGATCATGGTAAACAGGAAAGACTTCAAGAGCTCTGCTAGTGCAGGCGAAGAACAGTAACAGCAATTTCTGGACCCAGGTAATATTTTCTTTAGCAGAGATGAGACAATTATACCTAAGTTACCTGCAACTACATTGTTCCTGCTAGATATACAGCACGTGCAGGTTTTCAGGTACTTGTCTGTATCTTGCATGAACAACTGTACATACAGTTTCTCTACACCTGGAGCAATGAGGGTAACAGATGTGCCTGAAGCACTGTCAGAAGGAGCACCAAGAAGAAACCTGTGCAGAAGAACAGCACGACACAGCCCTGAGCACAGACTACTACCAAACGGCCTATGGCCTTCAGGAAAAGGCCCAGAACAGTGAAAGCAGTTACTGAATTCAAGACCAACTCAAAGGCACCATTTGCATGGTGTGCTGGGTTTGGCTGGGATAGAGTTAATTTTCTTTGCAGTACCTAGTACAGGGCTGTGTTTTGGATTTGTGCTCAAAACAGCATTGATAACACAGGGATGTTTTTGTTACTGCTCAGCAGGGCTTACACAGAGTCAAGGCCTCTTCTGCTTCTCACCCCACCCCACCAGCGTGTTGGCTGGGGTGCACAAGGAGTTGGGAGGGGACACAGCTGGGAGAGCTGATCCCAACTGACCAGAAGGATATTCCGTACCATATGACATCATGATTAGCATATAAAGCTGGGGGAAAAAGAAGGAAGGGGGGAAATGTTTGGAGTTATAGCGTTTCACTTCCCAGCCATTACACATGATGGAGCCCTGCCTTCCTGGTGATGTCTGAACACCTGCCTGCTGGTGGGAAGGAGTGCATTAATTATCTGTTTTGCTTTGCTTGTGTGCACATCTTTTGCTTTACCTATTAAACTGTCTTTATCTTAACCCATGAGTTTCCTCACTTTTGCTGTTCCAATTCTCTCCCCCATCCCACAAGCAGCTGTGTGGGGCTTAGCTGCCAGCTGGGGTTGAAACATGACACATGGATACAATGCTGTGAAGATTTAGTAGTCTTGACACCCTTAGTGTTTCAGGATAATTGGTATAAAAGTCCTAACCTGATCTTAACTTTGCTTAGTGGCTTGGACACCGGAAGAACACAGTCCATAAAGCAGAATTTGAAATAGACTCACTGGTCCCTAGAACAAGGGGTGATGGCGTTAAACAGAAAGAAGGTAGATTCAGGTTCAATGTAAGAAATTCTTCACTCTGAGGGTGGTAAGGCATTGGGACAGGTTGCCCAGAGAATTGTGGATGCCCCATCCTTGGAAGTGTTCAAGGTCAGGCTGGATGGGGCTTTGAGCAACCTGGTCTAGTGGAAGGTGTCCCTGCCCATGGCGGGGGGGGTTGGAACAAGATGATCTTTAAGGTCCCTTCCAACCCAAACCATTCTATGATTCTAAGCATAAATCCTAAGCATGTCATCACAAAATATCCATATGGCCACTGCCAGCCGCACCAGTAGCAGTTCTACAGAAACTTTCAACCAGGTTGTTATAAATTCACTGGGAGAAGAAAGGCAAACTTCAGTAAGATCTCACTTCCATATCATATTAAAAAATACCCCCAAAATTAAGGAGTCCATACATACTTTCACCTCCTACTCATGAGGGCCATCATACAAAATCAGCTATAAAGACAAAGATTCAACAACATGGAGCACAAGTTCAACACTTAGAACTGCTGTAACACAGACTCAGTCCAAAAAACTATCATGTATTTCAAGTGGCAGTTGTGCATTAGGTACTCACAATACATGCACATGGGAACCACAGCTTGTCCCTCCCCATTTCGTTTTGACTATGCTTCAAATCCTTTGTCAAGACTTATCTTGATCTCATCTTTGATCTTGCCTTTCCAAAACTGATCTCAACTCAGCAACCCACAAGGTCTTGCCTTATTTTACCACTTCTGTCAACTTCAAGAGTAAGTGTGCTTTATGTACATTTAATTTTCACCACTTGCTGCTAGTCCTCACCCTTCCCATAGTTCCACTCTCTGATCTCTTGCTTGCTGTAATATGAACAATGTTCCTACTCCCACTTGAGAGTACTGTAGTACTCAACAGAAGTAACAGACTTTTGAAAGAAAGAACTTCAATGCAATCCACATTTATCTCCCAAGAGCCACACAGATAAATACAGAACTCCAAAATTTGTTTCCTAGTAAGGGAAATCTCTGTGTTCAATACTCTTTTCAGATTATGAAACAGTTTAAAGGTTTTGTTTGCCTTCAAGAGAAGAAAAAGCTGACTTGGTTGTAAAATGAACCCAATGATAACCCCTATCTAAGAATTCCCTCTCCTCTTTTGATGAAAAGAGAGCAAGGCATGAAACTAGCTGTTTAAAGCACTGAAACAGCATGAGACAAGCAGTACTGCCATCACACAAAGAAACTCTCCCCCTTCTACTAAGGCTGAATAAGCAGTGGCTTTGTAGCCTATGACACAACTAAACTTTCACTTCATTTAAACCCCCATCTAAGAATTAATCGCCTATGCTGCACACCATCATCTACTAAAGGTGCCTAATCAACTCAAGAAATCCACTTGGTTGTTCATTAATTTGATGTAGGTAACAAGTTTCCAGGAACAAGGGAATGAAATGCAGAGAACTAAAGCTCAATTTCTTATAAAAATGAAATATTGACACAAACTAGGCAGAAGATGGAAAAAGCAGCAGTTTTGGTGTTAGATCCCACTTCTTTTGATTCCGCTCCTTGACTAAGTTTTACAGGGGCTCTATGTTAGTTTTGTTTCCATCCACAACCTGAGAAATACAGGTAAAAAATTCAATCCTCTATTCACAACACGTTCGAGAAGAAACAGAGTCAGAATATTCCCACAAGAGAAGTTCATGTCATATATTTTGCCCCCCCATTTCTCTAATACACTTCAATCCTTAAACTGTACATCAGAATACACAGGCAAAATAAAAGGATTATTCACCTTTTCTCATAACCATTGATTAATTAAAATGTCCAAAACAATTTTTTATATATATGCACTAAGGTATATAATAATAATGCTATCCTCCCCCTTGGAGGAGATCCCCTGCTAGCCAAAAATCACACAATTTACAAAGGCAATGCTAAACAAGAAATCCATGTAAATCTGGAATTATTCTATTATCCTGGTAATGAAGATCTAGTATCTAGTCTGACTGGGTGCTTTTGTAACTGATTAATCAGAATTCAGTACAAATGATGAGCAAGAGGCTTCCCTTTGCCTCCACACCACATAGGGGTTTTTTGTTTGTTTGGGGTTTTTTTTAAGACTTAGTTCCCCAGCTCCAAACAGCTTACAAAAGTTCATGCACATGGCACAAATGTACACTCTTAGCTCCACCTTTCAATTTAGAGGCTCCCTGAAAGCCCAGATGTAGCACTAAAATGTTCATTCCAGCAGCTTCTGCCTCTAAATTTTAACATAGTGTTTAAAAAGCTATCAATGATTTTACTCTTTCATAAGGAACATCTCAAATGCAGGGTGCATCATTAATACCAGCTTCCAGCAGAGGCTGTACTGAGTACAGAAAGGCATACAGACCACATTTTCATTTCTCTCCATATACATTTTCACTAAATATTACTTCTGTTTCCCAGTCTCAGTAGTGACTTACTCCTTCCATGACAAAATGCTGAGAAACATTTTCACTTGCTTTAAAACAGATTAATTTGAGTTACAGTTAAGAGGAAGCCTACTGGTACATCAAAATACGAGCTATCATATTAAAGAGTGAAAAATACACATAAATTATAGATCCACCAAAAGTTCCTATTATTCCCAAAACAAAGCTCAGTTTATTAATATGTAATAAAATATAGTCATTAAAGGGCAATACCAAAAGGAATAAGAAGAGTCATCCTTTAAGGCCACTTTATTAACTTGCTTGCACAATTTAGAAGTCCTGCATGTTTTTTTCCATTAAATTTCTAAGTGTACAACAAAATGGCAACTAAGCTAAGTGTTCTAATATCAGTAGCCAGCTTATAATTCTGTTTTTCAAGCCATACCTAGGTAACATCTGCATTTATAGAACAGCATGACAGTTTCATTTATGGAAAGGATCTTCCCCGCCGTGACCTTTACAGCCATAACCGAGAATAGCATTCCACAAAGAAAATACAAGATGCTTTGCCTGCAAGAGATTTACATCTAAGCTGTACAGTCTCAGGCAGTAGCTGACAAGAAAATAGAGAGGACTTGCTTACAAGAGCTCAGGGAAAACTATCAGTTGCTGGGGTTACTGTCAACCATCTTTTGACTATAGGTGTAAACCTGAAAATAATACTCCCACATTCTTCACCTGTTAGCATCACTAAAATCAGTGCTGGACAGGACTCGAGGTCCTCTTGTCAATCTGCCACTCCTGAGGTAGGGAGATGTAGCATTTCCTCTCTGCAGATGACTTATTTGTTCTTAGAGACTGTCAATGACAAGAGTCCCCTCCCTAATCCAGTCCAATGGTTTGGTTTTCTTCACAGTAGAAGTCTTCCTCCCCAAGCAACCCACCCAAGCCTTCAGTCCCATTATTTGAGTCAACTATTTCTTGTTTTAGCCCTCATAAGCCTTTATCTTCTTCGTTCATGTAGAAGCCTAATGCATGTGAATAACTTAAGACCATGAGGAGATATAAAGTTAACATCTTAATTTGTTCAGTTCTTGTGTGTCATATTCCCGGGTGTCCGATCTGCTACTAATAGCATCCAAGAGAAGAAAATCCTTTCTCAATGTACCATGCCCAAAAGTGAAAAGAGCATTTTAACTGAATCCCACCAGCACCGAACTCAGTAAAGCAATTACTCCAAGTATTTACCCCCTTGCTACACCCACAGTAGAGCATTTCTTTTTCTGCAGCAGCAGAATAAGGTTAATCACAAACTGAGTGCCAGTCAATCAATAACCTGCACATCGCTGCTTACTCAGCTCTTGCAGAACTTGAAAAGTACGTTTTGAGCAGACGTTTGAACAACAAAATTCAAAATGCCCTGAATATCGAGTAGGAAGAGGCTGTGGACTTGAGAGGCACCAGAAGTAGTACAGAAAATAGCCAGCTTTGTGATTTATACAAACTAAAGTGAAAATTACAAGATAATTAATAAACCAACTGGAATCTAGAAGCCTCTAGGATATAGTGCTTAAGCCTGAAATAGAAAATGAGAGCTGATAAAACTTCAGAATTACTTCTTTAGCCATTAATTAATTTAATTAATAGAATTCCCATAATGATGCTGCTAATACAGGAGTAAGAACAGAAACTTTAATTTGTAACATTTTCAGAAAGCTTCGCTGTGAGGAAGAGACCCGTACACATCAGCAGCATGAAAAGGTTTCCTGGGTGAAGGCTGGCAATAGAAAACTAGTTAAAAATGTAGCAAAATTAAAGTCTTCAATACAATTAAAAATGGAACTTAGAAACCCTCCAACTTGTGGCTCATTTCAGAGGGATGTGCATTTTTATATACATATTATCAACCAGCTTCTGTTCCCACTCACAAAATAAAATGCAATTGCATTTTGTTAAGTAAATGCAAATGCAGTGCGGAGTCCTGCATCACGAAAGGTTAACAAGCACACTGACAAGCACGAATTAATCACGATGGCCATCCCTAGGTTCATTCCAAGCAGTAAGATGGCAGCTTATATGAACAGCTTGGATCCAACATCACGGCTTTTACTTTCCCTCTCAAGGGGTACTTCAAGCCCCTCTACAGAAAGCACTTCAGAATGGCCATGTGTTTATATGCCAGTGGATAAAGCCTGAGTAAAGCACTGTCTTTATCTGAAAGGGGAATAAACAATAGCACAGCAGGTAAATTAGCTTAGCCATCAAAGGGGAAAAAAAATAAGTCACAGAAGAGGTAGAAATAACATTTTTGCCTCCTGACTTCCAATACCGTGGCTGTATCACTGTTTCCTCTCTCCACCACCGGTTAACAAAACCAGTGGTATCAGGCACGAGAGGTCCCAGGCAGTGGCAAAAATACAAGAATACCTGTCAAGTTCTGGAACTTGCTGGGGGAAAGGGTGAAGAAAGGGTGATAAGGACTAACATAAAATAAAGAACCATGAAGTTTAACTCTCTACAAAGAATAAATTCAAGCAACTGAACTATAAAGGTACCTGTTAAACATATTTTGTGTGCTGCTGCCTAGACTGTAAACTCAGTTATGAAGAAGTAACCCTGCCTTTGGACAGCTTCCACAACAGAAGAGCACCAGTAAAGGAACAAAGGGGCTGAAGGAGGAGACTGCTAAAACCTGAGGTATAAGCAGGTATAAAAGAACCACAAGAGCACTCAGCCACCAGCAAAAGGAATTTCTGCTTGAAGTGTGTTAGAAATAGCAGGGGAAAAAGTAGTTGGAGAACACCCTAGTTAATTAACCAAAAAAAAAGGAACTGTACTCTTTTAAACGCTAATTTTATTTTTCTCCTTTCTGTATTAACCTTTACTTGAGAAAAGTGGGCAATAGAAATTCCAATATTCTAAACCAGAACATAGACAAATTTTCCCTCAAAGGACAGAAAGATTACGACTGCCTGGTCCAAAAAAGGAAATTAAGAACAGATACCCGTGTAAAAATAAAAAAAGTAGCAATAGATTTTATGCTTTTACACTATCTTTCATAGGAAAAGAACTTAAAAGATTGCCTAAAATCAGTAAGAGGATATTCTCTTTTAAAGATCACAGAGTCTCTGAATCTCAGTGCTACAGAGTATTACTGAGGACAAACTTGCCTCAGCATTCACACTGAACGGAAAACCTACAACAGACAGGATGAAACAGGTATCGATTGATGTAAATCCCCACCCCTGGGTGTAACTCAGACACTGGGATTTACAAGTCTCTTACTAGTATCCTCAGTAGCAGTGATCTTGAAGGCAATGCTAGGAAATTAAGTATCAAATGTAGATGAACTACTGTTCATGCTGGCTACTGTAATCCTGTGGATTATATCAGTAAACACTCCTGGCAGCATTAAGAAAGGCCTGGGAAAAAAAAGTTATGTACCTGGTTAAAGAGGTGCATTCAGGTCTTCAAAATATATCATTCAGCTTATTTCGAGCTTGTGCTAAACTAGACTTCTGCTACCCTTCTGCAACCAAATTATTTGCTATCCTAGCAGCAAGAAAACAGGAAAGAGTAGCAGCTCCTTGTTCCCATATTTAAAAAAATAAACAAAATAAAATTATCTGATGCTTCGAATCCTTCCCAGGAACTTTAACGGGACTAAAGGAAAAATGATCTCTGCCTTCCAAAGATATGTTATAGCCTCAGATGGTCTGCTCCCTCTCCCCTCCCCCCAAAATGAAATAAAACAAAAGCAGGAATTGCACATTTTCATGTGCGGATAAACAATGAAAAACCCCAAGTATGGCAGCAGGAAGCAGGAGTAGTTAGCAGTCAGTAAAGCCCTCTGACCTTCATCTCGCTGTCCCGAACAGCGAGAACAGCTTTGGCTTTGTCACTACAATCTCTGCAAAGGCAATGAGAAGTGCCTCATTTAAGGACTCTTAACATACACGCTGTCTAAATGCTTCTGAATTTATTGTTAATTGACATACCTAGAATGATAGCAGTGGCAAAGAATAGGTAATCTCCCATTACTGTCTCCAGGACAACCAATACACGCGTCTTGTTTATACATTTTAGGTCAAAAGGAAGAAAATTAGTCCAGGGTCTTAAAAGTATTTAAATTACAGTTCCACGGGCAGGAAAAGGGTCAAGATTAATCTTAAGCATTATGCTCTAAACTGACCTATATTACACTGTATGAAGTTGGAACCCTGAAGCAAAATGAAACTGAGCTGACTGCTTGTCAGTTACCCTTCCCGGGGAGGGGGGAAGTGATATTTCAGCACAATAGGAAGCTACCAAAAACTACTTAAACTTTTTCTATATGCCCTTTCTGCACTGAACATAATAAAAAAAAGGCAGAGGACCAATGCAGAGAGAGTTAGAGAGTGGGGAAAAAAAAAAGTCTTCAAGTCACAGAGGACAAAGGAAATCCAATACAGGAGAATTTTACCAGTTCAGCTGTGGACTGCTGCAGATCTGAAGAAAATTTGGATGTACCCACAATTAACACTGATGCAAACGAGTCATCAGATGTCCTCAAAAAAAGCCTGCTGCCTTTAGCTTTTGTTATTTACCTCTTCCATTCAGATTTTTACTTGACAGAGACTGCATTCAAATCTTGTAAAAATCAGACTTCAGAAATTATTCTCCAATTTCTTCTTAATCTACAAACCACCGACACCAACAGTGATCTGCATCTCCAAATTTCAAGTACTGTCAGAGCCAGAGAGCATTCGGCTTCCGTGGTTCTCCTGTCATCTCTGAAACCATTTCTTCTACATACATGATTCCCTGTGTCAGCTCCCTCCAACAACACATCCCTCTGACGTAGCTTTCAAAACATCCCCTTGCATATTTTCAAAGTTCATGCACCTTTCAGCACAACCCACCTGGGTAATCACAACTGTCTCTCTTGTGTCTGCTTTAATACAAACAGAGACAATCAGATCAAGCCATCTGAAGTTTTTTGTGCTTTTGGTTGATCGATTTGTGGGGTTTTTATGTGCCGTTGGGGATTTTTAAAATCATTTTCTATTCATGAAGACCTAACACTCAAAAGTTCCCCTGTTTGCAAGCCTTGCATCCCAGCGTCAGGAACACTAAATGCTGTGCTAGCAACAAACTCCCACCTGAGGAAGCATACATGGTAGAAAGAACACAAAGTTACAAAGCAATGGGATAAGGAAAATAAAAATTCAAGCCTACAACACAAAACCTGCAGGTTTTTCAGCTGTTCAGTCCCTAAATAGCCACTTTCTTCAACAGTTCATCTGATTAGCCTTGAACAGCTGCCTGAATATGGAAAGCAAGACATGAAAAACAAGAGCTTTTTGAAAGATCTACTTGATCATCTCCACAAAGTTCTTCCCCTCCTACACTAAAAAGACTATTTAAAATGAGGTATCTATATGGATATCATGTTTTCCATTTCATTTCCCATACTTTCAACTTCACATCTTTCTAACAGACATAATAAACCACATTCATTGAACGCTGTGGTAGAACACATTGGACTTCCGAGGTTCCCAAGTGGCAGTCATATACAAATCACACTACTCACCTGAAATTGCTAACAATTTACAAACTCTAACCTTGCATTAATCTGCATTAAGTTCTAGGGGTTTTTTCAAACACTTAAAAAAAAAGACAGCTTTTAGTACAAAATAACTATCCTGGAGAAGTTACCATTCAGGGAGAAAAGAATCACTGTAGCTCAGGTGCTAAATAAGTACATTTAAAATACAAGTTTTAGAGTGATCCTACAACATCTCTGCTGTCATTCCACACAAGAGCTCAAAGTGATAGAGTAAGGGTTTGTTTGTTGCAGTTTTCAAAATCCTGACCCTCTAATTAAAACCTTTTCAAGACATTAAGTCAATATGCCCATGTTTTCATGCCACTCAGCAATGGTACCTGAAACTTCAGAATTACACTAACACAAGATGAGAGGAAAACCAGATTTAATCTGAATCTGGGGTTGTCTGCTGCAGGGAAAGGAGTTGGACTTGATCATCCTTGTGCGTCCCTTCCAACTCAGGACATTCTATGATTCTATTCTAGTCTGGAAACCTCATCTGATGGACCTAAATATCAGTCCCACACTTGAGTGTCCACTGACAGCTGGTGAAATGAGGACTCAAAAGCTTACTGGTAAGAAGTAAATAAGCCCCATATTTTCACTGCTGGCATCCAAGAGTGGTAGTTGTAACACAAGAAAAAAAGATCTGGTGTATGAATTCTAGCACAAGTGTGTCCTTTTTAAATACCTTCTACCAATTTATTGAAATTTGTCCAGAACATGACAATACAGAGGTACTTTATGCGATAACATACATCAAATGTAAAGCCATGAATGTCCAATTTAAGACAAACACTTACGGACGACTAAAAACATAAGATTTGAATATACAGATTTTACAGCAAAATTACAACCTACTTATAGTTACCAATATCCTGCAAAACGTGACTATTGTTTAAACACCACAGCAGGTAGCTGTCAAAAACCTGTAGGTGAATACACATATACGTATATTTAAGAACAACCAGCAAGACAATGTACTTCAAAACTACACTTTGAGAACACAGAAAGTTCTCTCTCATAGTGAAAAAGACTTTTCCACAAATCCTAAGAGATATAAATGGAATGGGAATAGCCTGTGGTGTTACCATGAATGTTATACCATACAAAAGACCGTACCGGCACACACAGCAATGCCTACCAGGGCAAGAAAAACCACATCATTTTGTTCTACAAATGGCAAGAAATAACTTCTTGTTTCCAGAGCTACCCTCTTAGTGAAAAAACCCCACATTTATAGGTGCATTAAAAAAATAGAAGACAATCTCCTAAACCATCAAAGCCACCGGGTTTACTGCTTAATCTCCAAAAAGCACTCCTACTTTTCTTTCATCCTTTCATTTATTAGCATCATGGAATTCACAAAACCAAGATTCCCTTATTCAACTATTAGTCATTAATGGTAAACCACTATATTAAAAAAAAAGCCCTTTCAACAACACGTAACACACTTTGAAGGAAAAGTACATCACTAGATATCTAGAGGTTGAAACAATTTTTAAAGCTATTTCAGCAAATTATGCATCTAAGACACAGGAGTGCTATTCTAAGAATATTCATTTCTGGATTAAGTACTCCAATACACTACTAGTTGATTGCTATGTCAACTACACATACGTAGTACTTTTAACAACACCTAAGGCTGAGGCCGAATAAAGCTTAGAGCTTTTGACAAGTTAAGTACTATGCCATCTTCCTTTTACGTGCACATTTTACCTTTCCTGAAAAATAAAAGGTTGACCAACACAAACATGAATCCAAGCCATGTTCTACAAAAACTGGATCTAAGACATAATAGCACAAAAGACAAATTTATTTCAGAGCTGTTCTTGCTGAACAGCCTGTAGAGTTTGCAGTCGTGTGAGAGAAAATGTTTCCCAGCAACTAGTGTCTCCTCCCTCTTTTGGTTTTTTGGTTTTGTTAACAGTACCCCAGATTTTAGGTCCATTAATTTATTGCAGGGGCTCCGATCTCAAAGGTACACATATACATTCTTTACATAATCTCAGCCATAAACCTTGCTTTAAGGAATCCAAAGGCTGTGGCCCCCATCTGCAGATGGCAGCACACAGGCAAAGGTGTTCCAACAAAGATATGAGGTAGGGTAACAGCCTGATTTCAGAGGTAACAAAAAGGAGCCAGGTGGAGAAAGGAAGTGATGGAATTTTGGACATGGACAACATCAGTAAGATAACAAGCTGTTCTAAATAACTACGTAACATTTAATATTTCCTGGCCCCAAACTAGTTATGCTCCTGACCTTACCCAGGTTTAATAGAATCAGAGATGATAAAGACAGATTAGCTTTGAGGAATGTGGGAGTTTCCCAATTAACACGGGGGCGGGGGGGGGGGGGGGGGGGAATATATTAAACAACCAAAGGAGTCTGAATTTAAGGGACATGGCAGTACTGCTTCAGTTTTAAGCTAACATTTACTTGAAATCCTTCAATATGAACCCCCAAGTGTTTCTCCTTTCAAGTGAGCTTTTTGTTCAACGTATTTACTACAGCACTACTATTATCCTAGTCGAACTACCAAAAACTGAGCTCCAGGCTGACGCTGCAAGAGCGTGAGGGCCTACAGGATATAGTCTGCTTTTAGAGCACTTAAATAAGACTGACTGCGAGTCAACTAACACAGAAACAATATAGCGAACAGTCTTTCAGCCAAGAAAAAAAAAATAAAGGGAAATCAAAGAAAGTCTACCCCTTGTTCCAGAAAAGCATCATCCGAGTAAAGGAGGTTTGGAAGGAGAATGGACGTGAAAATTGCCAATATACAGCATATGCTTCAAAATTAGTCCCAGGGATTTGAGAAAGATATTGTTACAGCTGCAGAAGTACAATTCTCGCTAAACTCCAAAATCGGGTTTACAACCGAAAAAATATATCACATTTCTTCAAGCGGTGCAAAGGCTCCTCTATTTAATCCAACTTCTGTGGCACCAGCCGGGCCTCTGAAAAGCCACGCTGAGAACACTTGCTCCCCCCTTACCCGCAAATTTAGGAGGCTGTCCCCGGGTTAAAACGGGTGTGTGACCAGAGAGCTCGGCTTCTCTTGGGATCGAAGCAGCCCACTCTCCAGTGAGAGCAGTAATAGAACAAACCAAAAAAAACCCAAACCCACAAAAAACCAAAAACAAAACCAACACACACACACCCCCCCAAACCACAACACGCACAAAAAGAAGAAACCTCAACCACTTCCCCTGCGCTCCCACCCCGGCTCTAAGAGGCAACCGCAGATTTACCAGCATGCCTGGAGAGAGGCAGGGGCAAGGCAGGCAGCCCGGCTCCGGCAGCGAGGGGACACCTCCTCCTCCTCCCTTTCCTTTCCCTTTGTTTACTTTGCGGACCGTCCCGCTCCGCCTCGCCGAGCCGCGGCCCCGCCACCCCGAGCCGCCTCCCGCCACATCCGGTGGGACCGGACCGCCGCGGCCCCGGGGCGCAGGGAGGGCCGGCGGCGGGCCGAGCCTCCCCGGCGGGCAGGGCGGAGGGGTGGAAGGCGGTGCACCAGACGACCTCTCCCCGCAGCCTCCTCTTCTCCCATCCCCTTCCCATCCTGCCCGTCCTCCGCCAACACCGCCCAACCGAGCTCCCTCCGCGGGGGAGGGCAGCGGCTCTGCTCGGACCCCCCCAAGCATCACCCCGTCTCCCCCCTTGGCCGGCCGGAGCCCCTCGCTCACATCCCGGCCACGGGGCGCCCTCAGCCGCGGGAGGCTTCCCCAGCCGCGGGCACCCACGGAGCGCGGCTCCGGTGCGCGTGTACGTGTGTGAGCCCACGCGTGCCCCGTGGGGAGGGTGTCTCCTGTGCCCCCTCCCCGCTGTCCAAGGCAGCCCCTCCCGAGGGGTACAGAAGAAACGGGCAGCTCTTCCCCTGAGGAGCCGGGGCCGCCGCCGCACCCCTAGCCGGGGGGAGACACGGACAGGCACGGACGGAGGAGCCGCTGCCCCCCTCCTCTTTCCCCCTACCCCGTTATGTAAGTTAGGGCCGTTGGGGCCGCTGCGCCTCCCTCCGCCTGTCCCCCCTTCCGTCCCCTCCTCCTCGTCTCCTCAGGCAGCCCCTGCCGCCCGCACTCACCGCGCTGCAAGCAGCCGCCTCCGGCCGGCCGACCCCGGCGGGCGGAGGGGCTGGGGCGAGGGGAACAGAAGCAGCGGAGTTGTCCCGCCAGCGCCGGCTGCTGAAGCCGCCCGCCCGCCCGGCTGCCGCCCCGCTCTAGCTGGGTCTGCGCGGCGGCGCGGGCAGCTGCTTCCCTGCCTGCCCGCCCGCCCCGGCCACTCCAGGCCGCTCCCCCGCCCTCCCGGCGCGCTGCACCATGGGATGCGCGGCTGCCCTCTCCCTCCCTCCCCGGTTCGCTCCCCACACTAACATGGCTGCGGGGGATGGAGGGGGGGGGTCAGGCTGCCGCCCCTCAAACCGAGGGGGGGTGTGTGGGGGAGCCGCCCCGTCCCGCCTGCGCAGGCGCGGCGTGCGGGCCTCAGGTGGCGAGAGCCCGTTAGTCTCCGCTGCTGCCTCGAATCCTGTCAGGGGCAGGCGCGGCGATGGCGGAGGGGTGCATTCTGTCCCTTCGGCGGCCGCAGCGGCTCTTTCCTCCCGCCTTCCCCGAGGCAACGCAGATCCCAAAGGGCCGGTGGAGGGTGGTGGTTGCCTCGGGAGGAGGGGAGGTTTAACCCCTTGTCCTCACCCCGCTTTTCAGAAGCGGCTCTCGGCGGTCGAACTCGCGTCCTCGGTGTCTACCTCTACATCTATGGCCTCCAGCTGCTTGGAGGCGCAAAAACTCCTCAGACGAGCTTGCTTTGAGCCTTTTCTGGGACCTCTGGCCTTTCTCCATTTCCACGGTGGCAGCGGTTGCCCCAGTTGTTCTCTTCTTTCAAGACTGGGATACTCTCTTTCAGGGAAATACTTTCATATTAACTTACATATGACCAGATGACCAGAGTGTTTGCACGCCTATCAGTCATTGAGTATATTTAATAACCTAAGTCTGAATTAGTAATTTTAAAAGTCCCTATCAATCCATTGCTTACCTCTAGTGGAAGTTAAACTCAGTTTTTGCTCTTCTGCGTGCCCCAGGCAGGCTGAGCTTGAGGAGATCCCGAACCTCCACCTCTGGAAGTTGCCAGTGTGTCTGGAAACTGGAGGTGGGATACATTTTGCTTTGGTTTAAGCGTACCTGCAGCTGAGCTGGCTGGGCTGCCTTTGTAGTTGATGGAGAACTAGTCAATATAGTCAATGGCATTTGGGATGCGATTCATCTGATCAAACATGGGTAGTTGACTTTAGGGTAAGACAAGTTGCACTCTTAAACTTGCATATGTTTATTAGTTTTCCTGACACTACAAGGAAACTCAAGGGAGAGATGCTAAACGTGTAAATACATGTTTATTTATGTGACTGTAAATACAGTTTTTCAGGTGTATCCCACCTAAAGTGTTCCAAGCCCCTAAAGGAGCCAATCCATCAGGTAAGCTCTGTACATGATACAAATCCATTGAGCACCATATAAAAATCCTAGAAACTCAACAGCAGTACAGCATTCCTATCCATCTTTTATAGAAATGCTTGGCCATTACAGTAGTTACTAACAAATGGGAGACTCGGTGACCTCCTTAGCTCAAGAGATTCAGACCTGAATCTGTCAGTCTCCTGGGAGAGTCTGTTAACCAGCAGGTTGTAGGCTAGACAGGATAGCAAGTACGCTCTACCCTTTCTACTGAAGCTGGACCACTATGTAGAAAGGAAGGAAGGAAGGAAGGAAGGAAGAATGCTTTCAGTTATTTTATAATTATTGGTCTTGGGATGACTATTGAAGTTCTTGCCAGAAAAGGTAGAAATGTGCTAATTAAAATTACTGATGACAGAACGTTGGGAGACATCAATAAAGAGGATGTTCACAGTAATACACAGGAAAAATTGAACACCTCTGTGGACTGGGACAGTAAAAATGGATGGAAATGGATGAGTAAAACAGGAGTATATTTTCTGATTAAAACACAAGGAAGGGTGGTGTAAATACTGGAAAGGGAAAATGAAAGGGAAAATGGAACTTCACAATTCTTTATGACATGGTTGTTAGCAATGGAGGGAATTGCACTAAATCACCCTTCCAAGCATTTGATCCCAATTATTAATAATTTCCCCTTTGTCTCAGCTTTTGTCCATCCCTGTTTTTTACACTGGAAAGCTGAGACAGTATTTGAGCTTTCAAATTCACACATTATTCACTGGATGAACAGGCCTAAAAGCAAATAGCTCCTCTCCAGGGCTATATCCTACGCATACAAGAAAGTAGCAATACCTACTTTCTGTCATGCGTAGTATAGCCTATTGATTTCATATACAGGTTTCATTTAGATCTTTTCAAATGTCCTTGCTTTAAAAAATAATCACTATTCCTGTGTTTTTATAACTTTATCCTCTGCAGGTTCTCTGGGCAGCATCAATGTACCAATTCTCTCCATTTTACAGGTGGAAAAACTATTAAGAGATATGTGGATGCTTTATGGAGGAGCAGAATAAAGCCAGAGCTTTATTTTTATATTCTGATTCTTATATTTCTGCTCTGTCTTTTAATATTTACACTTTTTCATCTGGAAAAGAAATATGCTGTCTGAAATCCTTGGGAGCTTTCCCGTTGGTTTTAACAGGATGAAGGCAAGCCCAAAATAATATATCACATTGATGGTTTGTAGCATTTCCTGAAAAATCTGTTTCGGGTCCTGGTGAGAATTCTTTTGTTGGTTTCTTGTTGCTTTCTTTCAGCTGCAAAATGCTTGTAAAAACAGAAGCCTTCAATGACGTACTGATTTTGATAAAACACTTGCTGGGAAATCTCACGTTACAGAAGGCAATTTTTAGTCAAATGTAGAGGTAGTTCCATAAAAGCTGGTGACTCAAGCTTTCAGCTGGGAGAGGGGAGCTGTGTTGATGTCAAATGAGAAGCTACGTGATTATCCAAAATTGTAGTTTCAGCAGAAACTCATGAGACGTGAGTAGGATGGTAGTCGTGTCTCCTGGTGGGACTATAAAGCATCCAGATTCAAATCTCTGCTCTGTCTCTAGGTGCTGCCTTTTTTTCCCCTCCAACTTCAGGGTCTCATCCAAACTAATTGCCTGTGAGAAAGGCACTTCCAGAAGCTCATCCATCCTACCTACTGAGAATACAGTGAATCACTCTCTGATTACTCCTATTTTTCTCACTTGACTATGGGAGAGCCTAGGTAATTAGCCTAAATCTTTATATAGCTAAACTTTTATAACTCATGACTTGCACCTTTGTCTTCTAAGATTCTTGTTTTCTTCTGATTCTTGAGAACTTGTGCAGGAAAGTAAAATAATTTTCTTGCCCGCTTAGTCTACATGGAAGTTGTTGGTAGGTGGAAAAAAGATTCTCCCCTGTAATTTATTGTCAAATTATTAATGTTGAGGTAAGACATTTAGTTTAATAGTAATGGTATTATTTGTCCAGTCCATGCCATTATCTCATTTAATTTACAGTGGTTATTAAACCTGTGCTGCATTGGTACAAACAAAAATGTAGGAAACTTCATTATAGTGTAGCATTTATTGTCTTTCCTTTTATTAAGTGATGGAGCTGGGGGTAATGGCTCTAAAGCGAACTAGCTCTGTCCAGTGTTTTGGAGCACAGCTGCAGTCAGGCATCTTCAGCTTTTCTGCTGGATGGTGAAAATTCATTAAAGCAACCAGAGATCAGGTTTATGAGAGACAGGTAGCTCTGAACAGCGGGGCTGTTTCAGACTGTGACAAGCAAATGTGGGGGGATTTGGAAAAAAGGGAGAAAATGGCAAGATGTTAAATATTTCACAAAATACACAGAAACATTCTTTATCGTAAGAGGAAATTTTTTAAAAAAATAATTTCAATCAACCCCAGATGAAGAGATCTTCCACCGCGTACATAAGGAGTCTACGAAGTCCTTTGACACTGGTGCATATATGTAGTATGTAGTAAATACCTATTTTATAAGTAGATAGAAATAAAATGACAATGCCTGTTGTGTCAGAGTTACAATCTGCTGCAAACCTTATGCTGCAAGATTTTCTCGAGTGGGAGTTTTCCTATTTAATCAGTGAGGTCAGTGGCATGGTTTACCTCAAGGGATCAGGTCTTACGTTTAACAGTGAATAATGCCACATTGTGCAGCCTCATGGTTAGCATGTACAGACTTGAACAATTAAAGGCACCAAAATGTTAACAATGTTAATATACACATCTCTGCTTCACTCTGGCTTTAAAAAAAAAAATAGAGGCAAACCATTACATTAGCATTTCTGTGCAGCATCTGGAGTAGAAGCTGAATGGAAAGTTACCAGTGGAGGTTTTTCTAATTCACTAAAATAAAAACCAAAGCAAACCACAAAGAAATTCTTAAGAAAAACTCCAAGGAAAATAGGCAAAATTACACAGGATCAGGAAGAAAATTTCAGGTAGAAAATTTGATGTGGAAAAAACTAATTAGCAGCTGGGGGACCCACTTGATGAGTTGTTATTAACTAAAACCTCCAAAGCAAATGTTAATGTGTTAATTAGAAGCAGGGTAATAACCTCCTAGATTTCCCAGTAGGAAACAAAAATACCCAAAACAAAACAAAAACAAGACAATTTTTGCCTTGCTATTACTGGCTAAAAACAAACATGGCAGCAGGGGAACCTCCTAGACCTGCTTCTTCATTTTCTGATGTGCGTTTGCAGCGTTGCCACCCTAACGGTAACGTAGGCTGCCTTGCCTGGCCTTTCAGCATGGTGACTAGGTGGAAGCATGGGATCAAGAAGTTTATTTATCTTTCTAGAAAATCAAACAAAATCTCTGCCCTGAGTGGTGGCTTTGATTTCCAGAAAGAAGGGAAAGGTCCCATGTTGGCTTAGTTAGATGGGTTCCAAGGAAGAAATGGAAATTAGAGGAGAGATTCATTCTGTGTCTGGTCAGTACAAAAGCACGAGAGTCAGGATTCTCTCAGACGCAACCCTAGTGTGTTGGCATGGGAAGTAAAATTCATGATCTATCCTAAAGGGCCATTCTTCTCATCAGAGATTCTTTTTTTCTCATTTTATTTTGGCTTCCATGATAGAAATATTTTTTTCTTTTTCTTTTTTTTTTGGTGTTTTTTTTTTTTTTGCCAACCACACCTCAGACAAACTTGTAGATGAGCCAACCCAAACCATATATTTTAGAACTGCATTCTGTTGAGACCAAGCAGCATAAAGGGATGGAGTTCTTCTGGACATTTAGAAACACTTGAATTCTTTGACTTATCCTCTGTCCTCTGCAGTTTTCAACCAGTTTGATGCATTGAGCTGTGTTACCCACTTTTCTCAGAAAGGCCAGGAGAGAAGGAGGGTGTTCAGGAGTATGCGCTATCAGCAGGGCTAGCTTGTGGGGCAGCCAGGCCTGAGCTGCCGTGCTTATATTCCAGGAGCGTGGCTTTCCCAGTAAAGATAGAGCCTTTTGTCTCTTCCAGTTCTGAGCCAACCCGCAATCCTTATATTTTCATTTAGTCAAACTGGTATTAAAAAAACTGATTTTTTTTTTTAAATTTTGGCCTTACGCAGTTCTGGTTCTTTGTCATTAATCAGATCAAGTCAGCTTTTTGCAGGAACTGTGACAGTAGCGTCATCACTCTGATCTCTGTCAAACCCTCTCCAAAAAATCCCTTCAGCTGCTTTGGTAAGCTTACACTTTTTCTGTAGAGCCCCTTGATGTGTAAAATGTATGCAATGTTTTGATCAAAGGAGTTCTTGTACTTAATGCAAATTTCAACACCCTTACAGCAGTCAGATGTGAATGTATAGATCTAATCCTCCTGATCTCCACAGAGTGACACTGGGCCCAGGGGACATCAGTCCAGCTAGCGAGGAGGGCAGGGATGGTTGGTGAGGAATATTTAAACTTCTTTATTTTATTTTAAGGCTGTGTTAAGCTTTATCCATGTATGATAAGATTAGTTAATGTTCTGAACACCTGTTGTCTAAAAGGTTACAGTGACCACATTTAGGAAAACTTGTCTTTTTTTCTTTCACCTTTTTTTCCAACATCTAAGCAAATGGCAAGCCCTGTCTCCTTTCTGCAATCCTTTCAGCCACTTCAAATGGCATTTTCAACATCAGAGGATAATTTTCTGTAGATTTATTTTCAAACACAACCAAATACTTAAGTAGGGAAACTGTTTTCTGTGGGTATTAATCGTCATTGGTGAGCAGTCTCATATTCAGTGAATGATTTTGATTGTATGTGAATATTCATTCTTCTAATGTTTTCTTTATTTTCCAGTCTCTGGGGCATTTTTTAGTTATTTTATGTATTTTATTTATTTTTTTATTTTTATAATTCCTCTCTAGTATCTACAATTTTATTATCAACCTAATTTTTAATTTTAGGTGGAAGGAGTTCTGACGAGACAATGTGACCAGTCATCTTGGAATCTGCCCCAGAATCATGGAGACTTTGATATGGCTTTGGGCTGATTTTAGGAGTGGGATACAGGACAGGTACTTGTTCCATATGCCTTTCCTCTGAGTTACAGGGTTCTCCTCAAGTTTGCTAAAGTTGTGGCCCTGGAAATTTACTCCTTGTCTCCTCTCTGAGAGAAGCGTGGGGGATAGGGGCTCCAATCGCTCCACTGGGCCAGGTGTCATTGGCTTGGAGAGCTGTGTTGCACCATGGGACACAGAGAACAAGACATGCTCTAGCACTTACTTCTGGGGTGGGGCAAATCATCCTATCCTCTACCTTGCTTCAGGGGCAATCCCCTTGCATTACTCTTATTATCTTATTTTCATCTTGTTAAAAAGAGTGACTTTAAGTTGGAGGCAAGATATTGCTGACCTGTATGAATCCATTTTAGGGTGGCTGCATAGAGTCCCCATTGTCTACGTGCAGTCATTACTTGGGAACCACTGAGTAAGTCACCTCATAAATTTCAGTCAGCCAGGAGGTAGAATGCTTCTGTTGTTCCTCTAATTTTTTCATCCTGTGCTGCTTCAAAAGCTGTAATAAAAATGGAATAAAAGAGGATTGTCATTTTCTTGAGTTCGGGTCCTTGCTCTTCAGTTGCCTAATTAAAAATTGATAATTTGTTTTCACTCAGGATTCTGCAGAGAAGAGATACAGCTCTTGGACAAAGTTTTTGAAGAGAACCTCTGCAATGGATAAAATATGGAGCTAATTATCACAGCACGTATGTTTAGAAGACAGTGATGGACTGGAAAATACTTTCTTTGCAGGGTTGTCAAACTCGTGGATATCCTCTTCTTTATGCCTTCAGTACGCTGGCTGAGATTCACGGGCATGTATGCATTTGCAGTATAAAAGGAGAGAGATTTTCTATATTGTCTTCTTTTTCCTGTTACACACACAATTCTGTCTGCTAGTTTTCTCAGTACAGGCACGACGACTTTGTGTCTTTTGGAGGTGTTCTGTGAAGTGCCTTTGTATCTGACTACCTCAATACCACACTTGAGTTTCTTTACTTTGTAGGAAGAATGTTACACACAAAAATCAAGGTAAGAGAGAAGACCTGTGGTTTGACTTAAATCAGTGTGTTTTGCTTTGGAGGACTAAATGGGTTGATTGTGGCACATGTAGGAATGAGTTCATACTTTACAATAACCTCTGAAGAATAGATCACATTCCTTAATTCTATTCTTATATATCCTCACGTTGTCTGCCATTTCGGTTTGATGTAGCAAGCACTGAAAAACAGAAATATTTCTCTTGGGTTGCTTTATTCTGAAAACAATTGCTATAGCAGAAGGATTGCAGCCAGATGCATTTCAGTTTGCACAAAGGTTTTTGTTCTTTGTGGCAATCCGACATTCTTTCATCAAGGCACTATTAGTTATAGAAAAGTGAATTGACAGCAGCTGAATCATCTATAATTCAGCTTTTAATCAGAATTTGTTCTCGCAAATGTTACTCTCCCCCCAAAAAGAGAAAACTGTAAAAGCAATTTTTATTGAACCAGTTTAAAAAGTATGACTATTTAGCTTTATAACAGAATTACTGCATTGAAAAAGGCTTCAGGAACAGCAAGAGATGAGTGTACCAAATTATAGTTTTCTCTTAGAAAGAGTCAGACATTTCATTCTTACAGATGTCTGCCTCTCTAGAAAGCTACCTGGCTGCTTTGGCGTGCAGGAAGGGAGAGAGCCTTGTAAATCAGATGTGAATTGTTTCTTATTATTTATTTAGAATCATACTTTTTGCAGAGCACAATACTAACTTTGTAAGAGTATTACTTATCTGCAGAATACATATACAGGATATTTAACTGCCAAATAGTTCACAAGTTAGAAGAAGCAGTGCAGTGTTCGGGCTTTTTTTCTGCTATGAACTTTTGCGGGGCTTAATGTCATTTAGTTTTTCGATACCTCCAGTTATAGTTCGTAAAATAGGCATAATAACTTGATAGCTCTGGGAAGATAGTGGGAGTTACAGTTAAGAGTGGTTCAGAAAAGAGGTTGAAGCTGCCTGAACATTGAAGACAAAACGTGTAAGTCAGGGTTTCTTTTCTTTCTTCATACAGTTGTTGTTTTCCCAACCCTCTTATCTGTATCTTGGAAGAAACCTCCTACAGTTTCAGTGAAGCACTGGAGTTGTGTGTAACGGGGAAGCAAAGATTTCTGTACCATTTTGGTTTGATGTTGCTAGATCAGCTCCTGTATCGGACTTATTTTTTTAAAACTGTTTATGTTAAGCTAGTTACAGTCTGAGCTGCTTTGTTTATTTACCAAGCATGTGCAACAGGTGTCAAGATTTTTCAGTCTCCTGATAGTTAGCTCGATGCTGTCTTTCACTATGATTTAAATCAGATAATGCAACCAAACTGTAACAAAAATAAGTAATAACTATGTAATAAAAAAGACCATTAAGACATTTGAGATATTTCATACTTAAAAAGCAAATTCTTTGTAGGAGTATGTATTGGTCCCCTTTGCTGTAAGGAGAGGAGCCCTGCAATTTGCCTGAAAACAGAAACTCACAGATGTTGATGTCAGGAATAGAAATAAAGCCCATCCCTTCTAACCAGGTGCCAAGGAAAATCTTAATATCTGCAGAGAATGCTGTTTTCCTTAAGTTCACATTGAAATCATATGTAAATATCCTGGGAAACATATTTTGGGAATATTTATATATTTTGTCATTATTATGATTTAGTAAGGAAAAAAAGCTGCTTGAGCATATCAAGGTATGCCAGTGACTAGCTTAGGAACTCGGAAGCAGCTGCAGAGCCACCAGCTGAGACGCCTGGGTAGGCAAACAGAGAGGCGTGTGCTGTTTGCAGTGTTTCTTCCTGATATTAGCATCTGGGCTACTTGGCACATATACCTCTCCCACCCTTCCTACAGCAAGAGACCACTTGTAGGCTTTAGTTTTATATGGTTACCCATATACTTGAAAGGGTGTCTGTCAGTCTCTGTTAATCTTTATAATGTTTCAGAAATGAGAGTTCAAGAATAATTAGAAGCTTTCTAATACACTGAAAAGCAACTGTCTTTGTTAAGGACCAGATTATACCAACTGCCGCAATATAATATGGTTTGTGCACAAATATAATATGCATGTTGCAATAATGTTCTTACATGCATGTACACATGATTTTAGCGTGCTACCGGGAGGGGAAAAAAATGCATATGGAAAATGTAAAGAGTATATGTAGCTAGTACAGAAAGTGAGCTTTGCCTGTAGTATTATTAGCTGTAAATTAAAACAACAGCACATTTTAGGGAAGTTTTGAATTTAGCATGTTTTAAGATGGCTAACTAACTAGATTTCTAAAGAATTCCAAAATTCATAGGTGAAGAGAATCAACTTACTGAAAATCCCCTCAGAGTACCCAGCTTCCAGTTCCATTTTCAGTTTGCTAAGCCATGCCCTGTTTTACTTGGAGGTTTATTAAATTAATGCTGAAGTTTTTGTTTTGTTGAAGACAAATTGTAGCTAACTGTAATACAGTACGACATGCTAGTGTCTTTTAAGTACCAGTGAATCATGGTATAAATTAGTACTCTTCTTTTACAAAACTTTACCTTTTAATAAAAGTAGTTATTAGTTTTACAGTTGTTGCTATTTTGATCTCAAATGCATGTGTTCAGTCTTACAGTTAGATTTTCTTTGTGAGTTGAAAAGTTTCAAAACAATTATTTAACTTTTTCTAAATATACTCTGTTACAAAAAAAAGCTAACTTCCAATGTTTTGTGCACAGAATTACTGTCTTACGAGGCTTCCTTTAATACGGTACCTCAGAGATTTAACCACTGAACTGTTTGAAAGCAGCGTCACTGTGCATGTGGAAAAGCTAGAAATGTTTAGATAAAATATTACATGAAGTTTGGCAATAGAGCTTCTGGAATTTCAAGTTTATCTGTAATTCCCCTGCAGAGATGAAAACACCCTTTCTCTAGGGCTGGTGAAGAGTTGGAGCAGTTTTATTTACATCTAGCGGAAATTATGAGAAAGGTCACAGCCCTAGTTTTTATGTGGATAGATCCAGTCCCTGCACCGCTTCAGTCAGTCTCTGCCTGAGAAATACGCCATGGGAAACAAAAATTAAAAAGACAAATTCAATAGCAATAGTAGTGTTATTTTTAAGGTACTGTGCTGAACAATGTCCCCTCAGTAAAAATAATACAAATACTAGACTACTGAGCACAATAAATGAGGACTGTTTTAGAGTCCATTAGGCTTCCATTGTGTGTCTTACACTGCAGCTGTAGTGTCAAGTGTTAAAATTACTGCAAAGTCACCTGTGGAATATTTGACATCCTTCAATACAGGCTCGGTGGTGTTTATTTTTAGGTACATAGATGAACAATCCTTCATTATTTTGCCTTTTGCTCTAAATTAAAGTATTTGTCTTGAATTTCAAGAGACATACTTGATACATTCATTCATGAGCTAAAATAAACCCAAGTGAGCCCACAGAGGAAGAGATTACTATAGGAGAATGGCTTTTACTACTGTTAAACCAGCCAAATATTTGCAGTTTTGCAATGATTCATCCTTTTTCCTCTCTTGTTCAGCAGTATTTTGGAAGAGCAGACTAAGGAAGGAGCTAGTGATACTCCTAGTCCAAAAGAAGATCAAGTCCTTTTTTGGTGATTAATTTTATCTGAACTAAATCCTTCATTGCCATGATGTGGCCACAGAAGTGAGCAGAAGTGCCCCTATTCATCCCAGCTGAGGACTAAGCCTTTTATCTTATGCTTTTATTCATATTTATTATTTATTTTAAAATAAATGCTGCTATTTAACATTCATTATTATTTCCGTGAAAGGAAATACTCGGGCCTGGGGACCTATCCTGAGAAAAGTACGGTAGCACATAGATTGGGACCATCCTGCAAAGAGTGAGGCTGGGAGTGAAAGGAAGCTTGTGAGTCATCGGCGTGGAGCCCTGCTACCACCAGCCACCCTCTGGCACAAGCCTGATCCTCGACTGGTTAAATTCAACCACAAAACAGTTAACTTTCCAGTCCTACTCAAGGGTATGTAGTAAATCAGTCACAAGTGAGAAACCTTCTTTCAGTCTCCACCGTACGTTTGTCTGTGATGGTATGTGTGTTTCCCTTTTTCCCCAGGTTGTACCATAGGTTAAACAGTTCTTTCCTTTCCTTTCCCTTCTTTTCTCCTGCTCTGTATCCGCAGACAGCAGCCACTTCCCCTCTCTCCCTTTAAGGTGTCTCCACCCCTCTGAAACAACTTAGTTCCCCATTCACTTTTGGGTCCTCTCCCTTGAGCATCTGCAATGCAAAAGCACTAGTCCAGTCCCAGCTGTCTTTGGGAGTCACTCAGACACTTCCCTCTGAAGTAAAAACTAGCTGTAGTGTTTGGGTTTGTTCACTTCAAACACCACTCCCAGGGGACTGTGCAAGCAGTTCTATAGGTTTATCTCCCTTTGTCCTATACAGCCCTCTGACACCATGCTAAAAGGCTTTACACCCTCAAAAAAAATTCATTTAGACCTTATGGCAACAGGGAAGAGCCCTAAGAAGGCGTGTCAGTCTGCTCTAGAGAGGGTTTAGCCCTGAAGACTGTGCACATCCCACAACAGTTTGGATTGGAAGAGACCTTTAAAGATCAACTAGTCCAACCCCCGCCATGGGTCTTCAACCAGACCAGATTGCTCAAAGCCCTGGCCAACTCGACCTTGAACACTTCCCATGGTGGGGCAAAGCACATCACTGCTTTGCACTGCATTGCGTAGGGACCAGGGATTGTTCATTCTGGCAGATAGATTTAGCATCCTTAGTATTCTCAGGCTTGCAGTTTCCCTGATGAAGGAGAGTCCTTTGGGTCAGTGTTTTAAGATGCTGAGTCCTCAAGAGGAATACTCAAAGTATTCTCATTCATAGAATCATAGAATGTTGGAAGGGACCCACAAGGATCATCGAGTCCAACTCCTGTCCCTGCACAGGACAACTCCAAATTCACACCATGTCTCTGAGGGCATTGTCCAAGTGCTTCTTTAATAGTATCAGCTCTGTGACTGCCTCCCTGGGGAGCCTGTTCCAGTGCTCCACCACCCTCTGGGTGAAGAACCTGTTCCTAATACCCAACCTAAACCTCCCCTGGCACATCTTCCTGCCATTCCCTCGGGTCCTGTCATTGGTGACCAGAGAGAAGAGATCAGCGCCTGCCCCTCCTCATCCCCTTGTGAGGAAGCTGTAGACCGCCATGAGGTCTGCTTATAGTCTCCTCTGCTCCAGGCTGAACAAACCAAGTGACTTTAGCTGCTCCTCATACAGTTTCCCCTCTAAACCCTTCACCAACTTTGTGGCCCTCCTCTGGACACTCTCTAGTAGCTCTTTTTCCATGCTTTGACTCCAGCCCTGCGCTACTATAACTGTATCAGTAAAGATGCTTGAGGGGCTGCGTTGGGAACTGGGCTGTGGAGCTTTTCTGGCTTAAAAAACTATGTTGCAGCTTTCAACCATTATACAGTTTTCTTAAATATAGGTAAAAGTTGTAAGCTAAATACACACAAACATGCATATCAGTTGCAGAAGCCAGAAGGGAGGAAAAAACCTTGAGATTTACTTCCATTTATGTACTTTTCCTCTTACTCAGAGCTAAATAGAAGCACCAGTTTCTAATGAAATAAAGGATTATTCTCATTGATGATCCACCTCTTCATGTCTAAAAGAAAAAAGCACATACAGACCTTTGTGTCCAGAATGTGCCAAGGGCAAACAATGCATACAGGCACTCGAGACCATGAGAGTCGTTTCCAGAAAGACTGTTTTATCCATGGCATCTACCTGTGTGTTTCAATAATACCTGTGCTTCTGTGATGTTTTGTCTGAAGAGCTCAAAGCACATTATAGGTAGACGTTTAGCTAAATTGATGTCAGTCTCTGAAAGGTAAGAAGGATTCCCACCTGCAGGCGTGCCAGGTGGTACCTCAACAGATAAAACTTCTCGCTCAAGGTCAGAAAAATGAGTCAGTGGCAAAGCTGAAAGAGAGCTTTGAGAGGTGAGTTTAATACGTACTGATGGCAGCCAGCTGCGTTGCTGCAGCTGTGCTCGGGGAACATTGATCTTATTCTTGTTGATATGAGTGAACTTCTCTAGACAAAGAATCCACATAAACCAAAACCATTTATCAGCTGTTTAGAGAAGCAAGCTGTAAAATGTTAGGCTGCCACAACTGTACTGCACGCAGCAATTAGTAAGCGCTAAAGTGGTGATGGTTTTCCTCTCCATCCTTGATGGTTTCCTTAAAGCTTTGGTCCTACGTAAAACTATTTGCTAGACTCTTAGCTTGGTAAGCACATATTCTGGTCATGGAGTACTTCAGCCTGAAAACCCTTCCACCACTCATGCTTTTTTTTAAAATTTAGTATTCAAGGATCTTTGCATTTTGATATGCTAGTCATGTTTCTGGAAGTAGAAGCACCTAGCTTACAACTACGTCCCTTTAGGCCTGAAGAGAGAAATTTATAGCTCCAATACCTGCACTGAAATTGCTGTGCCGTTAGAAGCAACGTGCAAGGTTGGATTATAGGTAAATTAAAAACCAGTAAGTTAAAAAACTTTGGACATTGCCCTTAATATATGCTTTAACTTTTGGACAGCCTTGGAGTGGTCAGGGAGTTGGGCTAGATGATGGTTGTAGGTCCCTTCCAACTGAAATGTTCTTCTCTTCTCCTCTCCTCTCCTCTCCTCTCCTCTCCTCAGCGAGGTGCCTTAGACATCTTCCATTCCCCCAGCACTATATAAGCTATCTACGGGTGGCACTCAAAAGAGATAACAAAACAAAATCATAGCTTCCATCCCACTGTCCACTGCCAGCTGTAGTAGAGGTGCCCCATTCTTCTCTAACTAGAGGTGACAGATGAGTCTTCTTGGCAGACCTAACAAACCCTGTCCGAACTTGAGGTCATACAGGGGAATGTATTGAAATGAATAGATCATCAAGTCTGGTGAAATATTAAGAGGGTGAAAACATATTTCCCCATGGCTGATCCTTGTTTTTATGTGGTCTTCAAGTGCCTTTTTGCTTCACCCTTTCAACAGAAGACCACAAGTAGTTTTGTCTCCCCTGCAGGGACCTAAACATATTAAAAGGTCACTGCTAGATCAAAATGAATATGCTTTTTTAAAAAAGGTATTTCCCTCAGTTCCCAATCATGCTGTATAAAAGCTGTAATGAAAAACATGTACTGTTTACATGCATAATTTTTGTTTAGCATTTATCTTCGCATACTGAAAACCAGAATCATTCTTCTGCCATATAGTCACTTGTTCTTGCTAGTTTTATACTCATTGAAGCAGTAATAGTGCCAAAGCTCGCAAGGAAATATTTAAACGCTAATTAACTTCTTAATTCTGTGTGTGGGCAGGCCCCTTGTTTTCCCTGGAGCACAACTGATTTTCAAGATATTTATTTGGGATTTCAGGGTATTTGCATATTGTGTATGGCTCCCTATGTATGCCTTGGTATGTGTGTGGGATGCCTCTGGCTGTATTTGCCTGCAGCTGAGGCCGCACAACATTCCCCTTAGAACAGGCAAGTTTTCCAATATGGAAGTTTAAAAAAACCCAACCCTCTCTCCTATTTTATTTTGGTCACTAAATAAACAGCAGCAAATCGCGTGGCTATTCCATCAAGCCGTGTTATGGTGGCACAATAAGTGCGTGTCACTCCTTCTGGCTGCAGGGTGCCAGGGGCGATCAGTTCTCAGCATCTGTCCAACAGAAGTTCAGCCTGGAGCAGTCACCCTCTACCGAGGTTTTCCTTTTTGATTTTTTCCAATAAACAGATCTGCATGGTGTTATTGCTAAGGCTAATCTGATTTTCTTTGGGAGGCGGCTAAGCATGTGGCTAGAATTTGTATTAGCGGTTACTAAAATGGCTTGTGTTTCTGTACTCCCTTCCCATTCAGTTTCCTCTTTACAGGTCACCTCTGCTGTGGCACGTAAGAAATGGCTGGAAGAACAATATTGAGACTTTACACTGAAACTGCATAGAAAAATGTATCCAGGCTGTGTGTTTCTGCATGCTGCATGAGAAGCCTTCACAGACAGAAAGTTCGTAATGCAAAATTCAGCCCTCAAAGCATAAAAATATACTGGCATTATGAAGAGATTTTAAAATTGTTTGTTTTGAACAGCTGTGGAAATGGCTGTGGCTCAATAATCCATTTTGTAAAGTAGCCCTTTCTACCCTAAAGCTGCCTGGATGGAGCAGGGGTGAGAGAAGCCCTTGTGCACACCTGTTTGTAGTAGTTTCTTCTCATTAAAGACCAGGGCACTTGCAGGGGAAGGAACAGGCCACAGCTTTGTAGTGAGAAATCATGGAGAAGCCAGGGCCATTCATGCACGGTTCTGGTGGAATTGCTGTCACCAAACTGCAGGTGTGCTGGTTTTATTCCTTAATATTTGGGGGAAAGGTGTAGGCACTTTAGGGACAAGAAAGCTATGGGAGATACCTACGCTGCCAACAGCTGAAGTTGGGAGAGATGAGTCCCACCCTTTGGGACTAAACCTTGTTTCCAGCCTCAAAGAATGCTAAAGTAGCACTGAAGGACTTGTTGTTTCACGCCTGCCTGACGGGAGACTGGAGGCACATAAGAATAGATTAAATCAGCCCAGCTGCTGTTATCTTTTTCATATATTCCCCTTAGTGCAAGAGCAAGGTGCCGCATGGATCCTACAGTCCTTCTGCTGCTGCAACCTCCAGCACGCAGACTCCTACAGAGACTTCTGCTCACCCAGGTGTTTCAAAGTACAGACATGCCCTTTTGCAGGGGAGAAAAGACCCATCCGTGACTTTTGTATCAGTTTTCGCTTTGATTTGCTTCGTTCTGTGTGATTTGTCATAACACTTCAAAAAGAACTGTGCAAGTAACGGGTTTCCAGCAATGATATGGGTAAAGCCGAGCATTAACCTTAAATGTTTTTTCTCCTTGTTATGTTGCACTTAATAGTGCATAGTTATACTCCCTGTGTGTTGAGAGAGCAGGAAGTTACATAGTAAATGCTAGCAGAAGCTGACATTTAGGCTTTTATTATCACTTGATAAACCCATGTAAATCCCATTAACGCTGAGAGGTGTTGTATGTGTATATCAGTGGGGAAAAAAGAGACTATTTGCTCTCGAGTGCATGTAACTAATTAAAAATTTAAGAGCATATAGTACATGATTATATTGGACTGTGGGTTAATGCTCCTGAATGAAAAATGCCAGATGAGCTGAAATGCTTATAGAGAACAAGAGAAACTCTGGCTGCCTCTGTGCAGAGAGCCTGCATGTTCTCCGTGAATAGTCCTAGTATTCACCGCTCAGACTTGCTCTACGGTCGGGGGCTGATGGAAACGGGCATATCGCCAGCTGTGACCTTAGTCAGGATCTGCAGGGCAGAAAACAATGCAGGGAAAGAGAAGAGGACAAGCCTTGGCACCTACAAGCCAGTTTCACATCCTCTGCTGAACTTATTTCTGGCAGTATTTTTCTTGCCAACACAAGCAGCAGGCAATATCTTAATCGCCACCTTTCTCACCATATGACAGCCAGTTGCAACCATCAGAGAAGCTCAGGTCGAAGGCAGGCTGCTCTCCCTGGAAGAGCCCAGTGCCAGCACTCTCTAAATGCCCATGGATCCCCAGCCTCCAGGGCAGCTTCAGAAACGTGTGCCTGCAGGAAGGGTGTCACCTTCCTATGAACAAGAAGCCACCAGCCACTGGGATGGTCCAGACAGGACACTCATGGGGTTGCTAATCTGGAGTAGAAACCACAAATCCATACCTTCTGCTTCCTATATAATTATGTTTTATTTCAAAAGACTGTCTTAGAGTCATGTTAGAGTTACTATAAGTGTAAATATCCAGTAATCTTCTCTAAAGGCATTGATTTCCCTGCTCACGGCAGGGAGGTTGGAATAGATGACCTCTAAAGATCCCTTCCAACCCAAACCACTCTGTGATTCTATAATTGAAGAAATAGCGGCAATTGCACAAAGCAGTTATCGGTCACTGCCCAAACAAAGGCATGTGCAGGACACGTGGATGGAGAACAGCTTCCTTGCAGCTGAAAAAGAAGCCCCAGACCCTGGCACAAGGATGATAAGCACAGTCCCAAGGAAAAGGACCACAAAAGACATTTTTGATTCTTCTTGAGGTTAAGGAAAACAAACTTCCAAATTCTTTGTAAATAAAGAGCATGGGACGAAAGAAATACCCAGCTCTGCTAAAGGTTTCCCATCCACCTAGAAAAAAATCACAGGGAACTAAAACCTCATATTTAAGTTCATATACGGTCCTGACAATCATTGCATTTTATGACAAGATGAAATCGCTAGAACTAAATCTACGGGCTGATGCACCGCCCAGCTTCTTAGTGTGAATGTCAACTTCTTCCCATTTCCTTATAATCCTTCAGTGGTTTCAGAAAGCCCCAGCCACACAAAACCCCACCCTTTAAAGTTTCTGTCATGTGCTTTACACTCTTAATAGCCACCGCTGTTCTGAATTTCGCATCCATTCTTGAAGTGAAAGTTGAGCTGATCTTTTTTTTTATGATGAAAGAGCAGCCACCGAATTAATAGCAGGTCAGTATGACATATATTAGAGCGTGGTTCGGCATTTATGTTGAGAATCTCCTGTCATCTTCACCACCACCCACAAATGCCATAGCAACCACATTGTAAAGGGGCTAAAATGCATGCACAGTTTAACGTGCTGTTAAATGAATGCACTTCTTGTTTTACTATTGTGATGATGAATTCATTTCAGCTGCAGTCACTGATTAGTAGAAAGCTTAGTTCCCACTGAAGAGAAAATAAACGGCTCGGATTTTGCTGTTTTGGAATTTAGGAGTTATATAGAATTCAGCTGTGTGGGCAATTAAGTAAAAGGACCTCAAATTATATGTTGCACTTGCACTTGCACATAAGCTTTTAGAAGTGCCACAAGAAAGTAGTCTTTACAGTGAACACAAGTTTCAGCCAGAAGAAGCAACAATTTGTTGAGAACTTAAAACAGAAAAATACTTGTTTATTCACCAGTGTTTGAATATTTAAGTAGTTCATGCAATTATTCTAAGTAGAATGCCCTGAGTTTCAGCAACGTTTTGTAAAGCTTGTGCAAGTCAATAATTTGCTGCAATTAAAAATATGCAGCTAGCACTGTGATTGCTCGCAAAATACAGGAACGTTGTTTTTAACACATTCCTATATGTGTTAAAGACACTTTAAAAGTGTGCGAAAGCATCCAGCTTGTTCTTCATTGTGTACTTTTTTCACAGCTTGTTCCCCCAAGAAACGCTACCTCCAATGGTGTGGGCTTTTTTCAAACACTGCCATGCAATACAGTACTCTGTTACACCCTCTTCCAGCTTCCCCATATCCCTGTATTTCACTTCCAGGCATTAATTATCCCTTACTCCTCATAGGGATCATTAGTCAAATATTTCACTCAAAACACTGGCTGACATATTGTCCGCAGACAGCTCTAAATCCAAGAACAAATCGTTCCTGCTACATATCCACCGGTTATTTTCCCCTCTTTGTGCTTCCAGCCATCTCCCAGTAGAGCTGAAGAAGAAAACCCACACACGTGAAAAGGGAGGGACTGCACTCAAGGCAGTATGTGCAGCCAGACGGAGTCAGTCGGATGTTAGCCACCCCTTTCTGACCTTTGTTTAACTGTCACATTTGGCTACTGGCTTTTGAAGTGATGGGATAAGAGGTCTCCAAGAGGGGCAGGTAGGATGATGGGAATAAATGCTGCCAAGATACAGGCCCAGTGAATAACTGTTATTTTTAATGTCTTTGTCATGTACAACGTTCCCAAGTGTTGCTGCTCTCCAGCCTTGCCATTTTGCTCTTGCTCAAACTGGTCAATGCATAATCCTTCCTTCATTTGGGGGGAAAGGACACAGCGGTGTTCTTGCGTGAGCTTGCTATCTTTGCCTCTTGGTTTAGCTTCTCTCATAAGAGATCAGATGAGAACTCTGAAAGTGCTTGTTCTGAGACGGGCTATGCCACCAGATTTACATCTCTCAAACAATGCAGCATTTCTTTGGCACCAGGATCAGAACAGAGACAAAAACCACAGAATGAAAACAGAGCTGGAGGATCCCGGACCCAAATTCTTTGGCCACATTCACACTCGAAATCTGGTGCGCAACAGGCTCCCAGTCCCTGGCTTGCCTAGATAGGAGGAGCTGACAGAGCATGCCGTAGGTCTTGGTTGGACCAGACACCTGGATTTCTCTTTGAGAGAAAGGCCAGGGTGTTCCCCACCTGTGATGGCAGGACATGGCCAAGGTGTGCACATGGTATGGGAACTCAGCCTGAGTCTGGTGGCATGGGGCGTTTCTGTTGGCTAGACTGAAGACAACTTCTGATATTGGATTTCTCCCTGGAGGTCTTGGATCAGTGTCCAGCCACCCCTTAGCTTTCTTTTGACTAGAAAAATAGTCTAAGCTCCTTAAATCTCTCCCTGCAAGTCATCTTTCTCAGACTTGTGTACATTCTTGTGTCTCTTTCTTGAATTGTCTCCAGCTTTTCAACCTCCCGCTTGCTTTGCGGACGCAAGAGCAGGGCACAATGCATCGGCAGTGGTTTTGGGAAAGGGGGAATATGCAGACAATGTAATCCTCCTCCCTCGATTTCCTCTGCTTATACATATACAGATCGGGTCAGCTCATGGACAGCTGATTTACTCACTATGACTTGCAACCCTTTTTTGGTCATGGCTTGCCAACGTACAACCGCTGCAGCCCCCACCAGGCAAATATCTTCTTTCTCCAATCTTGTGACTTAACCCGGTTGTACTTGCTTACCTTCAGATTACCAATTACCCATTTGTATCAGTGACACCTGTAGTCCTTCTTTTTACCATTTTCCCAGCCTTTTTCATCTGAAAAATCTGTTGATAATAATTTAAAGGGTTTTTTTTCCTAAGTCGTTGATAAAATACAATAGTGTAGAGCCAAGAACCAGACCCCATGGGATCTCCCCAAACACACACCCACGCAAAGAAAATTCTCTGGTTATAATTATAGTTGAGACCTGAAGTTATCCAAGTCTTAATCGATTTAATGTGTTTTACAGTGGTTTTGTTTTGCTTTAGTTGCTTCAACATGCTGTCCTGTTACAAGGCACATTTACAGAAGCCTAACATCAATTCAAGCAGCCAAACTTGTAATGCGAACTTCCTCTGAGCTGCATTAGAAAATGGGGTAATGGGAGATACCTGCCCCACTACCCAGCAGCGTAGTGCAGGGAGACCCATCACAGCCTTACACTGCCTTGTTTGGGTAGCCGCAGCAAGGTGGGCACACCAGTACAGCGCTCTATCTTTGCCCCCTGCTGTCCCCTGCAGCCTTGCTCTTGGCGAGGTGAAAAGCTGCTGCAGACAGTGCTGGTGTTTCAGGCTCTCGCTTCAGAAGCCGGTTATACGATCCACTGAGCAACATCCTGAGCAAGAGTCTGTTTTCCCAGGACTAATGCTACCCCTTTGTAACCAGAGACTCTCTTGTTTATAATTTCACAAAGGACTTGTAAGCTGAAGGTGTTTAAAAAAAAGTCCAGCGTGTTGGAAGTAACCTCAGCCTTCCGTTCAGCTATCGACAAAGTGCGGCACCTCTCCGGTTTCTCAGGCACTTGGAGGGCAACACAGGCGGAATGAAACTTTGAGGCAGGATGTTTATCCTCTTCTCCCAGAGTGTTTGGTGTGATTTTTATCAAGGAACAAGGTTGATCAGACTGTCTTTCTTTTTTCCAGCTATAGCAGCATCTTACATGATATGCTCTGAAGGTATTTGCCTTGCTAGAGGTGCATGGAGTAGGGCTTAGGTCCTGATACATGTCTTTGGTTACCCTGAAGTAGTATAGCCAGTACAAATTTAGTCATTTCCTTTGATACGAAGAGGGTAATTCAGAGTTGTCCTTTTCAAAGACACCTTTTGAACTCAGAGAAGGGACCCGTGGAATATGCTAGTCTTCTGGGGCAGTGGAAATTCATGCATTTGCAGTAGCCTTGGATCTCTTGCCTTCTCCAAAAGATAGACAACCCACAAGTTATATATACACAGAAAATTAAATAATTGTAATCTGGATTTAGATTCAGGAATGAACAGGTTGTTAATGAGATAATGTCTGGGCATGATATGGTCTCACTTCTTGGCATAAGAATGCGTAATAATGTCTTCTATGCTGTCTATTTAAAAGGACAGACTCTAATGATACCTTTTCAGTATTCCATACCTATTTATTTCTATACATTTATTAGGATTAAATTATTTATAATGTCAATATTTCTTAGTGTACATAAATTCCAATTTAATGCTTATAAATAAATATAAAGCTTAAATTCAGATTTAATGCTTACAAGTAACTTAAATATAAAGCGTAAAGGACAATGACAAAACAGGAAACACTGGAGCAGAGGGAGGTTAACTCATCAAGGGCAATGCTGTTCCACTGGAAACTTTATCTGCTGCCTAAAATGGACTCGTTTGCTGTGAAGTCCAATAATGCTTTCAGGTTCAGTTTGACTGCCAGAGCAGGGATTACTCAGCAGCAACAGCCAGAACAAAAACCATTACAGGAACAAAATAAGAAAGGAAGATCTCTGCAACCAGGCTTTAATTCATGCTAATATGCCCGAGAATGCAATTAGGGGAGGCTCTGAATTGCAGGAATGCGTGCCTGAAGACACGAAAGCCTCACTCCAACAGGGGCAGCCACAGGACACGAGGTGGTTAATAGATTATCGGAGTTCTTATCATGCAGCAAACTATTTGGGGTGGAGTCCATTAATATAAATAAAAGAAAAGAAACATCAGCTCTGAAAGGATGAGTGGGTGGGTCAGTTGTGAGATGGTGCAAATCCTCTGCTGGTAATATTCTCACAGCGACCACCTGTAGCTGCCTTTGCTGTTCGGAGAGTTCAGCCCTGCTGAGAGCAGGAAGCGTGAGGCAGAAATTCTGTCTGAGCTGCATTTTTTTCCTCCCTCGATCAGCAGAAGGGGTTGAAAAAAATTGTTGCTGCTGCTAATCGTTAATCACTCTGAAAACAAACCTGGTCTTGCAGAACTAACTGTGCAATCAGAGCACTGGGGAAATTAGGGAGCGGGATAAAGTATTCAGATGGTTTCTAGATACTCAGATGTCTCTAATTTGGGGTTTCCCATATTTCGCTTGTGTGATTACTTTGTAGTCTCATAAATTATGCTGCTGAGCAGCTTTTCTTTTTGCACAATCTGCATTTTTCTTTAGACAATTACATTCAAATACTTGAATTTATTATTCCCTGCTCACTTCTGACTGTAATGGTGTCCTTCTACTGTCCCGTCTACCTGCTGATTCAGTCTGCCCCAGCCGAGAGTGAATGGACCTGCATTGCGCTACCTATTACAGAAGAAAATTCCTGGTTGTAAAGTCTCCGCCCTCACCTCCAGCACTGGAGCATCTTGATCTTCACTGGGACAGGCAGGGAGCACTGCAGAAAGCAGAGAGTCCCAGTGTAAACTGGTGAATGCAAATTAAAGGATGCCAGTTAGACGCTGAAGTTTCTCTCTGGACCATTGGCTTTTTACACACATTGTATACTTTATATCCTGTGATTCCTCTTTAAAAGTGTCGTTTAACTGGAGCAGGAGGTTCGATTTGCCAATCCCCATCTAGGCCCCTGAAGATGGACAGAAGAACAGCCAGGTGGTCAGTGATGCTGTGAGATGTCCGTGATGCAGCTTGCGTATGGCATGCTCCTGTTTCGCTCCTGCATCTGCTGTCAGAGGGAAGGTGGCTGCACACCGAGGGCAGGTAGCTCGAAGTCCTTCCAGACCCACGTTCAGGGTGTGCTCCTCGCCTCCACACTCAGTTTCAGGCTCTTGTACTCTCTAAGGTTTCTCTAAGGTTTCAGAAAGTGTAAAAGCAAGTCCCAGCAGCTGAATTTTCCTGACAGACTCTCAGCTAAAACTCCTGAATCATCTTTTTTAAGGTTGCTTTAGCTGTCATTTTTATACAGACATGCATCTTTTTAGTTTCTCCTTTGAGTCTTTGCACTGGTGTGGTGTTGCAGGACTGCTGGTTGCAAGGAAGGGATGGCTGGCACGAGCACGTGTGAAGAAAACAGAGGAACACTTGTTCAGAGAGGAAATGAAGGTGAACAGTCACATGGACCTCGCAAACATGTTGAAACACAATAAAACATAGATGGTTTCAACTTTGGCGGTGAGGGAGTAACGTCATTTAAATGCAGACACTCAAAGCCCATCCAAATAATTTCCAGAGAGGAGAAAGATGATCCTATGATCTGCTTTGCAGCTTGGACGTGCCTTTAGCCTAGCAGCAAACCCTCCATTCTGCACAGGACTGTCTTGCCTTTTGGTATCTGGCAGGTGAATCGCTCCCTGCAGTGGGCTGTGTGTGGGATTTTCCCAGCCGAAACTTTGAAGTTGGCTGTGTTGCCCGTTCTGTGATGTGGTGATGTATGTTTATAATTTGTGAAGCACCTCGGGGTGAAAGGCCTTCTGTAAATGCTGTTATTCATCACGAAATAACCGTGCCCATCCTTTAAATGTTAGCTGGAATCATTCCCAAACCCCACTGCCACATTCAACTGTTTATTATTTTTATTATAGCAGCGCCCAAGGATGAAAGGAGAGTGGGGGTCCCTTGTGCTAAAAGCTATGCGAATATAAATATCATCTTCTCAATGACAAGAGAGGAAAAGGCTGTGGGAAGGGAAATGTTTCATATGCTGTGTCTGAGATTCTTTCTTTCCCAGCTCAGCAAGGATGATTGGAGGGCAGAAGGTCTCTACATTTTTCCTCAGGCCTAACCTAAAAGTGGGCCTCTACACTGAGAACAGCCCCAGCCGAGTATCTGGACTCCCCTGTTCACTGATGAGGGCAAAGACTCATCCTGGCAGCAGTTCCCCCAAGCTGGTTCAGACACTGAATTTGAGATGAGGTGAACCACATCCTTCGTGAACCTGCTTCTCTCCTCTGATTAAAAGAGCAAATCATAAAATGAATCCAGATGTAGACATTTCAGGTGAGTTGAATTTGGCTGTCGCAGGTTGGGATGAGAGGAGCACCCAGGGAGAGAGACTGGGTGCTACTGTGGGCAAACCCCACCATAACATCCTGTCGAAATGGAAAGGTACCTCAAGATATGTTGCCTTGACCTTGGGGCTGAGCCACACACCGATCTCCAAGATCATCCCCTTTTCTTTTGCTTTACAGGAAATAAGGCAATCAAAGAAGATATGAACCCTCCCAGCTAAAAGTAGTGGTGTAATGGTGGGAGTACATGTGTCCAAGTCGAGCAGGACAAGTAGAAATACCGCAGTGAATTAGATGTTGTGTGTCTGACAACAGACTAGTCAAAGCTGCAACAAACCTCCATTTATCCCCATGGGAATGTAGCATGTGTTATAGGATGCCAAGGACAGTATTCATGTTAAAAACAAACAAAAAAAGGTCTTCTGTGTGATATTAATGCTGTTAGATCCTCGCATAGGGATTCAGACTCTCTTGGACTTTTGGGCTGCAGCTCTCTCGGTCTTATTCCCAGGGCAATTAGTATCCTTGGTAAAAGTGCACCTGCTTTACAAGCTGTGATGGACCATTATGGGTTTAATTCAGATGATCAGCTAAAATCCAGCTTCCAGAGCTGGGACTTTGGGCCTGGAACTTGTGTACAAGCAGAAGTGCCTGTGGCTTCCCTGCTTCCTGGCCCCTACTGACTCTGGAAGGCTCCGGCAGAGCCTCTCCTTATTTTGGCATTTTAACGCCCAGTTTTGGCAGGACTCCACCATATCAGTGGTGTATAAAAATAGAGAATAAAACAAATATAAGAGAAGGAAATAATTTTGAACAGAACACAAGCCCCTCCCGATGAAAACACTGGGACAGCTTGTTTAAAGTCCTCACTGCCAATCCTCTTACCTGTTCCTGCTGCCCATTCATTTGGGTTTCATACACGTACAAGCCTCTTCACTAAGTCGAGACCAATTTCTTTTGAGCTGAGCCCAGGCTCTTAGTAGCTGTTTGGGGAAAATGGAGATGTTCTTCCTGCCTGCATTGAGGTTCGCTTTGGGGAGTTAGTCAGCCTCCACAGTCCAAAATGTCCTGGAACCACCTACTCTAGAATAACACCGTGTTGTGATGGTTGGAGGGTGTTCTGTGTCCCTCTCAGCATCTGTTTGTGCTGGGTTTTGTGGCTTGATATGAAAAAGTTTATTTTCTTTAGTTCTGGGCTAAATAATTGCAGTGAGATTTTAACCCTTCCTGGGCTGGCTGAGGGTCTCTAAGATGTTTTGCTCTCCCAAAGGGGAACTGCTCCCCACCAGGGAGAGGAATCCCAGTACACGGTGCAGTGCTGGTTTGAACTGGTCCCATTTTCTTCTTGCTCTGGGTATGAATAGTGTTTTCGGAGACTTTGAGGATTTTTTATTATTTCAGGAATGGTTGCCTCCTACTCCTGGAGTAATTACTGCTACACTTCCTCCCTGGCCTGCTTACATGTGCCTGGACTAAAACGCTGCCATCAGTAAGGCGGTGTTTTGTACCACCATGTGTGTCTTTCCATCTCGAAATCCTGCGGACCTGCCAGCACTCAGCTTTGTGAGCAAATACCACTGCAGACGCACTGCACCAGGAATAATTCAACAGGGACAGACTTGCCCTGTTACCCATTAGCTTTGTAGCACTAAAATTCGTTGCATCAGTAAAAAGTGACATTACCTTATTTTCTCATTACAGTAATTTATTTTTTGGTCTTTGTGCTGCTATTAAAAACACTCGACAACCAAATGTAAACACGCCCTCTGCCTCAGTCATGGTGTACTTTAAAAGACACAACCTGTAAACATCCTTTCCTGCGAAGGTCCAAACAAAGGCAAAGGGCCTTCCTCCGAGCAGAACACTGTAAGGTTGACTTTGAACGACTTCTGCAGATGCTATAGAGTCCCCTGCCGCTCTCTGCCTTTGTCCTTTTTCTTCTATGAATTTTATTTACTATCCCCCAGATGACTGACTGACAGTGCTTAACAGCATCCCTCAATCACTCCGCCTGCCGTAGCAGGGCTGGCGCAGTTATTTGCCTAAAAGCACCTACCAAAACGTGACTGGCAGATTTGTTTTATCCATCGAGGCGGATAGCGTGCCCAAGCAAACTGCCCGATTTCCGTTATCGGGGCTTGAAATTCGGTGGCTTTATAAACACTTTCCTCCTTTATGCTTCACATTTCTGGGGAATGTGGGCAATGACAGGAACTGCAAATAGTTGGTAATTAAAAGAAATTTGATATAATTGCCAAAATGGAGTGGGAAGAGGCTGACTTATCTGACTGGAGCGTTAAAATTGCTGACTACAACCTGTATATGAACAGTAGTGTGTGCCCAAGAGAAAAGGCTGAGTGGGAAGGAGACTGTGACCCGTTTAGCTGTTAAATATAGAGACATTAAAGAAGTTAGGGGGTGTAGTGAGGGGTGAGTGCGTGTGTGCCTGTAAAGGGGATTAGAGACCACGGGTTCACATTAAGAGGTGAGTTGCTCCTGGAGCTTTTATCTGTAATAAATGGTAAGAAATATCGGGTAATGGGAGATTTCAGTCATAAAGATGTATGCTGGAAGTCTCATATAACCAGAAATAAATCTCTTTGAAGTTTCTCAAATGATGTGTGATCATTTTCTAGCCCAGAAGATATTACACCCAACATGAGATAACAGTATTTCAGATTTCATTCTGACAGATTGGTCTGTGCGTTGGAAGCTGACGGTATCTTAGGAACATATGGCTGGGACTCCGTTTCAATAGAGGCAGAGGATGGACCAACGTGGTAATGAATATATTGGGTCATTCAAAAGGGATAATTTCCCAGTGCTGAAGCAGAATATGAAAGAATGAAGGTTGGGCTCTCTAAGAGGATTTTACCAGCTGACCAACCACCTCAGTTTCACAGTGATGTGAGAGGGCAAATTTTGATTAAAAACCCATCCCGCTAAAAAGGGAGAATGTCACATAGTATGAGATAAATGACTTAATAAACTAATTGGGACAAATGAAATCTACCTTAAAGCAGACAGACGCAAAGTTAGACGTGACAGCAGCCGCGCTGCCAGGGCATGCCGGAGGGCAGTGCGGGGTGAGCATTTGCTTGTTGTGGCTGGAATGCTGCATCTGGTTTCATGTTCAGATTTAGAAAATATTGAAGGCTGGGCTGAGCTGGTGTTGGTGGGTGGAAGAAGCTAGAGACAGCCCGAGGCCCACCGAAAACGCTTCATAGCCAGATTTAGGAGCTCCGCCTGTTTAGTTTATCCAAAAGAACACCAAGGGATGACTTGGTATCTCTGCTTATGCACTTTGGGGGGGGGAGCACCGGGTAACTGGAGGTTCTTTAATCTTGGGCAGAAAGGTGTGACAGCAGCCAATGCTGAGAGGTTAAAGCTGGACAAGTAAATGAGAAATAAGAGTTTCCTTAAACACGGGAACACGATAGCTGGCCAGTCACGGGCTCTCCATCTCTTGATAGCTTTGGATTAAAATGCAGCATCGTTCTGCACAGTGTGGTGAATTAAAGAGTAGGTTCCTGGACTGAAAACAGAGCTAGAGGAGGAGACTGTGCTACGTGCTCTCAGGAACTGACCCTGTGGTTCTTCCTGCCTTTAAAAAACCCTCTGAATCTGTGAGAAGCTGGTAAGGACACTGGTGATGTTTTATTGTACAGTCTATTCAATGTTCCATGCAGCTTTCTGGAGTGACACAGCATTGTCTTTCACAGGCGGCAGACTCGATAGGGTGCCAGGAGAGACTGGTTCCAGCAAGATATGCTTGAGGAACGTTATTCAAAGGCTCTCTGCCTTTGTGTTGAGCCTCATGATCTAGCAAAACCCAGGCTGGAGTCAGTAGATGGGAATTCTGTGTCCTGGAGCCCTGTCATGCTACTAGAGAAAGAGAAAATGTGTAATGAGGATGTTGGGCCAAGAGAGCATTGCTTTGGTTGCTGTTGTTTCCTGATTGCTGTTTTCTAGGTAGACGGGGACCACGTGTTGACTGACCCTGGCAGCTGTGCGGTCCTTGCATTCCTGCTCTGCCTGGAGAGCACAGAAGCATCCTGGCAGGGAGCGAAAAAATGGTCAGTTCTGCCAAGGTGCCCCAGACACCTGAAGAGAAAGTGGAGCACATTTAGATCTACCCCAAAATATGGCATGAAGTGTGAGTAAATGTCTGTTCTCCGTGGAGACATAATTTGAAGAAACTACTTGCCGAATGAGGGGAGGAAGATAGGAAGGGAAGGCGAGGAGAATGGGAAAAAATAAATACAAAATCAGAAATACCGTGTAAAGGCAAAATATTGTGGAAAAGGCTGCAGGTTTTATGCGAAGCTGACTTTAGCTATGCCACTACATCCTCCTCAGGGGACCCACGTCCTTGTCTCAGCTCTGCTGAATGGCAACAGGCAAGTCACTACCTTCCCATGTCTTCATTGCCCTGGCCGTAAAACAATCTTTTGCAGAGCACATTGGCATCTCCCGTGGAGAATGGCTTTTTAAGTGCTCACTGTTAGGATTTTATTATTATTCCAAAGTGGGAGAAAGTAGTTTCTTTCCCTTTGCACCAATAATTGAACTTATCCAAGAATGACACATTGATGGGCTCTGGAAAGGGAGCAGGAGTGACGTCTAAACTGGCCTGAAATTCAGTCGACAGCTTGTAGCATCTCTGGGAAGCATTCTGAGTACTTATTACTGTGTCTTCTGTCTTCAAAATCATGAAGGAAATCAAAGAGAGAAATCTGTAAAGTTTTTGCAAGTGGTCAGATGAATTTATTTCTTAGGAGTCCTCAGGTAACCAAAGTTTTCTTGTCTTTTTTCCCCCAAATTGCAGCCCTTTTCTTGATCTCACACATAATACTGGATAATCTGTCTGTTATTATGGTGCTTTCCTGGGGAAAGAAGGGATAAAAAGACATTTAGGACTTATCCAGCATTTCAGAAGGACCATTTCCAAATGGGTCAATAGATCTATTTCAGCAGAAAACTGGAAGAAAGCCTTGATCTTGCTGAAAGTACTGCACACCTCTACTTCTACAGGTGTAGAAATCAGACCCACAGTAGGACGTCGTGTGCTCAGAAATCCCTCATGATCATTGTGCAGAAGAACCACTGTGGTGAGGGGTAGTGAAAGATTTGTTACAAGCCATTCTGCAGATACCCTGGGTTTGAAAGAGAGAAGAGCCCCAAAAGACTGAAAACACCATGAAGTGCAGCATGGAAATAGCTGGCACAAAAATCTCAGCTGTGGCTGCGTGAATTAGCTCATCTGAACTGCCAAACACACTCAAAGTCGCTTATTCTGGCCTAACACCGCTTGTTACATTTCTGACATGGGAAATGCACGGGTGCTCTTTGTCTGTAGTATCACAAAAGTCAAAACAAAAAGGGAAAGAAAAAACCCTTCAGCTCCCCATAGCTGATCAATGAAACCAGCATCACATCAAAGGGAAAGCTGGCTCCAGCCAAGAAGGTTATTAAAAAATTTAACAGTACCAGACGGCCCCCAACCAGCATAAGTGACTACATTTTACATTCTGTTTTGTAAAAAGAAGCGAAGCCCTGTCTTGCCCTCTCAAGTGGCCACCTGCTTTGGGGCTATCACAATCAAAAAGAGGCATGGGGGAAGACATCCTTGCAGGCAAGGAGGATTTTTTGCTCAGTGGCTCAGTATTTCTCTTCAACTCTTCAGCCAATTTACTAGTACATACTAACACGGGCCAAAACTGCCAGGTGCTGACTTGTTTTTTGATGTAATGGCAATAGCTAACTGCTTTCTCTCATCAGAATAAAAATATGTTAAATATTCCGAATTAGGAAAGAACCAAAACATCCCACTTGCAAACATAGTGGAAGAAAAATAAACATGGCTTTGTGGTAGCAGTTCCCTGGGAATGGGATACCCACGGTTTGGTCTCCAGCTGTACACAAGTGTAAGAGGAGAGGAGGGAGTCCCAAGCCGGGATGGAGCCACTTCTGCGCTTGTAGGTGGCTGCCAAAAAATGGATATTTATATCAAATAGTGCTGCAGGTGAGGAGTCTGACCTGCCTCTTTCCCAGGGGCAAAGACGTGGGCACCTCCATATCCCTCCCGGCCTGAACTGAAGGATGATGCTCCAGAGATGCTCTTTTTAATGACCAGTGCACTGAGATTTCTTGGTGTATCAGCACGAAGGAGTCTTTATTGCTACCATTACTGGGGCATTTTCCACTAGATGTTGGTAGCATTAAAGCATACCCACATGCTTGCACACATGGAGACTGGGGTAAAAATTCTTCTTATATTAAAGTCTTAAAATCTCTTTTTTTCCTACCATTTTGGACTTCTGTTATCTGGCCTGACTCCCCTTGAGTGCAAGCTGAAAGCATCCGGGGTTTTATCTACAAATAATGGCATAGCCACCCACAGCTAAAGTGACGCCTAATGTCAGGCCATTCCTTTAGCCAAAATCTCCTCTGTAGGTTATCAACATCCAGACTTCAGAGTACGCTGATGCCAAACGAATCCACAAGAATCTGCTCCGATGCACATCTGAACCACGTCATCTTACAAAATGACAGAACTGAAGTAGCCAACTACCTCTCAACTCCTAAAGAAACCCTTGTAAGTTCCTGTTTTAAAGGTACCTTTAAAGATTTTAAAGGTTGTTAAAGAATATTAACAGGGAAATTAAAAACCTGTGTCTGTTTTCTCAACAAACCCAACAACTCAAAAGCAAAAAGCCAAATTCATTACTAAGCTTCCATTGGGGAAGATACACGTTGCCATTTGAGTTCAAAATTACAATTTTACCAATAACAGGTTTTAGATCTGGAAAGGTCCTTGACAAACCCTCAAGCAAGGCTGCACCATGAATGAGATGCTAACAGCATTTGGGTGTCAACAGCCAGATGCTGCGTGGTGCAAGGGCACGGGCAATTTTTCTTGCAAGGGCTGGAGACGTGCGAAAGTGGGGTTAAAAGATTGTCATAAGAAAAAGAAACTGGGAGCTCTACCATAAATGTGGGGGCAAAGAGAAATGGCTTGCAATGCTCTTTGTAAGGAGAAATGCCTTCGGCTCTTGCTGAATTCCCACCGTGTAAGTGGTGAATTCCCACCATTTCAGTCCCATTTCCAGGGACTGAAATGATAGTCCTGAAAGTGTAAGTTTGTAAATTCATGCTTTTTCTACTGTATCACGTTTCTGCCATTGGTGCCTTGAAGTGCTGGTGTAGGCAGAACAGTGGCAAAGTAAAAGCGCATCTTCTTGCTCAGTGTGTCTGGTTTTGTGCTAGGTCTGGTGGCTTTACTGACTGAAAACATGTTTCACCCTACAAGCAAATATTGCCAGGCTCTTGGCTGCTGGTGGGGCCATGAGGCTGGCTATTTGCAGAGTGTCAGCTTCCGGGTTTTTGCTGCTGGTGATGGTGAGAGAAGCGTAAGGAACAGCTGGATCCCTTAGTTTTCAGGCTGTGTTTGCATCCCTCGCAGGGAAGAGAAGTATCTTTTGATTTGGAAGTGTCTGAACATTCAGATTGTTCAAGGTCAGGTTGGACAGGGCTCTGAGCAACCTGATCTAGTTGAGGATGTCCCTGCTCACTGCAGGGGGGTTGGACTAGACCTTTTAAAGGTCCCTTCCAACCCAAACCGTTTTGTGATTTAATGCTCAGAGTGAATTAGATCTGCAAGTCAGAGTCCCACTATGTCAATTGTAGAGTAAGGCTTGTGCTGGAATGAGAAGAAAAGTTCCTCTATAATTAATTCAAACTTATGTCCAAGGAAAGTGTCTCTCTCAGCTTTGTAAACGCATGTCACTGCTGAAAGCGGAGGCAGAGCACACGGGATGGGAAGCTGTGGTCAGAGCGAATCAGCCTTGAGTGGCAAAGTTTGCAGAAGGGAAACTTCACACATACAAGTTACGTGGCAGAAGATGCCTCTGCTTGTGGGGTCTGGTTTGGGGTTTTGCTCACTACTATTTTATGAAAATGTCTGCGCCTGTGAGATGGACGCAGAAAGGCTCCAGAGCAGCTGGAGGAGGCAGCAGGAAGGCACCAAGCACTGCCTCTGGGGAGGACAAGACAAGATTTCCAACAAAAATAAAAAGCTTTTTGGTACTGAGTGGAGGGAGGGAATAAAAACAGAGAGCAAAGATAGTCCCTGCCATTTGTGTCTTGCCTTGCCAGGGAAAATAGGAGTTTAACTAAACAGATACACTGGATTGTGCCAATTTTACCTGGTTCCATCATCAATTGCTTTTCAATCCTGAGTTTTGAATAACCACATGTTTTGAATGAATTGAGTATTAGCTCAGTTGAATCTCCCCACAGTGTTTCAGCTTACATGGTTCACTGGTTTCCCTCAGTCTAGCTTTGGTGCAGAGATGTTGAAGCCTTGACTAGGGAAAAACCAGGCCGACGTGCTTCAAAGTATTCAATGTATTTATCCACTCAGTATCCAGCGAGGTAGGCAAATGGGTTTTTCAGGTTACAGAGGGGCATGGAGTCCAAAGAGGGAAAAAAAAGAGTGTTATTGAGTGGTACAGGGCTGCATGCAAAATATATATTTGTGTATTTCTGTATGTGTGTTTTCCTAAATGGATGGAATGGGTTTAGAAAATGTTGTTTAAAAAAACCACAGTCTAAAATTGTTAGTTAAAAATGACTGCAGCTGACAAAATTACCCTTTTAAGTAGAGGACTCAGATTAGAGCGATGGAGGGAGCCTGTCAGCCTGGGATTGGCATGGACCTTGGCGGAGACAGACTCTCTGCAGCCCAAGAGGCCGAACCCCAAAAGCCTAAGAGCACTGTGAACCCCATCTTGCAGGAGACCTTGTATTTCCTTCACCTCCAGAGCTTGGTGAAGCTGCTCCCACAGGCTGTGGTGAGCCTCACCCAGGAACACGCGACCCGCACAACCATCTTACCAACCTTACCGGAAGGAAGGAGCCCTGACCTCAAGCATCCTTTCTCCAGCTGTGTGACCTGCCTTTGTTTGAGACCTTAATTGTTCAAGCCCTGGAGAAGAATAGGCTGTCAATGGGAGCAAATCGCAAGGAGAAAATTGCCACACAGGCGAAAACTGTCCTCATGTCCTGTTTCCAATAGAATTGCATTTTTTTGACTGCCTGGTTTCAATAAAAAGTCCAGAAAGAAAGAATTGAAGGGGGCATTGTTTTTCATGGAGTGCCAGCAAATGATTGCAAAAAGTTGCTTGTTTTTAAGGAATTACATGACTAGAGACAACACAGGGTGCTTAGGGCTGCACAGACATGCCAGATTCTGCACCAATTCCAGATTGAATTCTGCTTCTTACTCTTCTCCTTGAAAATGTCTGGCCTGGGCATTTGTCTTCATCTTCTAAAGCTTCTCCTGATGTTGGGTATAGCAAGGACACAGCGAGCAGAAGCATTAGCTGCAGCTCGGCTGCTTGACAGGAGTGTTCAGTCACAATGGTTTTTCTTTATGATGCTATCGATCCTGCCACTTGACAGACTGCACGCCGACACTGGGGCTGCTGCCATTTCCCTTTGGCCGCCGCAAGGTGACGGTGTGGTTGGGGTGGAATTGCACCAGCAACTCTATGTCTTCCACTTCAAATTTCACTGAAGTTGGGCACGCTCTGTCTCTTCTAATAGCCTCAAAATAACCTTGAGACAAAACATTGCCAGAGCATTATAGAAGGTCTTGTAGGATTTATGACTGTAAGAATACCAAGCATACAGATCTATGCTATATATAAATCATGTGGGTTTTTTTTTCCTCATCATTTACCCTTTTCTCCAGTGAATGCTGTTTGCTTTGTATTTAACTGCTGTATTTGTACAAAGCCAAAGCACTTCTGGGTTTTGTACTCACCATCACTAGCATAACGAGTCCCTCAAATGTTTCTTTGCACCCCATGGTAGGTCCTGCCAAACTCCCTTTGCACGTCTATTCAAGCCACAGACAGTATCACACCTGTGACATCTGGAGCGTGTTTGTCGTGGGGTCAAGGAGCTTTGACTCCACAATGTAGGATTTTTTTGCATTTCAAATGCTGCTCTTATTTGGAGCTTATAGCCCAGGCTTTACAAGCTATTGACAATGTGCGAACACCAGAAGCATTGGTGGGGAGATGTTTTGCCTCCGTTGGGGAGATAAGAGGCTCTTCTGCTAGATGCACAGTCCCTGCTGGCTCTCTTTGAGGCCCAGCAGGTCCCACAGACATAGGCAGTCCTGGGGCAAGCCAGAATGCTGAGCCCCACATCCCACAGTATGTTCTGCAGGATGCTCTTCCTCTGTATAAATATATGAGAAGATTTTGTAGGAAATTTCCATTGAATCTCTCTGTTTCATCTTAAAGCAGCTCTTTTTTTGTGCTGTTCTGCCAGTTTGCTACAGAGGCATGGATGTGGAGTGACCGTCAGAGTGGTCTTCTGCGTTATAAGCACAGAACAATATAGTTTGTTGTCTGTGGGATCAGTTGGGAGGCTCCTGAGGGCAATGACAGGAGACGTTATAAATACCACAAGCATTTGCCCCAGTTTGGGGCCAGATGCGGTAATGCAACCGCTGCAGTGCCAGGGTGGCTCCTGTCCCTCTGAGTTCAAAAAGCTTTGCAAAAAGCCCTGGAAAAACTTCGCAGAAGAACAGAAAGCAGAGGGGTTGCTGCTGGGGGCCCTGTAAAACTGCTGTTCCCACTTGGTGGGTAATTGCAACAAAACATAGCAAACTCAGTCGTTTTGAGAAATCTATGGCCATAGGTGCCACTCGGTCTTTTAACTCCTTTGGCTCATGGTTTCCCACACTCCACAGCCAATCTTGAACAACTGTATAAAACATATCCCCTCTTTAGTGTGTTGAACAGCATGGAGGGAGTGGGAGGAAGACTCCTGCTGCATACCCTGGACCACAGATAATTAGGGATGATAATAAGAATGATAAATAGTAATAACAATAGTGAAAATAGCAAAGAAACAGGGCCATGGGTAGGTGGTAATAGGCTGCAGAAGATAACTCTGTGCTTGACCTTTCTCGGTCCAGGATGCAGAGAACATGGAGAGCCTCAGAGGCAGCATTGCTTCATACACCGTTAACAATGTGTAGCCTCGGGATGTTTTTAGCCTCTCTGGTTGTGAAGAGGGGGCCAGAGTGTGGGAGCTTGGGTGAAATAGTCAGAATGGCAAATTGCTGAACTTCTTAGAGGCAATCATAAGCCTTAGGGATGGTGAGGCTCTTAGAGGCAGGGAAGATGCATGAGGGAGGTTGTGGTTGGTTGGACCTCATCCTGCTGGGTTCCCAAACATTCTGCCTGTAGGGAATGGCGTGGGATGGTGTCCTGCCATAATGGGAGAAATAAGACAGCTCTGCCTTGAAATGTCTGGGCAAAGATTAAATGCTACTTGCTGGGAAAAAAAAAATGCTGTGATATTGTGCCAACAGGCCACATAGCTGTTCACGTTAAGATTAATTCTTCTCTCTGTAAGTGGCACAGGGCTCTGTGCCTGCCAATTAGCAAGTTTGGGGAATGCATCTTGTGCTGCCTCTCCTCTCCTGCAGCAATGCAGGCGCTTGCTGTGCCACTGCCTCTGGTCGGGCTGGAGCATGTTCTCTTCAAGAGGCCGAGAACTCATGGCTCCAATTTTTTTAACATGATTTTATTAGTTCAAAGCAAGCAATACTTGTTTTAATTAATGAATATGTTTCTCTTTTCTTGCTTCTTGGCTTACTGCCTGGTACTGCGTTTTCATGCCTCGAGAATAAAATGTTTCATTCAAAACAGAGTCCTCTTTGTCCCTGTGTGTGGCCACTGCTTGGAGAGGTGAGGGAGGTGGCAGCTGTTTCAATTTTGGGGGTGGAGGGGGAGGGAGGAATGGCCAGGATTACAGAAGAACTGCAAAGAAAAGACAAGTTTTGTAGTGCTTATTGCACTTAACTCTTCCAATTTTCCAAGAGCCATGGTAAATCCTATTTATGCAAATCCTCACCTTAGCAGCTGTCGAATATTCTTAGAGCCACTGGTGTGAATAGAAGTGGAAATTGGCAGGTATACAATCCTAGCCAAAACCTGTGGAGTTTGCTGCAAAATTTTTGACTAATGATGAGGCACATTGAAGTTGTGTTTGCTGACCACTACCCCACCAGCATCAGCTGTTTTTCACAGTTCTTGTCAGCCCCTCTCAATACTGGGCTAAATTCCAAATAAAGCAGGGGAATCAGCTGGCAATTCATTTGATGTGTAACATTTTTTCTCTCCACACTTAATTGAGCATTCCACTTCGAATAATCCTCAGCATTAGATTAAATCTCTATTGATCTCATTTTAATGAGCTCACCACTGTGACCAACAGCCCTTTCTCCCATAGCAGATGGAGATGTGACCATCTGAACGTGCGGCAGAAATACTTCTGTTTCAGAGGACTGACACCTTCTCCTCCATACAACTGTCCTTGGCACCCTGGTACCCCTGAGTCTGCTGACCCAAAGCTAGCAGATACGTCGTGTTCTTTGCACTGAGCCTTTGTGAGATTGCTCTCACAGTGAATTTCAGTTTAAACCACTGCCAGTAACTCCGTGCTTTGAGATTTTGTTTCTGAGCAGGCAATGTCTGCATTTATCAGTATGAAGGCAGGTAGCTGAAAGCTGTACGTGAGCTCTCCTGTGCCGCAGGGAAAGCAGGCGTGCTGGAGTGCTTGCAGCTCCTGACTGCCTGCTTAAGGGGGTATATTACAAATTCAAGTCTGAGGCAAATCAATTTTGTGAGCTACAGAATTGATTCCACTCTTGCATTTCACCTTCAGACACCTGCGTTTAATTTTCCACTTGAGATTAAAACATAAAATGAAGGAAATCTCCCCTTCCTTCCTTATGAGGCAAAAAAAAAAGTGATTAATGAGGGTTTAAATCCTAATGACAAACAAATCCTAATGACCCAGTGCTTCTGATGTCAAATAATTTGCTGCACTGTAGCACTTTGTAGACTTCATGGACCCAAGGATCTTTAGGGTCCGCTAAGTGTACCTTCTACCTAACAAAGGTCATGCTCATTTTCTCAGTGATTTTTGCATATAGCCTAACTGCTTGTATCTGAACTGAACAGCTTAACTCTTTTTGAAAGACCTTGATGTAAAGAGAGCAGCATGGGGGTGTTCTTGGTGTGGGGGGAGCAGTGGAGCGCTACGGAAGAGACAATTAGTTTAATTGAAATCTCATTCCCACATGGTTAAGAGCTTGTATCATCAAAAGATGTCATATAATAAATAATATTTTAAAGCTGTATGCCCAGTTTGGTGGTGTGTGGTTTTGTACGAGCAGAATTGCTTAAACACAGTTCAGATGCAGCCACCGAAGCAGGGATGTTGGCTTGCTTGTAGCATGAAGTTTGCAATGTGAATTTGCAGACGCTGCCCATCATAATTTCCAGGTTTGGTTATTGCTTGCTTGCTTATTTCCTCTTTCTTATCTATGAGACACAATATGTCTTGCATCAGCAGATTATGATTAATAGTCATGATGTGTAATGACATTAATTAGCAATAGCTATTGCTAATGATTAATAACAGCAGCTAAGCAAAACCTTGGCTGCAATGATTTATTTCGGTACTTTTACTGAGTTGTGCATCTGGCAATACCGTGATGCTCTACCATCTTCAGGGAGGAATGTCTGTGTGGGGAAGTGAAAAGATGAGAAATGCTTTGAGTGAAGCAGGTGTGAAGTCTCATACCTCCTTATTGCTACACACAGTGACCCACTGGGAAATGTGGTTGATTCAGCGGGATGGAAGAGGGAAGCTCATCATGCAACATGCTGTGCAGCTTTAGCACAGGTCCCCTATTGACCATGAGCATCAAAAGGGTTTGGGGAGAAGGCTGTAATTACTCATGTTGGAATCCTCCTGGATCATGGGGGGTTTATTCTGCGATCCTTCCCTGCCTTCCAGCTCAGGGGCTGAATACCCTGGGGATAACTGGTCTGACAGTTAAATACTGAGGCAAAGAAGGCTTTAAGTACCTCAGCCTTCTCCTCATCCTCAGTGGCAATGTTCCCCTCTGCATCCAACAGAGGATGGAGATTGCCCTTAGCTCTCTTTTTGTTGTGATATATTTGTAAAAACATTTTTTGTAATCCCTTACAGCAGTGGCCAGGCTGAGTTCTAGCTGGGCTTTTGCCTTTCTAATTTTCTCTCTGCATGACCTACCGAGATCCCTGTACTGTTCTTGAGTTGCCTGCCCCTTCTTCCTAAAGAGGTAAACTCTTTTTTTTCCTGAGTCCCAGCAAAAGCTCCCTGTTCAGCCAGGCTGGTTATCTTTCCCGCTGGTTCATCTTGCAGCACTTGGGAACAGCCTGCTCCTGTGCCTGCAAGACTTCGTTCTTGAAGAAAGCCCAGCCTTCCTGGACCCCTTTACCCTTCAGGACTGGCTCCCAAGGGACTCTCCCAACCAGTGCCCTGAACAGGCCCAAGTCTGACCTCTGGAAGTCATGGTAGTGGTTTTGCTGACCCCCCTCCTCACATCACCAGGAATTGAGAACTCTATTCTTTCATCGCCACTAAGCCCTATACGGCCTCCAACCACCAGACCTCCCACCAGTCCTTCTCTGTCTGTAAACAGGAGGTCAAGCAGGGCACCTCCCCTGGTAGGCTCACTCACCAGCTGTGTCAAGAAGTTTTCTTCTACACACTCCTGGAACCACCTAGACTGTTTGTTCTCTGCTGTGTTGTATTTCCAGCAGACATCTGGTAAGTTGAAGTCCCCCATGAGAACAACAGCTACTCATAGTGAGACTTCTGCCAGCCACTTGTAGAATGCTTCATCTACCTCTTCATCCTGGTTGGATGGTCTATAACAGAACCCCAGCAGGATATCTGCCTTGTTGGCCTTCCCCCTTCATCTTTACCCATAAACACTCAACCTTATCATCAGCGTCATTAAACTCTACACAATCTAAGCACTCCCTAACACACACAGCCACCTCACCACCTCGCTTTCCTTGCCAATGCCTTCTGCAGAGCTTGTAGCCATCCATTGCAGCACTCCAGTCGTAAGAGTCATCCCGCCATATCTCTGTGATGGTGACTAAGTCATAGCTATTGTGCTGCACAATGGCTTCCAGCTCCCCCGTTTGTCACCCATGCTGTGTGTATTGTTGTAGATGCACTTGAGCTGGGCTATCAGTTTCACCCCCAACCCTGGCATGCCACCCTTAAGCTCCTCTCTAGTGGTCCTGGCTATATCTCCTTCCCCCTCCAAACCTAGTTTAAAACCCTCTCAATGAGCCCTGCCAACTCATGTGCAAGAATCCTCTTCCCCCTTTGAGACAGCTGAACTCCATCTGCCACCAGCAGACCCGGTGCAGTGTAAACCTCCCCATGTTCAAAAAAATCAAAATTGCACTGATGGTACCAGCCTCTGAGCCATGTGTTAATCAGATTAGTTTTCCTGTTCATTTCAGTATTGTTCTTCCCTGTCACTGACAGGAGTGAGGAAAACACTACCTGTGCTCCTGATCCTTCAACCAGTCGCCCCAGTTCTCTGAAGTCCCTTTTGATTGCTCTTGGACTTCGCTCCACAACCTCATCACCACCCACCTGCATAACCAAGGGTGGGTGATAATCAGAGGGCCCTACCAGACCAGGGAGTTTCCTGGTAACATCTCTGACCCAAGCCCCAGGGAGGCAGCAGACCTCCCTGTGGGATGGGTCTGGTCCGCATCTTGGGCCTTCTGTCCCTCTCAGAGGGGAATTGCCTATGACAGTTACCCTCCTTTTCTTCTTAACAGAGGCAGTCATAATGCATGGGGCTGACCAGCTCTCCCTAGGCAACCCCCTGGATGGACCTTCACCTACATCCTCATTTGCCTGGCCCTCAGGTTCCAGAGCTCCATATCTGGTGTGTAAGGGCAGCTGGGAAGACGATGGAGGCCAGGAGGGGATTTGCCTGCTGCCCCAAGCAGGGACCTGTTTCTATTTCCCCCCCCATATCTTAGGTCCCCTCCTTCTGCTTGGTGGCAAGAGGGTAAGGGATCCTCTGCTCCTTGTGGAGCCTCCACCCGCTGCCTTGGCCCCAGGGATGGTAGGGTGCGGCTCCACCAATCTATCTCCCCCTCACACTCCCTGATGCTCCTTAACCTTTCCACTCCCTCCCTCAGCTCTGCCACCAGGCCGAGCAGATCATTCACCCAGTCACACCGCAAGCAGCTGTGGTCTCTGCTGCCCTCCGGTACGAGTGCCAGGCTCAGGTCCGCCCTGCAGCCGGAGACCTGGACAGCTGCATGGTTGTGTGGGGGCTCCGCCTGGGTCGTCACATTCCTTCTGGCGATAGCTTTTGGGCGAGTGGAAACCATAGCTGGGTCCTCTCCTGGGGGGCGATGACCACTAGCTGAGTTACCCTTTATAGCCAGGAGCGGGACTGCACCCTGCCCAGGTGAACTGTGCACCATGCCCTGTTGGCTGTGCTCCCTGGGGGCTGCTCTTGTATGTGAGGGGGTTTGGCCCCATCACTTGTGTCCTGGCCCACGGCAAGTCAGAGCTGCGGCTCATCAGGAGCTCACTCGTTCGTGCTCTGGGGTGGGGGTGGGGTGCCCTCTCTCTCCTTGTGCTTTTGCCTTCATGGTTCTGCCGGTTTAGGAAGAGTCCCCGGCGTGATCCTCCACTCCAGAGCCCTTCACTTCAGTGGCTTCGCTGAAGTTGTGGGTACTCTGGGTTTTAAACTGTGCCTTCACTCTTGTCCCTGCCCATGCTGAGTCTGAGCTGCCTGTTGAAGCTGGCCATTTGAAGCTGGCTAGTACTGTGTGGGACAACAAAAAGGGCTTTTAAAAATATGTTAATGGGAAAAGGCAGGCCAGAAATACCATTGGCCTGTTACTTGATGAGTATGGTAACCCCACAAATAGGGACATAGACAAAGCAGAGAAGTTTAATGCTTTCTTCACCTTGGTCTTCAACACTGATGATGGGCTCTGGGACCCCCAGAGCCCTGGGCTAGAGAACTGTGACTGTGGGAATGGTAAACTCTCAATTAACCCCGAACTTGTGTGGGACTTACTGCTCCAGCTGGATCCCTATAAGTTGATGGGGCCTGATGGGATTCATCCAAGAGTACTTAAAGAGCTGGCTGATGTCATAGCAAGACTTCTCTCAATGATTTTTCAAAGCTTTTGGGAATCTGGAGAGGTCCCAGTTGACTGGAAGCTGGCAAACATTGTCCCAGTCTTCAAGAAGGGCAACAGGAATGACTCCAGTAACTACAGGCCTGTCAGTCTTGCTTCTGTGCCTGGCAAAATTATGGAGATTATTCTGGGAGTTATTGAAAAACACCTGAAAGGCAAGGCAGTCATGGGTCCCAGCCAGCACTGGTTCACAAGGGGAAAGTCCTGCTTAACAAATTTGATTTCCTTCTATGACAAGGTTACCCACCTAGCTGATCAAGAGAAGCCAGTCGATGTAATCTTTTTGGATTTCAGTAAAGCTTTCAATACTGTCTCTCAGTCTCCTACTGGACAAAATATCCAGCATACAGCTGAATAAACATGTAATACAATGGTGAGCAATGGGTGACGGGTCAGGCTCAAAGGGTCATAGTAAATGGGGTTACACCAGGCTGGCAGCCAGTCGCTAGTGGGGTTCCACAGAGATCCATCTTAGGGCCTGTACTCTTTAATCTCTTAATAAATGACTTGGATGTGGGCCTTCAAGGAATACTAATTAAGATTGCTGATGACACAAAACTGGGAGAAGCTGCTGACACTCTCAAGGGCAGAGAGGCCCTGCACAGAGATCTAGACAAACTAGAGAGCTGGGCAATCATCAGCTATGTAAAGTTCAACAAGGGCAAGTGCTGGATTTTGCACCTGGGGCATGGCAACCTCAGATGTACAGACAGACTGGGGAATGAGAGGCTGGAGAGCAGCTCTGCAGAGAGGAACCTGGGTGTTCTGGTTGATGGCAAGTTGAACATGAGCCAACAGTGTGCCCTGGCAGCCAAGAGGGCCAGCTGTGTCTTGGGGTGGATCAAGCACTGCATTGCAGCCGGTTGAGGGAGGTGATTGTCCCGTTCTGCTCTGTGCTGGTGTGGCCTCACCTTGAGCAATGTGTGCAGTTTTGGGTGCCACAGTATGTTAAGGATATAAAGCTACTAGAGAGTGTCCAGAGGAGGGCCATGAAGTTGGTGAAGGGTTTAGAGGGGAAACTGTACGAGGATTGGCTAAAGTCACTTGGTTTGTTCAGCATGGAGCAGAGGAGACTGAGGGCAGACCTCTTCACGGTCTACAGCTTCCTCACAAGGGGATGAGGAGGGGCAGGCGCTGATCTCTTCTCTCTGGTGACCAATGACAGGACTCGAGGGAATGGCAGGAAGATGTGCCAGGGGAGGTTTAGGTTGGGTATTAGGAACAGGTTCTTCACCCAGAGGGTGGTGGAGCACTGGAACAGGCTCCAGGGAGGCAGTCATGGTGCCAAGCCTGACGATATTCAGGAAGCACTTGGACAACGCCCTCAGACACATGGTGTGAATTTTAGGGCTGTCCTATGCAGGCACAGGAGTTGGACTTGATGATCCCTGTGGGTCCCTTCCAACTCAGGACATTCTATGATTCTGGGAGAAATGAATTTGCATTTAAAGTACAGTTATTCCTTTTTCCTCCCGCTTCCTATTAATTATATGCAATTTACTCTGAAAAGATCTGTTACTGTGCTAATCTTAGCAATCACCATACTGCAGCAAAAACATTGGACAACACTCTATGTCTGTAAATGCTTCAAGAGATGAAATTTCAAGTTAAAAAGCAGCAACAAAAATATCCTGGGCTGCTTCTACAAATTCCCTCTGTGGAACAAAGGTTTCTAAGAAAAACATTTTCCTTTCCTTATTTATAGTCACTTTTCCTACCACTGCAGTTGTTCTTGAGGTCTATTCTTTCTAATTTAAGTTGCAAGCAGCATGAGCCAGTACCCAGTTATTTGATTTGTCTTGAATGAGCCAAGCAAACGAATGATGCAGGCTGTGTAATAATAGTCAACTTGTTCTGGGCAGGGACTTACAGTCTGGTTTACAGAGAAATGTCTACCTAGCTTGAAGGAAGTGTTAGGCAACAGAAAGCTGAGTGTCTGGAAACCCTGCAGTTAAGAGCTAATGGTCAGAGTTCAGCTCCAGTTAATTGTGATGGAAAGGTAGCTTCTGAGCACTGGGAGATCCTGTAATGTTTTACATGGTACAGATGAGAAAACGAGTATATAAGGAGATGTGAAAAGGTGAAAACCACCGAGAGCACCAATGCCAAAGTTTGACTGACATGAGTCAGAAGGTGGTCCTGTTGAAGCTGACAAAGGTTGTCAGAAGGAACCCTGACCTCCTGTGGCCCATAGTTTTTTAAGGGGACTGGGCTAGCAGCAGTCAGGTAACAACCACCATCAGTCATAAAGGGCCAAGAAGACCCTCTACACTGACATCCAAGGAGGAAAGGCCTCAGAGTGTCCTACACTGGGCCCAGTAACTTGCAACCAGTTCAGTCAACTATTTTAGAACAAGGCACAGTCTTTTTTTTTGATCTTTGTCAAGTGCTTTGAAGGCCATTACAAGAAGCATCCATTTTTATTGCCTTCACAGCTGGTGAAAGTCTGTGACCTGAAAGGTCCAAAGGATTGAGCCAACATATTCTTCCTGGTTAAAGAAATGATCCTGGTACAGCTGCAGTCCTGCAAACCCTGCATAAGCAGCTACCACATCCTGAAAACTCCTGGGCATGGGATTCGTTTGACTATACGAGGATCTACAGTGTGGGTCCTGAGAACTCAGGTCACCTTTGTAATCAGTAGGGTAAGAGGCACCAGTCAGTTGAACACAGGGTGTAATTATCTCCTGAAGAAGACACCTGCATTTATTTGGGTGAATGACATCCTACACTTAATGCCAATGGTTAGACCTCTTCTAACCACAATAAGTACCCAGACCAGTAGTGTAGACTTCTTGGGTGGCATTTAGTTCCATTAACAAAGGTGACAAGAGCAATGCTGGCTGCCATTGCAGAATGCGCAGGTCTCCTGTACGTTCAGTGTCACATCTCCCAGCCCTGTATAGAGGTTTGGGTGACACAGACATATGGAACTAGGTAGCTAGTACCTAGATAGGGAATTGAATCCCAACCCTGCATTTTGTGGACTTCTAAAGTGAGGTGAGATGAATCATACCCTAAGTGTCATCGTCAGATCTGAAAAGTTGTCTTCAAAATTCCTCTGACTGTCCCTAACCGAAGATCAGAGAGGGCGCTTAGAGTGACAAACCAGCTAAGGATAGGTTTAGTGAATACCATACTCCTCCCCATGGTGCTGAGCCCCAGAATAAGGCTTTGAAAGCCAGGCTGACAGAAGGGGCCCATTTTGCAGCCTGTGGGCTGCACAGAGGGGAGATATTCTGGTGCACCCACGTGCTTTGTTTTTACTGTTGGTTCATTCCATCCACCCCCTGGTCAGTGTTAGTGGTGTCATGCTGTCCATACAAAATGCCTTGCTCTCCCCAGGGACAGCAGAAGGACTTCAGCATCCCTTCCTGGGCTTTTGAATCCATGGCGGGACCAATTTTTCTGAGGGTTTTGTGAGTCTTTGCTCTGACACCTAAAAATTGTTTAGTGCCTGGAGCATGGCTGCAACTACAGAGTGAGGGTTTCTGGGGCTGCATGTTCTCTGATCTAAGCTTGATGACAAATGAGTACATTAGACTTTGCACTGAATTTCCATACAACAATGCAGCTGGTAGACTTGCAAAAGTAGTTTGAAACTAACTTTCAAATTTATTCCCTTCTCCTTTTGATGCAGTCTGGCATGCTAAGAAGACCCAACAAAGGTTAAAAGGGCTTTAAGGAAAAAAGGGAGTAATGTTTGGTCAGGTTATGATTATCCCAGATCAATCCCTGCAGGATTTATTGGGCAGCTCACAGAAGGTTGTACTAGCACAACTGAATGGGCAGCACAAGAGACGCTGGGATTGCTTGAACTGGCATGGTAGCTAGAAAAAATGTTTGCAAGCCTATGGCATAAAGGGAAAGTACTCTTTTAAAGTGAAACCCAGTGGAGTGACTTATCTCCTCACTGACTTATCTACTACTGACTTATCTACCCAGTGCACCATCCCCAGTGAGGTAAAAAAGGACAAAAGATAGTAGAAGGCCTGGTCTTTTTTAGGTTTTGTTGAAAAGAATTTGATACACAGAGAAGATGGTCATGGAAACGTGTTCAAGACTTTTTGGTAGGTGGTATGGCCAACTGTTAGGACACTCCTCAGTGTAATTCATGTGCACAGAGCCTGAAAGTGAAAGCTAGAAATCAAAGTGAAGCAAAGCAAGGCAAAACTAGATACCTTAATGATTAGTAAAGCTTCAGTATCAGAAAAAATATTGTAGCCTTAAAGGTAGTGACTAATAAAATAAACATTTTTTATCTGAATGTCCAGAAAATGCCTACAGATTTTTGTCTGTAGTTTGTTAGATTCTCACCCTAAGATCACTATGTAAGCCTGACTTTTAGAAAGAATATAAGACTTGACTTCTCAGAACTGAGCCCTTTTACACCATCTGAAATAGGTGATTCCCCATCACTGGGGACTTCTGGAAACTTAGGAGTTCATGGCCATGACTCTCAAGTGAACTAAGGCAGCTTGGCATCTCCTTTTCTACTGAGAAAAGTGCTAAGCCCCACTAGCTGCCTTTAAATCCTCAGCCTGTGTTTCTTATTACCACTCTATACGGAGTCTAGCCCCAGTTTAAATGTAATACATTGAGCTTATTATCCTCATTTTCCAGCACAGCAGAACTGAATGCAATTACAAAGCCTCTTAGAGGTGATTTGAATATGCAGACACTCTACAGCCTGCTGATTTTTCAGCCACATTTAGCGCCTGTTGAAGAACAGAAATCCTTCTAGGCTGATATGGGAGCCATCTGGTGATGTCTTTTTCAGTCCAGTAAACACTTCTGGGTTCAGTTTAGAGGATGTCAGTATATAACAGCTTATTTAAGAGCCAAAATGGATGAACATAGACTGGGTGACTATGAAAAATGCACACACCTTGGGAATGCTGTATGAGTAGGGAGATGCAAGTGTGAAGCAATGATTATTCCTAACACTAATCCCTAACAGTAGACAGGAGAAACCTAAATAGTTTCTCTTTAAGCATGGGTTAGGGGGTTTAATGGAATTTCAGTGTCATCTCTGGAAATGACAGCAAGCCTCCTATTTTGTGGGATGTCTTGAATGTAAAAGTGTATCTGCATCGAGTGGTCTCCTGCTGTACTGCTTGGAGCAGAATAACACCATTGATTCAGCAAGCTGGAGAGGGAGATGCAGCATTTGAAGGATGCACCATGTCTGTTACATATATAATTAGGCTGCGTTGCTCCCCCTGAGGTGTTCTTTATCACCACAAAAAGCTCCTGGCTCAGCACTGTGTCTGATGGAAGCAGGTCACCCAACGCACCTTCTTCCCACACCCCGGCTTTTCTTTAGACCTTTCCCATCTGTGATGGGACCAGCCTAACTCCGTGCGACTAGCAACCTCTCATGAGCTCACACCCATGGCTGGCTTTGCCGTTGGCAGCTCCTGAACTTTCTGTTTCAGACCAAGCAAATTTATGTGAACAATATGACTCAGTATGGGCAGCGATTTAGAAATAACCCTCTCCTGCCAGTATTTCTAAGGAACAGAAAGGTCTTTTTGTTATTGGTTTTTCTCTTAATTGAAGTGCCTCTCTGTAACTTGTATTGACACCGCGTGTAATTCTGACAGTTATAGGAGCCCATTCACTAATCGATATGATACATGCTCGCATATCCAGCTGCTCACATCCCTCCCTGTCCCTCCAGGTCAGTTTTTCAGGCAGCAGATGTGTCCCTGTCACCCTCTACTTCTGCACACTAATTCGGTACGCTTGCTTTCTGCATCAAAGCCTGCAGCAGTGCAAGTCCATGCTGAGAGCAGGGAGAGCGTTGCAGCCCCTTTTCCTTCAGACTCCTCCCTGGAAACTGCTCTTTCCTTACATATTTACATGGAGCGAATCAGCAGGAAAAACTTCCAGAAAACTTTAAAACAGGATTGGCCAGATATTCCCCCTGTCCCTTCACTGCCAGACAGTGGAGGCCCTCTCTCCTTCCTGTCTAGCAAACCACTATATTGTGCCTGGGACTAAGCCACATGCTGGTACTTGTTGCAATCAAGAGCTTCACCTGGTGCCCTCCCAGTTCTCTTTTATTGATGGTGGCCCTCGTGTTGTCAAGTGTTAACTAGGTTGCAAGTTCCCCACCTCTGCAGCCCTACTTGTCAGCCTGTGCTGTGAGGCATTCACATACTTTCAGGTGATGTTAAGCCATAACTAATACTTTAAAATTAACCACTAGAGGACAAGATTTTGAGATGGTTCTCAGACATTTCATATTATGATCCATATTTTATGGCAGAAATTAATTCTCACGGTCATTCATGACTGCATGTTTCTTCCCTTTACAGCCTTTTGCTTCTTCCCTGGCATCCGCTGTTGTTCTCTGCATGGCATGGTGGTACTAGGAGGCTGAGAATGAGATTTGATCATATTTTTGATCCTAATTAATGGGTAGCTGTTGTTGGAAAGGATGGTCAGGCTCACCAGGCTACATCCGTTGCGCCAATCCGGCTGCTAGTTGGCGCTGGGAACTCCACTGTGGCATGAACACTGGAGGGCTCTATGCTGGTTTAGCTCCCTGGACTGGCACAGTGTGGGTCAGGGACACAGCAGTGCAGTGAAATGGAAGTTGCAGTATGCATGCTGGGGTCAGGGACAGCATCAGGGAGCCGGACATCCTTCTTGGCAGTGGTTAAAGGTAGGTTGGCTCCACTGTATAATAAAATCACAGTTACCCAGACCCCTATGGAGCTGTGTATCCTGTAATGGCTGCTCTTCAGTACCAGTGTGAGAAGTGATGTATTGAAACTTGTTCAACAAATGCAATATCTTTTCTTCTTCAGGAGCTAACAGAGCAGGTTATTATTATTATCATCACATTTATTTTGTATTTCTCACATAGGTTTTCTTTTCAGTAAGTCATGCCTTATCAATTATCCATTAGCAGCTCATGGCAGATGGGTTAAACTGAATTGTGCTGTCAGTTTTGACTGGACACATGAATCACAGGTCAAGTTTATCTTCTCTGGCTGGCAAAGTTAATCCAGAACTAGCTCTCCTTTGTGGATATTCACAAATGACTTCCACAAGCATTTCCATAGGCAGCGACTTCCTAGGCATTTCCTTCAAATTTGTGTTTATATGAACATTCCTCACTGTGAACTGAGCAAAAGGCAAAAAGTAGCAAACATGAGCTGGAAGCAAACAGAGACCAAGTGATGGCTGTTCAGGTACTCTTCATCGTCTACAGCAGCACAAGGTTCATGAGGAGAGTCAGTGCAGCTCAGTATATTCCAGATTTTCCTACAGCAAACCCTGTGTAACTGAGATGAATCACAGCCTGATGACACAGGGATTTAAGTGGCAGCTCCAGGATTTTCCATCCATCCCCTGCTACTGCTGCTTGTTTTCACATGGTTGTTTGTTTTCATCTCTGCGTTGCTCCCGTTGATGTGCAACCAGCCCTGCAGCTGGACAGAAGATGGCATCTTAAGAAAACACATTGAGTTTTCCATAACAGAACTTCCTTTGCTGCCTCTGGCTTTCAGGGTAGATTTCTATGCATGAGTGAACAAGGACAACTCTTTGCACTGCAAAGAGGAGAGACTGTTCTGCGTATTGGAATTAATCTCAATAGGTATCTGGAAGAACAGAGCAGACTGGGCACAGGAGATTATCATAGCAGCTATATTTCAAATTCTCCTTTCTCCTTTGCTGTCAATATGCTGGTGCATCTAATGCATGCTTTGTACAGGTCCAGCATAAACTGAGTAACACAGGAGTAGAAAAGTCTAAAATTGGAAACCAAATTAATCCAATATTCTCCTAAGTAGGACAGTAATGATTTATAAGGCAGTTCATTCATTTATCAAGCTCCTTATCAAAACTACCTTGGTTTTTACCTACTGGAAAGTTCTTTTAGGACATTTTGGAGGAGGTTGTCCTGCATGGGCATCTTCTTCTGGAACAAACGGGCAAGGCACCAATTTCTCTTAGGTGTCACTTTATAACTGGTACCTTTATACTAACTTTGGGAAGACTGCTTGAGAAGAGTGCTCAGAAGAGACTAAAGACTTTGCATTGCTCCTGTTTCTCTGGAGGCGGAGTATGAATAAATGACCAAAAGGAGATTCTGTATCAATTGCAATCTGTATCGGATGCAATTTTGCTGACAACTCACATTTCAGATTCCATGACCATTTACTGTGGCATCTTCATGGCAGGTATTCTGTGCCTGTACAGACTGTGATCCATGTTATTTTAATGGCTTTTCCATTTATTCAAAAAAAGCATGGAAATGATTTATTTTATTCTCATCATTGTTCACCTACAGTCAAAGTTGTAGGTGGATCTTGGTCTTCTGAATTCATAAGACTTGAAGGCTTGGGGTTTTTGTTTAAGATTTTCCTAAGTCCTTTATTTTCCCTTCATGGTCACTTCTTTACTTGATGTGTTGGGAATGGGTTGAATCAAAATATGTGTTCAAAGCTTCCTAGAGGATATGGACACTCTTTAATGAAGTTAAGAGGAATTAGGTGTCCAAAGTCTTGATAAATCAGATGGGATTTAGACTAGCTCTGCCTTTCCTAAGGGAATAAGAGAAGCAGCAGAGTAAAGTGAATCCCGAGGTCTGCCAGCCTACAGATCCCATCTTCCCTCACAGTGGGTGATCTCAGGAACCTTCTGAAGAAAACCAGAGGCTTCTTGATCTGGTAGTATAAGAGCATCCCAGGGCTGCTGGGAGAGAGGCAGGAGGCATGGCAGGCAAGCATCCATGATTCCCTTGGTTCAGGCAAGTAGAAGCTCTTCTCCATGACAGGGAACAGTGTGGTTTGCACTCAAAGTACTGGGAAGCCATAATATAGCTTCCCAGGTCATCTATGTAAGGACACACTGGGTTACACATCCTTATGCATGACACCCAGCATGTACGTGCCTTCAGGTGTCACGCTTAGGCTCACCTGAATTACTCAGTCTGACGAAGGTTTGCTTCCTGCACATCTGTGTTCCTGCCAGCAGCACTCTGTAACATGAGTCACTCTGCTCGTTCCTACCGGTGTCTGCTAAACCCCTTACACCTCTTCAAGCTTCCCAGAGAGGTCAGCTTTGTGCTGTGAGCCCAGCGCAATATATGGGAATGGGTTTTATGAATCTGTATGAATGGAATATGTGTCTGGTGAAAAGAGTCAAAGAAATATATTCCTTGGGGTAGCTCAGGGCTCCAGAAAGATTTCTGCAGTCAATGCAAGTCTCAAAAGTGCTGGTGTTTCATGTCATTCAAAAGTTGTTAAAACCTAGAAAAGGATGAATGTACTCCTCATGAGAGGGAAGCATGCTTGTTTACCTTTCAGTGGTTTATTTTTGAGGAAATGACCACAAGGCCCTTCTTGAGCTGTTTAGCAGCTGCTCTTTTTCCATCATTTATTTTGCTTTCAGTATTTTCCAAAATTTAAAGAAGAAGCCATAACTCCACCACCCCAAGAAGAAGAACTGTATGAGACTGGTTAGATGATTTAGCCAGTCCCCTGCTTTCCCAGGCAATCAGTGCACAGATAAATTGATTGATGAATCTGCACCCTCAAAACCAAAAACCATCATTGAAATTATCAGGAAATAATTCACATTGGCTTATTCGAGGAAGCTGGATCGTTGTCTGCGTGAACCTCCCTCTTAAAAGGGAGGGGGAGGTTTGGCTGTCTGGGAGCTATAAACGTGTTCCTGATTCACCGCACAGAATCGTTTCAGCACACGCTAAATAAGCACTTTCCCTTGGGGACTGACTGTAACTGGTGGCTGGCAGCAACTAACTTGTCTGGCGCTTCCTCCCCTTATTTGGCAGGACTCCCACCCCCAGGTTTTTAGGGGACGCGGTGAGAAAGAGGCATTTCCTGCCCCTTGGAGATGTAACTGAAGGGAGGAGTGCTCATCTTAGAGTTCTGACAACGTGGAGAGGACTGACCGCAGCAGGGAATTTTGCTTGTAATATTTTGGGGTAGGTAGAGGAATCCTGACACAGGGAAATGATGCTGCTTTCTCAGTGTCGTGCACTCACTTGTATATCTGACCTAAAACAACAATAAACACCAAGAGGAAATTGTAGAAAAAATAGCCCAACTCCTGCTCTTCTGGCACCTGAACGTTGCAGTCTGGGAAATACAGATCCAGTGGGGGCCGTTTTGTCCCAGCCTTTCAGATTACCGTGAGGTCTCAGCTCTTCCAGCAGTGTAAGAAGCTAAGTGCAGATTGGTATTGCACTGCTGCTTTGTAGAAACTAGCTAAAAAAATTGAATTAGCAGACACGTGGGTAAACGAGATGTGCAGTGGAAGAGTCAGCGTGGCTTTTATAAAGGGAAGTTCTGCCATATGGTCCCACTGGAGTTCTCTGAAGGTGTCAACAAGCCTTTGGATAAAGGATATCCTGTTGATATAACCAGCTTTTATTTCCTGAGAGCTGCAGACAGCATCTCTCACCAAAGGCTTTTAAGGAAAGTCAAGGCGTAAATGGGAAGGTCCCTGGGTGAATAAAAAAATGAATGAATAAAAAACCTAGGAAACAGAGAGTGGGAGCTCATGGGCAGGTCTTGTGGTAGAGGTTGATCAGCAGTGGCGTCCCCTGGAGATATGTGCTGTTTGCTCAGCAAACTCATACATGAGCTAGAAGGCAGTAAACAGTGAAGTGACAAGGTTTACTCACGACACAAAACTACTCTCGATATTAAAGATGAGGATAGACTGTGAAGAATTGTAGAACCTCAGTGACTGGACAGTGAAATGACGCACAAGGGGAAAAGCAGCCCTCAGCTCACATGTGGCCCTGAGCTGGCCATTACCAGCCAGGAGCGAAAACTTGGGGCTATAATAGATAGTTCTATGAAAACATCAGCTAAACATTTAGTAGCAGTCAATAAAGCAAATCAGATGTTAGGAATCACCAGGAAAGGGACAGAGAACAAAACTGAGAACGCTGTTATGCAACTGTATAAATTTATGGCTCTTCTAGCTTGAATCCTGTGTGCAGCTCTGGTCCTCTCACTTAAAAGGAAATAATAGAGCTAAAAATATTCAGATGAGAATAACAGGGATGATAGGAGTACAGAAGTACTAGACATAAGGAAGAACTAGATAGGTTATTCAATCTAAGACACGACCAGGATAAATCTATAACATAATGAATATCATGGAGAAGGTGAGGATATTTATTTTTCATTGCATTTTCCAATAAAAGAATAGGGAAGCAGCAATTTTAAGTAGGAGAGGACAAGCTCAAAGCAACAGAAGGAAGTGACTCTTCATGCCTGTAGTTAAACTTTGGAACTTCCTGCCACAGTGTGTTGTGGGAACTAAAAGCTGATGCAGCTTCAAAAGCATCCCTTCAAGCAGCCTCTTCACAGAAGACAGAGATTGAGGGTTATTAATATACTGAGCCCACTGTTTCAGGAAGTCCCTGAACTGTAAATGATTGCAAACTGAGTCTGCTTTGTCCAGTCCTTACCCTCTTCCTGAAGCATCTGCTTTGGTTGATGTCAGAGAAGGATTCTTAGAGACAACAGAGATTGGTCCTCGGGCTGCACTAAACCAGGGAATAAGCTCATGTGCTGACCATCAACACCTTCACAGTGCTCAGAGTCTTGCACATTTTTCTCAGGGTTGCTGTGCTTTTAAGACCTCAGGGATCTGGCCTAGGAAGCAGACAAAGCAATGATCTCAGACATTTGGGTGCTTTTTTAATTTTTATCTTATTTCCTAGAGCCTGTGCTCACCTCGCCGTCCTTCAGCCTGTTATCTCCAAATTTTCGCTTCTTCTCTTACGGGAACACCATTTGCAGTCATTAGGAGTTTGAGGATTTTGTTGCTATCCACTGCATAAAAAAGGTAGAATGACCACAAAACGTGAATTCTTAGTATATTATTTCAAGTGCTATATTTAACTAAATTACCCCCTCTTTTGGAATTGTTTCTTATTCCTTTGGTGATAGAACAGCATCCTGTTTGCCTGCACACTTTGCAGCTGCAGAGTTTAGTGAAATCCTCTTGGGTTTCTTGAAACAGCTTTAAAACTGAAACCTCCCAAACACTGCACTGTACTTCTGATTTATTTAACCAGATCCTAGTATGAACCAAGACTGTTCCTATCACATTGTTGTTGTTCTTCAGAACACATGACCATACTGTTTGTTTAGTACAAGTGCATAAAAATAACCCTGAATTATGTGACTTTATCTTTACCAAACTATGTGACTCAGACCGGGCAAATCCCAGAAGGTATGTTTGCTTCCATAACCTTAACTCAATTATGCCGCACATCCTATGTGAATAATCCATTGTCAACCACAGGAAATGTGGATCTTGCTGAACTACCACAACCCGATTACAGACAATGATCCATAAACTGGTAGTTCTGAGTAATATTAATCACTTCCCTGAACATTTGAGTTTAGATATATGGCTTGGTAATTAATTCAGCACTGATAAATTTGAAGAGTTTATAAGTGTTAAGTTGTGCTACCGTTATGGCAAACAGCTACGTGTTCTAGTAATATTCCTTGCTTTCTGCATTCTACAAGTATTTCTTTACCTCACAGGGAGAGACTGGGAGCTAGGATTGCTTCTTGCTTTTTCAAGAGATGATCTTCACATTGAGATTTTATTTTGTAAACACAGAATAGGACTGGGTCCAACCTAAAGCAGGCTTATGGATGAAGGATTCTGGTGTTAATTATACCTAATAATTGGGTAGCTTTGGAAAATATTCAGAATCTGAACATCTGCTGCTACATAACAGCAGAAAGCAGAGTTGAAAAACTGCCTGGTAGAAAATCCAGATGAGCTAGCCTCCAACTAATTCCTGGGAGATGAGAAACAGATTGGACAAACTGCCAGTGCTAGAGGTTTCACAGTCTTTGTAGGCATCTATCCACTGTCCCCTCCTCTATCAAACAGGTTTCTGTCATGTCTAACTTAACTCTTCTGTTTCAGTTTAAACTTGTTACACCTGACCCCCCCAGGGGACATGGAAAGCAGTTTACGTTTTCCCTTTCCACAGCTACCTTGCCCACTGTAACGTAAGATTCTCTGAGGAACTCTGGGCATGAGAACCTACCTTCCTTATAAAAAGAGAAATGAGGATGAAGATGTTGGCTGCAATAGATTGATTGTCCAGCATGTTACACAGATATGCAGAGTGGCAGCTTGTTGCTCTTTGATAAATGGTCTAAGCCTAAAATTAAAAGCACAGGTATGGCATATCTTCAATCCAGACAACTCTCCTCACCCAAGATGATGTTTCTCAAAGGCATTTGGACACTGAAATCATCTTCATGCAGAGGCTTAAAAACGCATCATGAATAAAATAAATAAAATAGCAACATTATCTGTCTGCAGTCCAAAAAAATATATGAACAGGGGCATTGTAATTTTGAAAGTTACCAAAGAAGAGCTCGCTCCATACCGACACCATAATGGCAAGTCAACATGCTGGGGTAAATGACAGTGTATTTCATCTAGGAGAGCAGAAGGACTTCTTATAAAAGCAGCTAATAAGGGTGCCCTCTGCATGACAGATGATCTCACATCTGGAATCCATTTGGCCACAGGCAGAACCACCCATCGAGTGGATTACAGCGATCCTCAACTCTGAGGCTCTGCACAACTCCAGCCACTCTGCCAGGACAGATAGGTTTACACCTAGTACTTAAATCTTTGTTACTTCTGTGCAGCAGATTAAAGAAAAAAGAAGTGCAAATTGTGGAGATACAAGACTCTAAAGCGTGTAATGGCTGACATTATAGGAGCTGCTTATTTTGTTTGGTACATCTGTTGCATGAACACTATGAGCAGCAGTGGGAGAAAAAGGAATCCCTTCCCAATTATTAACTTTATTTCAGATCTTATCATAGAATCATAGAATCATTAAGGTTGGAAAAGACCTCTAGGATCATCAGGTCCAACCATCAATCCAACACTACCATGTCTCCTAAACCATACCCTGAAGTGCCAAGTCTACATGTCTTTTAAATACCTCCAGGGATGGCAACTCCACCACCTCTCTGGGCAGCCTGTTCCAATGCCTCACCACTCTTTCAGTAAAGACATTTTTCCTAATATCCGATCAAAACCTCCCCTGACACAGCTTAAAGCCATTTCCTCTCGTCCTATTGCTAGTAACTTGGGAGAAGAGACGAACACCCACCTCAGTACAACCTCCTTTCAGGGAGTTGTAGAGAGCGACAAGGTCTCCCCTCAGCCTCCTCTTCTCCACACTAAACAACCCCGGTTCCCTCAGCCGGGCCTCAGAAGACTTTTTTTTCAGACCCTTCACCAGCTTCGTTGCCCTCCTCTGGATACGCTCCAGCACCTCAATGTCTCTCTTGTAGTGAGGGGCCCAAAAGTGAACACAGGATTCAAGGTGCAGCCTCACCAGTGCCGAGCACAGGGGCACGATCACTGCCCTGCTCCTGCTGGCCACACTCTTCCTGATACAAGCCAGGATGCTGTTGGCCTTCTTGGCCACCTGGGCACGCTGCTGGCTCATGTTCAGTCAGCTGTCAACGAGCACCCCCAGGTCCTTCTCTGCTGGGCAGCTTTCCAGCCACTCTTCCCCAAGCCTGTAGCATTGCATGGGGTTGTTGTGACTCAAGTGCAGGACCCAGCACTTGGCCTTGTTAAACCTCATACAACTGACCTTCGCCAATCGATCCAGCCTGTCCAGATACCTCTGCAGAGCCTTCCTACCCCTGAGCAGATCGACACTCCTTCCCAGCTTGGTGTCATCTGCAAACTTACTGAGGGTGCACTCAATCGCCTCATCCAGATCATTGATAAAGATATTAACAAAGACTGTTTCAATGTACAAAGATGCAGTCCTCAGCACTGGTCTATGTATAAGCACAGGAAGCCCCTGTGTTAGCATAAAGCTCTGGACCTGCACAAAGATGAACAAGAGCGCAAACTCTCAGAAAGTGCTATCTTAATGGAGCAGTCTTGGACTGTAAAACAGAAATTACATTGTGAAACCTCATCAGAAGAGATGCTGGATAAGATCTGGGCAAGAACCTTGGAGATCCTTGAAATACTGTAACAGGGTAAGAAGACACAGGCAAATGAAATGGGCTCTGACCATATGGACTGGGGAGTCAAGTTTCTCCTTTGCCAAGTAAAAGCAGATGTTATGGGTAAGGAGTTGAACTGCTGAGCCACAGCTTTTCTAGAAACGCTAGAAATTAGAGGACATTTCCCATGTGACAGGCTCAAATACTATATCTCTTCCAGAGTATGTGCGAGCTGCCCCTGTTCCTTCTGGCACACTTTTGAGCCTCCTCACAGTGATTAAAGGTTCTCTTTGGGGTACAACAGTGGAAACCAGAAAGGCTGAGAAGGGTGTTAGGTTTCTGCCTGGAGTTGCATTGCACTGTATATACGATTTGGGCACTGTATAGAGGATAAGGGTACCGTACCCAGTGAAGATAGGCTTCCCTGTGTTTTTAACTATAAATCTCTCAATCTTATTGCTCATGCACCTCCATTTTTGGTTCCCAGCCCAGTTGCAGGATTGGGTGTGTGGTCCAAGCTCTAGGGAAGAGGGGCACATTTCTGGGTCTGCAGGCCTCCTGGCATGGAACGGTCTGCAGGTCAGAGAGAAGAAGTGGAGCACCAAAAATCATCACCTTCACTGAGGGGCATTTTGGTGAATGTGAAACAAGGGAGTTGGGACTCAGTCTGGCAACCTGCAACTTGGTGACAACTGATGGGTGTGGTAAGTACATCCCTAATGCTCACTTGTCTTGTTCGTACCTTGTGTTATCCTGCCCCTTGTTTTTCTCAGTTATGTTTAACTTTGTACTGTTTGTGCAGCTAATACTTGGTTTTTTCCCCCATTTTGATGGTTATCATCACTGACACCAGTGTTGCAGAGCAAGAAACCCCTTTGAGTGCTGACTCATCAGAATTAGGTGGCACCTATAAGTGGCTGGCAGAGACAAGGCTCAGATCAAACATATCTGCTCAATTCACCCCGCACACAAGTGCTGCCCTGGTCTCCATCTAAACTTCTAATGAACTGCAAATTGCAAACAAGGTTACCAGCAGCTTATTAAAGTGCTGGGGATAAAGAAAGGTTGCAAGGAGTTGCTAAAAAATACAGGAAGAGACAGGAAAAGTGTTCCATTAAAACAAATTAAGGGCAAGGAGAGACTGGTGGTTTCTAGGGTTATACTAAAGGGCTTTGATGAATGGCAGCTCCCAAAGGATGGTATCAATTATCTATTTCTAGCCTGGGCGAACTGGTTGCTGTGTCAGCATCAATGCACAGACAGTTTTTCTGATGTCATCCTAATCCACATTAGAACAGTCATCTCCTCCTTCTCTCCTTCTCCACCCCATTCTTCCCCTCCTCTCACCAGCATAAAGCTTTATTTACACTCTGGTTTTCTTCCTCATCTTCAATATTTCTCTCTCTTCTGACCTTCCCCTCCCAGAACCTCTGCGTACTCTCACTGCTTGCAACCATCTTCCTCCTGTCCTTCCCTTTTGGTCGTGCTGTCCCTAAAATCCTTCTGTTATCATGGACAAGATCACAGCTATCCAAGATAATTTTCCAACTCTTCAAGTCTTTAAGAATGCATCACTTCAGGGAAATCTGCCATTTGTCAAAAAGGGAGAGGGCAGCAGAATTAAATTTAAGGGCTGTGCTGTACAGGACGTCAAATCCAACAGTCACATCTGGCTCTATTTCTGGTACCTTTTCCCCTCCATCTTCTCAGAGATCTTGTCCTCTCCATCTGGCAGATCTTCTCTTACAGGGTACTCCCTGCTGGTATGCCCATCTTGAAAGAAAAACATTGAGTGGTTTCTCTACCTGCTGCCTTTAACCCCATCCCACTTCCTCTTTCTAGTCCTTCTGCTTTTGAACAGTTCCTTCAACACTCTTCTCCCCTCACCTAGCCACGCTACTGCTTATTTGTAACTGCCCAGCTTCCCTCCATCAACCTTCTTCTTTTATTTCAATTTGCTTTATTTCTTTCTCTACAATATCCACACTTGGTTCTCAGTGAATTTGTTAATCTAGATGGAAACTGGGCACCCAACTGGCCTTTAGGCCCAGACTTTCCAGGGATACCAAAAACAGGACAGCTGCAATCAATTTTTTTCTTTTTCTATTTGCAGAATAGATATTCAGTTCACTGTTTCCTCATATTGATTTCCTCAGCAGCTATTCACAGGGTTTATTCTGTGAATTGATTCAACATCAGGGCTGTGTTATTTCCCCCTAGTTGGAGAAGTAATGTGATGCTGTTTCCATTCCCTGCATATTCAAGGGCATGAAGGATCAGGCATGAATATTTGTCTGAAATGAAACTCTTCTTAGCCATTCATTCTGAATGTGAAATGTGCTCCCTATCAATGCTTTTACCTGAAAAGAACTTCATAATTTCCAGAATTATGAACTTAGACATTAAATATAAACACTAAGTTTTCCACTGTTATATCTAACATTGATTAAAATTGGAAAGAAATATTCAGAAGCAGTTATTTTTCATACTGTTCCCTTAACTGTAATTGCTTCTTTCTCTACCCAGACAATAAATCCACAGCAGAGCTGACAGTTTCATGACTTTTAGTCCACAGACACTTCCTGCCATGTATGTAAAAGAATTAATAGAAATGGAGGAAATTCTGTGTCTTTCTTCCCTAAATCAGGTAGATATGGGCTGCTGTTTGAACCTGTTTTAATCTTGAGTTGTTTACCTTGTAGATAATAATCTTAAATATGTTCCTGACATATGGACTGGTTACTAAGGAAACAACAGGGAAGCCCATTTTGGGTTGGATAGCTTGAGAAAACAAAAATCTAAACCAAAGCTCATGTTTAGTCCTAATGGCTACTTAGCCTGAGTGCATTTACCAGAAACATATCTGTGGAAACCTTGCCCACAGCCAATCTCTAAACCCACTTTGAATCTGGGTTGCCTCAAGCTGGTATGCCACCAATGTGGTCTGACAGCAGGCGTGGAGGACAGTTAGGCTCCTAGCTCTGGTGCTTTCCTCTACCTCTGTTTCCTCCATGGGTCTCTCAGATACTTATATAGTCTCCAGCTTCTCCTAAATTGAACATCCCACAATCTTAAATAGTATCGTCCTGCTGGTGAAACAGGATCTTCTTATTCACCTTATTCTGTTAATGTGGAAGTTAAAGGGCTGCTAAGTGACTTGCCCATGGTCCTAGATATCACATACCTCACAAGAACAGGGCCATCAGTTAAACCAGTGCAGAAAAAAGTTTGTGGGGATTCTGAAGTGGAAGGCACTCCAGAGAGAACAGTAATTATCATAATTATGGTAGTCATTAACTACTTGCTTCTTTTAAAAAACAAGCACATATCAGTTACGGTTGGGTCCTACTCATGATGTTCTGGCACGTCCTCATCAGCTAACTATCATAGCTATTGAGTGCTCTGCAGTGAACCCACTGCCACTCAGTCGCTGAGGCGAGCAGCTCCAGTGCCAGCTTGATCCACACCTATAAAAGAAACACCTGGGGAGCGCTAGCGACCAGGGCAAACAGGGCGTTCACTCCTAATGAAATCTATAAATGCTGAAGTTTCTCAGTTTCATGTAGCAGGGAGACCAGGCAGCTGAGAAGATCAGTGGAAAACTGGTAATGGAGCTGAGAAGAATAGTCAGTCTGGCTCCATCTTGCAATGCAACTGGAGAACAACCGCGCATTTGGTAGTAAACTGATACGGTGACCAGACGACTATTCACTGTTCACTTTCTTCTAGGATATGTTTGAACTGCCCGAGCTCCCTCTGCCGCTTTGTCAGAGCAAATAAGACACACACTGGCTGCACCCACCTGGGGGAATGAGTAACTCAAAGCCAGGAGCAGCTGCCATATGGTGCAGATGTGCATTTGAACTAAGAAGACTCAGCTCAGAAGGTCTGGGCTGGATGTGAACTAATATTAATTCCAAGAAGGAGCAATTTGACCTGCCCTGCAGTTGCTGAGTGAAATGGATGCTTTTGTCACTGTCTCAGCAAGTGCTGTGGTGGCCGAGGTTCCTGCTGCAGAGCAAACCCCTCAGACAAAGCTGCCCTGAGATGAGGTGTCTTCAGCATCCCAGTGTTTCCAAGGCAACCAGAGCTGGAATTCAGATCTGATGAAAGTTCACCAACTCTGAGCTCTTTCAGACATAATATTATTCACTGGCTGAACTGGCATCTTTGAAAGTTGTTTCTGAACAGTGGTGCTAGTGTGTGCAGCCATGCTAAGTATCAGCAAGGGCACAATAGGCAGACGTTACACATTTCTGGAAATAAGAGGCAGCTCCTTTGCCTTCAGTGCTGTTATTGTTCCTTAGGAACACAGACATCACTGTCCTGTTGGATGCGTGGCCATTTGGTGATATAACTTGCTTCTGAGAGGATTTAGTAATGGAGACATCAGTAGAGCATGGAAACAAGTCCTGATATTTCTTTTTTCCTGATGGTGTAATATCAATCCCCTATATATAATAGATACTGAAGCATTTATCTCCCTTCTGGTTTTTTAGCTTTCAGTGTTGCAGCTGTATATGTTCCTGTTACCACATCAAGATTTCTTACTTTTGGGCTTTAAGTAAATTCCAGAGCTCCATATTTTGTAATTACATCAAGCAAGGCTGCTGGTATAGAATTGTAATTTGCTATTTCTCATCTCTTTGAATGACACTTTTTTTTTTTATTATATGAAAGAGAAAACAGGCATCCTTAATCCACATGTCCTAGACTGTTCATTATTTGATTTATCACATCTTATCCTTCCCAGACAAACAGCTCCAATCCTTCTTTTAGGGTTGTTTTTTTTTTTGTTCATCACTATAAGAATGCTGCTTGTCCCTGAATTTCCCAGTCCTGTTATTTATTTTTGAAACAGAATAACAAGCACTGAAGATAGTCTTCCAATGACAGCTATCACATATATTGTGTAACTGAATTATATAAGCCTTTATCCCATCCTTTATATAGCCTCACATATGTTGGCTTTTTGGATGTGGCCACACAGTGAACACAGTTCTTAACTGACCTTCCTCCAGTAATAGCCAAGGACTTATTCTGAGTTAGTGCTTGTACTAATTCATCGTGGCACGAAGGCACAGTAACTACGACAGCTCAGTGGTATAACACCCAGCTGTGCACACGTGTGCTGCAGCCAAGTCTTTCCACAGAGAGGAGTTATCCCAAAAACTCTGGAAAATTCTCTCAGGTAGATAAGTCCTAATTTTGGGCGACATTCCAGTCTCGAGAGCTGGTTTGCAAAGAATCATGGAGATGCAGAAAAGGAAAAATAAATGTATGAGCTATGAAGATTGCCATGGATAGTGGAACAGGGAACACACAAGGCTGGTATGACAGGGTAGCTAAATAAAGTAGAAGTGACACAGTCAAAGACCTTGAAACATACAGCACAAAATAAAATATTTCCCCAAAAGACAGATCACTCAATTAAAAAAGAAAAAAGCCCCATTTCTAGGCAGAACGAGCTGTAAATCTCTGTAAGAACAGAGACAGCAACGTTCTTCTCAAGTTATATTGAAGGGTAATAAATCTGCAGGTAATTCTCAAAGCGACTGTTCAGCACAATGACGGACAAAGGTCTGACGGGCTCTGCAGCGTGGCTTGCAGCTTCTCCTGCTTGTAGCGTGGAGATGTAGCTTGGAGAATTACACACCGAGTCAGGCTACTGGGATTGCTTTTGGGTACTGCACACGAGAGGCTGCTGCCTCAGCAGATGGGACATATGTAGTGAAGATACAGGTGAAGTATCTTCACCGAATATATGTGGCCTGCCAGTCCCAACGGACTGCTTATGAGAAAATTTAAGAACTGAAGGTTTCAGCTGCAGCCTCTCTGGTGAAACCCAACAGAGCTTTGACACACACTGTAGCTGCTTTCATAGTATGTTTAATTATCTGATGTCATTTAAATGCCTGGGGAGCTGCAGTTGGAGGGGGAATCAGCAACTCTCAGGCAGACGAGTGTGATTTCTCTGGGACCTGCTCAGAACTGAATTTTTCTTAGCAATGTTGCTAAACATGCCCAGGACTGCTGGAATGTTGTCTGTTACCATGCTCCTTTGTGCTGCCCTCAGACTGACAGCGGGGCAACCCTTTTTTTCTGCTGTAATTAGGAGCCTGTGTGGAAATCCTTGTTCTTCTAGGAAGGTCTGAATGGTGGGGTTGCTCCCTTACATTGCTGTAAACCAGTGGTGGTCTCTGCGGCTGGAGGAATGCCTGCCTACCACTTCTGAGTCCAGAGGCCATGCCAAAGGGGGAGGAGAGGAACCGATGGGTCTGGAGGATTTCTTTACACGTTGTCTCTTGCCTTGCTTGTTGGGAAGCTTTGGATACAACAGCATTTCCTTTAGCAGCTGCAGTAATCCCACCCTAGCCCATATCTCCAACACAATCTAGTCCTAAAATAGCCTGTTCCTCTGCACAGAAGTAGGAGATCTCATTTTCAAAGCATTTCCTCTGCTGGTAATCTCCCAGCTTTTACTCACGGTGCTGGTATCCAGTACGGCTGTGGCAAACGGGCAGTGACGCTCATGCAGAGGGAGGAAGGGAAGGGACCTGAGGAGAGGAAAAAATAATCCTCCGTTGCAGTGCGGGAAGCAAGGAGAGGCCGTGTGCCAAAGGGCCACCACACAAAAGGTGAGAGGTCCGGTGCTGCCTGGAGAAGGATGGCAGGTAGGGACAGGTGGTTTGGCAGGTAGCTCGGCACAGCCCATACAGGGTGCTTCTGCACATCCTGCATCAGTTCACAACCAGAAGCATCAAGTACTGTGTCTTCCAGTGCCTGGCCGAAAGCCTTGTGAGAGGTGATGCAGGGTGCTACCGGCAGGGAATTGTTCATGGTGGGCAGAAAGAAACACATTTGCAAAATAGGAATGAGCTACCATGCTTACAGCATCGGCTCAGGTAGGAGACTGCCATCTTGGCTGCAGTGGAAAGAAAAGTTATGCTCAGCCATATCTGGAGGAAGGAATGTCCCAGGTTTTGTCCTGTTCCAGTGTCTTTTCAGGACCTATAGCTCAAATCCTTACTTTCAGTCATCTTACGCAGATCCTTTGGTCCAGAGTAATTGATCATTGTCCAGTCCATTTCCCTTACCTCATATTTTCAGTCTACTTCACTATAAAGTTTAAGCAGCTTAAAGCTATTACAGACATTGCTTGCCACCTCTCCAAAGTGTAAAACTTTATATATATACACACACACACACATATATATATGTATATTCTCATATGTATGACCATAGAATTTCTGATCTTGGCCCTGAATTACTGGAGCAAATTCCCCAGCACTGCACAGGACTCTGGTAGATGCACCCCAAACAGGATTTATCTCAAGATCCTAAAGAGCACACACACAGAAATTAATATTCACTGCTAAATTAACATTCATGCTCTTCCTCTGTGGTGATTGATATTCATAGAACAGGTTTTGGCACTGCCTGTTTCCTTCACTCTGGGCAACATCTGGAAAAAGAGTCTAATTACTGGTCCTGAACATATCCTGGCAAAATCCTTCCTTAGCACTGTACCAGAGCTGGACCATAAACTGGCAGCCCTACAATCTCCTTATCCCACGTTTCCTGCTGCCTGGGCAAGGCTGATACAGTTGCCCAGCAGCCGTTGCTGTGACTATCTCCCCGTAAAACCTGAGAGCAGCCTCAGCAGCAAGGTGGCAGCTGCTGATGCTACAGGAGGGGGATGAGAAATTCCTTAGGAAGTGGTGGGACTTTTGCACCACACCAGAGCCATCTGCATACTAGGGGAAATCCCACTGGGGGTGAGGAGGTGACTTCCTTCCTGGCAAAATATCCTGCTCCGGCTGCAGCCTGCAGCACAAGCGATGAGAGGTGGCCATGTCTGGGACTTGTGTGCCTCCTTTCAACCTCATCTGCCTTTTGACTTGGCTGTGCCTTGGCTCACAAGGCCTCCCCAAGTCTGAAAAAGGGACATTTCCCTTTGGGTTTCCTTCTGTATTGTACCTCAGAAGGTAAGAGTTTTATAGCAAGGACTTTACTGCAGACCCACACAGCAGGAAAACATTTGTGGTGATACAAAAATAGACTAATGAAAAACGAATATACCTCAGATTCTTTAAGTTTCCCTACATTAGGGGTAGACATGGGCTTGAACTGAATTTTCCAAGAGAGAAGTGACTAGTGCAGAAATCACAGAGAACAACTGGGGTGTGAAGCACTCAAGAGCTCCTGGTTGAAGGGAATACCCAGCAACCCTGGCTCTCAAAATGTAAATAGGAAACAGTCACAAAATCTTATCTGTATTTTGCAGCTAATGAAAACACTTCTCCCTCCTGGAGACAAGTCTTTGCTCTAATTTTAATGCATTTTCTTAGGTTTTCTAGCTGTGACTAATTTGCGCTGTCAGGTGTGCCTTTTTTGAAGTTAAAAAGCATATCTGAAGTGCTACAACCTCTAGCCAGAATATTTAAATTAGTGAGTACCCACTGAAACCACATCTCAAAGCCTGACGATGAGGGGATGGCACTCAGATACCCTCATGCTCTGCTGAGCGATGGGTACAAGCTATCTCTGCTCCCGTGGGAGCCTGGAGGCAATTCTGTGCTGGCCCCTTGCACTCTCTGGGCTGTGCACAAACAGCACTTTGACTGTCAAGCAGAAAACATTTCAAAGCCACATTTCAGAAAGCAGTTTTATGCAGTAGCCTCCCCCTCCCTGAATTCCAGGGTGCTGGTTAATTTTATGTACAGTTTGGAAAATACACTGAATCACACCTAACTTTTTTTTTAGGCTATATCCTAAAACAGGTCTAATATATGTAATTCCATATATTTAATTATAATTTTATTATAATATGTAGCTTTAAAGACTTCACCCACCTACTTACTATGGCTGTCTTCACACCACATATTAAACCCGGGCCTGCTGATCACCCTGTAAAACCTCTATCCTGAGGCCACGGTGCACTTTAGCCAAGCGCCAAAGTCTTTAGGAGACCCCAGGGTCAGAACTTGGTGGGGTGGTCTGGGATGGCACTGATCTGCTCCTAATTGCTGTTCAGCTGCTATTTCCTCTGGTTCAGGGGATCCCTGAACTCGGCTCTGTCAATGATCCAGCAGACAGAGAAATGAGAGGGCTGGAGGAACTCACAAGCAGATACAGCCTCAGCTGGGCAGCTCACCCTGCACGACAGGCTTAATATATAGGGTGGACATACCTTATGGTGCCTTTGACAGATGGAATAATGCGGCATACTGAGTTCATGAGAGCAATTAGGCCACCTGCTACCCACGAATACTAGGCCATGGGGGCCAGGCTCTGCCAAGCCTGGGTAGGAGGTCTCTGAACTGTTGTTAGAAGTCATTTAAGATGCCATAGTAATGTAGTAAGATGCTCAAGTGTGCTGCCTTCTGCATGTAATTTGGGACCAAGATGGCTGTTCCCACCTGTGCGCTGGCAAAGACCAAAAGGAGCTGCAGCCTGTTACTTCAATAAAACTAAGGCGAGTTTCGATTTAGGTATCAGTGCCATCTAATGTTGTATATTTGTGTATGGAGGGTAAGCAGGGATTTGGACAAGGGCCAGAGATGAGTTTGCACATGACTTACGCTTAATGTTAGGCATGTGACCGGCTGCCTAGAAGGCGAGGTGGTGTTTGCACATAACTGTGTCTGCATTGTCCATGCAGCTGAGCATAAACAAATGATTGTGCATTTGTTTGCAAACATTAACCCTGCAGAGTAAGGAGGCTAGTTCCACGACAGCTGGATCTGTGGCAGCAACTATTAACTCCTTGAAAAGCACACAAAGGTACATATGTGTGTGCCATAATTCACATCACGACAATGAATGTTTTTCTACTGGGAACATAGCCAAAGGAGTTTTTTTGCTGTCTCCAGAAAGCTGTCAGTCCTTCTCTCTGTGCCCCCTCTACAGAATTTATTTTCTCTAAGCAGGGAAATAAAAAGCAGATTTTGCAAATCTGTCTATTCTTGCGTTTTGTCATGGAGGCCAGATAAAGACTGTGCTTCCTGTAGAGCAACAACATATGCAAGCTGAACAAAAACTCCAGTCAGTGCTGGATTCCAGAGGAAAAGGTTGCCTTTGCATGTTCTGTGCTGCCTGGAAAGAGACCTTCACAGAGAGTAGAACAGTTATTTTCTACTGTCAGAGCATTTTCATTCTGTCTGATGACAGCTGTGTCTTCCCCTCTTTCCCCGATGCTGTCTGGAGTTTAATTTCCTATTTTCTGATTGGTTTCCTATGGAGACTTGCAGAACTACGGTACCTGATGGATTTTCCCATCCTTCCTTTTCTTGCTAATAATGTTTAAATCTGTTTTCAGTCAAATATGACAGAAGGGCAAAATGCTGAACAGAAGTTCGTGCCACCTTTCTGAAAACAGGTAGATGGGTAGAAAATAAAACACCTGTAAGCATACTTAACCGAATCAAAGGCTGGAAGTGACGCGTCATTAGAGAATCCGGGTGGGAGCGACACCTTGGAGATCCTGCTATTGTGGGAAAAGCTTCTCTTGGTGATTTTGCTTCTTTAGATATAGAAGTCAGCCAATCAGGGCACAAGTCTCCAGGAATCCAGGATTAGTGCTGGTGCTCAAAAAGTACTTGTGTGAGTTTTTACTGGTTGCTAGAAAGACTTCTCTGTGCAGCTGGTTTAAAAAAACCTTTTCCACAGCCATGACGCTGTTTCCTTTTAGAAAAGGCTGTCAGTGTGTCAGCATCACATGCTACAAATGCCGTCTGATCTTTGAAATAATTAATATACTACTTAATAAAACATCTAAATTTACCCCTTTAATCAGACGTTCTCAAAGCACTTTGCATACATTAGGAAGTGATCCTCATGGATGAGGGAAGCCCTTTCATTCTCATTTTACAGAGGAAAAAATGTGTGGGAGGCAGATAAAATGATTTGCTCAGGGTTACTTGATAGGCTGGGAAAGGGGGTCTAGTCCTGAAGGCGCATGAGGGGCATGCAGTAGACACAGAGTTTTTTGGCTAGTGTGCATCCATCGCATTGCTGCCACACACTGTGGTCTGGTCCCACCCCTCTGTTTCTCATGGTTTCGTTGACCAGCACAACAGTTTTCAAGCCCTGGCTCTGTGGTCTTTGCAGATGAAAAGCAGAGAACTGTTAAGTCACGTAGAACCAGCTTGTTTTATGTAGCTGTAACACTTCAGTAAAATACATGAAGGCTTGTGGTATGCCAAAGGCAGCGGGTTAAGGTGTGGTGATTTCAGTGGCCACTAGCACACAAGAGAGAGACATAGGTAGCAGCACATCCAGCTAACTCTAAGTCTTTAGCCTAAATGATCAGGTATAAATGGACACAGGAGGCAGTTGAACCAGCTGTCGTTCAACCTTTTTGCCAAGCAAGATTCAAACCTATGATCAAGCTTTAACACACTGGTCACTCTGAGGCCACACATGTCATTAAAGATGCCTTCAGTGCTGCTTCTTTTCATACCTGCAATTGTAGCAAATGCCGGTTGGCTTATACCTGTTGAACCCTAAACCTCATGGGAACAAATTTTATCTCTAGATTATATAGGTATTAATTATTAAGTCCTTGTTCTTTATATGAGAACAGCACACCACTGCAATCCTGTTGCATAACACAGAAGTTAAATACCTCTCAAAGCGTCAACTAATTAATCCTCCTCGCTCACATCTATAGTAGGGAGGGAAATATGAGATGATGTCTTTCAGCTTCCAGGGAGGTGGCCAACATAGTGAGGCTGTGGAAGTTGCCATAATAAATCACAGCCATATCTGAAAATTTGTATATGCATTTTTAAATGCAGATTTGTTTCTTATTTACTTCCTTGGATAATGAAAAAGTAATCAAAAGGTTTCCTTTCTAAATAATTTTCTGAGCTTTTGAATTCTGTACAATATTGTGAATTTGTCCTGCAAACTTGTGTGTGTGCGAGCTGGTTAGACTGACAGAATTTGACTAAGAAAAGTGGCAAAGATTTGGAATTTTGCATTAAGCTCCTCATATTTGGAAGCCTGTTTGGTAACACAGGCAGTGGATAGAGATTCCAGTCTTTCTGTGGCTGACCTAGCATACTTTTCTAAAGGCATTTGTGATATCTGAGCTTTGAAATGGTGAATATCACAGGAGTGCAAAATCAAACGAAAGAGACATTTCAAGCTTTGCAAGAATGAATATTTAAAACAATCAAGCACCCAATGTCATCAGGTTCTCAGGCAAACCGAAGGAAAAAAAGTGTATTAACCCATAGGAATTAATGATCCTAGCCAAGCCATGTTTGGCCCCTCTCCAGACCTTTGTCGAGTCCAGAGCTTTTTGAAAACAGGATGGGTCATTAATGAGAATGCGCCCTTTAGCTTAAGTGACTTCCAGAGAAGTAGGAGTTATAGCTACAAACCTCTCTGCAATCAGGAAGGCCCACAACCCTCTCTTTGCAAATTTTGCCAAAAGGTTTTGTCTAAGATTTGGTAGAATCACTTCCCCTCCCTCAAGCTCTGTCAGTACTGGCTGTCTGTGCTGGGTGTGATGGAATCGCACTGGGACAGTAAGGAAAGCTAGACGCGAGGTAGGTACCTCTTATGAGCTGGTGTAATAACGGAGCTTATGCCTCAGCTCAGGCTGGGACATGCTGAGCATTCCCAGGCATCTTGGGAGCTCAGTAATCCCAAACACCAGGATGTATGTAGGTGATTGCAGCAGCCCTGGATGACAGAAGACCTTAACTATTCCCTTGACCTAACTGCTGAAATTCGCCAGGTCTATTATAGGCGGGAGATGGTCTGAATACGGCTCCTAGTGGTTAAAAGCACCCATGACACGTTTTATGAGAGTGTTGCTAGAGTTTTGAAGCTCTTGGAAAATTAGATGAGTAACTCTTCCCTTTCCCTAGAATTACCCATTGTAATCTTCCTTCTTTTTTAAAATTTTATTTTCCATCCTTGCTAGAATGCCTGGACTTCCTCTGTAATGAGGATGACAACTGTGAGAAAAAGGATGCAAACACAGAAAGACGGATAGTGCCCTGACTCCCAGCCATCACAGGGTATTTTAGGCAAGTCATTTCGCCTTTTCCTATCTGTATCCCTGTTTGTTCACCACTGTGCATGTTGCATATTGGAATTTCAGTCACAGAAAATGATCCCATTGTGACCGAAGCAATAAAAATCCGAAATGAAAAGGTAATCCTTCCCCAAATTGCTTTTGAGGTGTAAGACAAGAAACAGCAGATGGATACGGTCACAGAGGGGAATTTAAGGCAACAATATAGCAATACTGATCAGTGTGATAGGCAGCCAAGCACAGGGTATAAGCTGTTGCCAAGGCTTCTGTATTGTGGCAAAAAAATTTTAATGATGGATTTGAAAAAAACTAATGAGAGCTCTGTAAATATTTTTGTAAGCCCAAAGCATGAGAGAAAGCATGAAATTGATTGTTTAAACATCTAACAGTAACTAATTTGTGTAGTAAGTATGAGACCCATGAATTTGTAATGGAGGTTATGAAGGTTAATTCACGAGCATGTCTAAGTGTGTTTAAATACCATTGAAGAGTAGAGGATTGTTAAATTAATCATTCCAGGGAAAAGTCTTAGAATCATTTTAAAGAAAGGCGGCATGATTTTAGACAGGCGATGAGTGAAGAAACTGGAAACTGCTAGGCATTAACCTCCTGGCATGAGCAGAGGAGGTCATTAAGATGAAAATTGCCAAAGGGATTTTTTAGCAATTGCAGACTCTGCCATATCAGATTGGGTTTTATATTCATTTGCAGCGGCTAAAATACTGGTTGTGGCTGCTCTGTCTTCAGTACTAGTGTGTGTGCTGATTTCAGGAATTAAAAGACATTTCACTGGGGGCAAGAGAACTACTTGCCTGTGTGTTGGCATAAAGGAACTAAAATACACAGCAAGACTTACAGCCAGCACATTACTGTCAAAGCACTTAGCCTATCTCAGCACAAGAGAGGTAACCATAATGAAGTATCATATCTAAAACCAAGATTACTCTTAAGCATGTCTCGGTACCACATAAAATTTGATTTTGAAACTATTATTTGGAACAGAAAATAATGTTTAAAGGACTCCAACTTTTAATCTCACAAAGTTTCTCAGAGTCAATTCCTGACACAGCCCGCTGACCCTGAATACTCGTGGTCTGCTGTCTGCAGTGAGGACAACTGGCAGGACCACTGTGAAAAAGACTTTATATGAAGTGGCAGTTATTTGTGACATGCAACAGCAGCTAAAATGTATTTCCTGGACAACAGATCCTCTGGTTTTGTATCCTTTAGAATTACTACAAAGACTTGTTTATTATTATTTTTGAAACTTATGAGATTTTCTCTGTCCTAGTTTTAAGAGTTGAATTTGAGGTTGTCAAATCTGATCTTTTTCAAGAAGCCTTTAGAAAGATCTTTCTAATGTGATTTGTGCAAGATGATTCAGGCCTGAGCAAATGTGACCCCTCTGTGCCCTATTCCTGCCTAGACAAAAGCAGTCGCCTGCAGCTGTATCCATCTTGCCCTCAAGGCATTTTTAAAATGCCACTTGACATGCCAAATGTATTTGAATGAATATTTTCTGTCATTACCAATTGAAATAACTCCTGCCTTCTCCTCACGACCTTCAGAACTGGAGCCCCGTAGAAGAACAGCATTCTTCCCCTTTCAGACAATTATAAATAAGTCTGATCGCCCTATACCAAAAAGGAAGTTTATGACACGGGAAGTATTTCCTTGTTCTTGAAGAGAGGTGGTGGGTTAGATGATCTGTGTAGACATCATAGGGAACTAATTTAACAAGTCCTAAGCTCTAGTTTCTGTTTAGCTCAGACATGAGCTCACTGTGTGGCTGTGGACATGTGTATTGGGGTATTCCATCAAGTCCAAATCTTTTAAGTCTTTGTGAAACCTGAAACAGGATTGTTGAATCTCAGTGAAAATCAAATAGACAGTTTTTACAGAGAATCTGGAACTAGCCCTACCAAGAGATAAGTGGCAGTGGGCAAAAGGAGCTGGGGTTTTCTCAGCTGGAAGATACTGCACATAAAAAGGAAGATAAAAGGAGTACTTTGTGGTGGGGGAAACCCCGGCCTCAGTTATAGGAAACAGGTCACTGCAAGTAGGCCCTTTGGAGAAGATGGGACTTTGATTTCTGTCTGTACACAAGCTGGCAAAGAACAAATAATTAGAGCTTTTTCTCCTCTGTAATCAGCAATACTAGGGAAGGGAAGTCCACAGGTCACCAGCATTTTACCTGACTTCTGTTTTTCAGAGAAAGGGTAAGTAATTCTCCCCCAAGCTTCCTCAGAGATGTCTTTGGCTGCCAAGAAGCTGTGACGGCCATACACTTCCAGTTTTTATTGAATACAACTGCAGTCAGAGAGACAGCATTTCTTAAAATTTCTCTTAAGCTACTTCAAACTCAGCATACAAAAACAAAGTCAAAGTCAGTAGCTACTTCTGAAATTCCGTGCCTCCATTTAGGATATGCTTACATTCCAAAGAAAGCATGGAAGAAGAAAGTACGTTCTTCATTTGTGCTAAGATAAAGATAAGTCAGCTGGGGTTTTGATAGAGGGGATTGGTTTTATCCTCAAGTTTCCCTTTTAAGTATTCATTCACTACTAACCCAGGTTAAAAACCTCAGTTGCCGTATACAGAGCAGTTTTAGCTCAAATTGTACAGTCCAAGTTAAGAATATACTCCCCCCCTCCCCGTGCCCCGCCCCCGAACTCACATATTTTGAGTTGTCTTATTTGTGAAATGGCTGCGTCTTATTCCTTCATGGGTGTGTTCATGAGTTAATGCTTGCAGAGAACTTGAAAGAGGTCCTTGGTTATTAAATTTGAAGATCAGGAGTTGCATAAAATAGAACAGAGGTAACCACTTCTGTACAGCTAGCCCAGCCTCTTACCTCTCCTGTTCACAGTGTTTGTTTGCTTTGAACAGATGGAGCAACGTAAATAAGCTGGTTAAAAATAAATCCTGTGGAGCTATTGTATCTGCTTTTTCTGCACAGAAGGTGAAACAAAGAAGCAGACAGCTCAGGTCCTGAATGTCAAGGCACAATGGCAGCCAACACTGCCTGATAGAGAAGAAAGCAGTGCACTGATTCTTCCCATGCGATCTTACAGAGGCAAGTCATGGCAAAGAGAGGGGCAGATATAAGTATTTTATTTAGAAGCTAGAGGAACCAAATAACAGCATTACTATGCATCATATGGAAAATGCTGCCAGTGCTATTCAACACGAATGGGCTGGCAGGGAAGGGAAATCCAGCTTGTTATTTTTTGTTCATCTGAACAACAAACTTTGGACTAATCTTTCAGGCAGAGTCATTTACTAGTCTTAGTAACTTCTTGTTAGCAGTCAAAAACAGGTGAAAAAAGCCTATGTAATCTAGCATCTTCTTAATCGTTCCAATGAGAGTCTAAGCACTGAATGTGCAATGAGATCATGTGGGATTTTTTTCTCCTCAGTTGTACCTGAAAGATGCAGATGCGCAAATGCTTCTTGAGAAATTTGCAACTTTCTATGTATTTATTAGTTATTCTTGTGTCTCTGTACTCTTAGTAGAACTACTAAGCTGGGGTTTATGACATCGGTCTTTAGGTACCAAGTGAAGTACCTAAGCTGAAATCCACTCTAAGCTCCTTCTGTTCTCAGCGGTGTCTTCATCCCACTGTCAGTTTGAATCCTGGTCTAAGTTGCTCCAGAGTTGCTAGGAGCAAGAGGTACACTTTCAAAACCAACTGGTCATCTTTATATACTACTGTATACAAGTGGTATCTACAAGCCTGAACCCTGACAGGCTGGAGAGAAAAGACTTGCTCTGGTCTGCTCACATATAAAATTAGTGGCAGCGATGCTCAGAAATTCAAACGCTTGTGGAACATCCTTAACTCTCACCAGCTTTTGCAGAGTTTGTTACTTGTGGGTAGTCTTAGGAGGCAGGCAACCTCTGGTCACAGAGCTACAATTATTTTTTTGTACCACGTTTGCCCACACCACTACTAGTCAAAAGTACACCTCTCCACCTTTGTTTACAGTTTCATGGTTTGCATCCAGGATGTTTGCACACACTTACAAAGACAGATTCCTTCCAGTAGAACCTTGGATATCTACAGTGTGTCACAAACAGCTGTCATGTCTGTCATATTAAATACATCAGTAATAATATAGCATTTCCCCTCTCTTTCCCAGGAAAAGTCATGTTTCCACCTAAGCTTTTTTCACTCAAACTCACCTCCTGTTTTATCCTGTTCTTTATGTGCAGCTAGTGCTGGTATATGTTGCAAGCAGAGTTGGCTAGATGTGAGGTTGCGACTCTAATGCGACATACTTCATTTGGCACTGTTAATTTCTTAGCTGGAATTCCACCTGGGCCTGTAATTCTGTTCTGCACCTGCTAAACCTTTGGAGCTTTGCTTTTGCTTGAGCTGCAAGTGCCCAGTTTTGAAACATTCAAAAGTTTTTATCAGCACATGCAGGATCAATGCTACACAGTACTCACTAGTAAATGTGTGCAGCCTTTTCCCAAGCTTGTACTTTCTTTATTCCTTCCATCTTCCAGCAATTCTTTTCCTCCTTCTGGAAAACAGTGGATATTAGTGAGAGCAGAGGATTAAAACGTACAAAGAAAATAGCTGCAGTGGAGGAAGGGAGATAACAATGACTCCTGCTCACCTTTGTGTGTGAAATCAAGCAGTCCTTCAGTTTGGAGTAACTCACTCTGGTTTGCCATCATTTAGTAGTGCCTTACTATTGGCTTTTCTTATTTTTCTTAACCCTGTGGAGAAGTAGTCTGTGTTACATTTATGTATCAGGCTTGTATTTATTCACCCAAAAGATTAGCAGTGAAAGCAAAGAATGTAAATTTATAGATGAAAGTTTTATTGTTTCCTTATTAAATTAGGAAATTATTAAATGGTTTAAGTGATATTAAATGATTTAAGGAGCCTGTCTAACTGTAAATAGAAAAAGCCTTGCTGTGAGATTTTTTTTCATGCATATTTTCCTTAACATTGTATTCAAAAATACTGGCACTGAAATAAGTTAGCATCATTTCAATGGTTTCATCAAGAGGGATAGGTTTACAATGGTACCCTATGAGACACATGTACTTTTATGTGTTAGCATTTTATACCATAAGTGGCAACGTACAACTCTTTTTGAACTCTGCTGTGTACGGGCTCAAGGGATTTGATGGTGGTGGGGATCTAGTACAATCATTAAAGGGCATATCCTCATCCCTTTATGCACTTGAATAAATCCTCCTATTAATTCTCTAGTGTTACGTGCTGAAAGTGATCAGGGCATGGCTGCAATCACTTGCAAAGTCCAATACCTGCTGCCCTGGGTTTGACCTTGGCTGCCTGCCAGGCCGCACCCAGCCACTCTCTCACTCCTCCTCCTCAACAGGATAGGGGTGGAAATAAGATGAAAAAAGCTCACGGGTCAAGATAAAGACAGGGAGATCGCTTGCCAATTACCATCATGGGCAAAACAGACTCGACTTGGGGAAAACTAATTTAATTTATTGCCAATTAAAAATAGAGCAGGATGGTGAGAAACAAAGATAAAACTAAAAACATCTTTCCCTTGCTCCTCCCTATTTCCCAGGCTCAACTTCACTCCTTCATTCCCAACTCTTCTACCTCCCCTCTCCCTTTCAGTGCAGGTGGATGGGGAATAGGGGTTGTGGTCAGTCCATAACACTTTGTCTCTGTCATTCCTTCCTCCTCATGCTCTTCCCCTACTCCAGCGTGGGGTCCCTCCCACAGGATACAGTCCTTCAAGAATTTCCCCAGTGTAAGTCTTTCCTACAGGCTGTAGTTCTTCAAGAACTGCTCCAACATGGGTCCTTTTCGCAGGGTACAGTCCTTCAGGAACAGACTGTTCCAACATGGGTCCCCCATCGGCTGCAAGTCCTGCCAGAAAACTTTCTCCTGCATGGGCTCCTCTCCATGGGCCACAGCTCCTGCCAGGAGCCTGCTCTGGCGTGGGCTCTCCATGGGCTGTAGGTTCTTTCAGAGCACATCCACCTGCTCTGGCATGGGGTCCTCCATGGGCTGCAGGTGGATATCTGGTCCGGTGGGGTCCTCCAGGGGCTGCAGGGGGTCAGCCTGCCTCACCATGGTCTTCTCCATGGGCTGCAGGGGAATCTCTGCTCTGGTGCCTGGAGCACCTCTTCCCCCTCCTTCTTCACTGACCTTGGTGTCTAAAGCATTGTTTCTCATACATTTTTCTCACTCCTTTTGAGTGGCTCTATAGCTACAGGGTGAAACCAACATTAACAAATGTGAAGCACTGAAACCAGAGGATACCTATAAACTCCCTGTTTTTCAGGTACAGATAGTTCAGGGTTACTGTCATTGCAGACAATCTAAATACTGTCATCCTATGGACTGAGGACAGATGCCTGGCTGAGACTAAGCACTTCCTGGCATGGGAATTGGCATGAATAGGTGAAGGAGAATACTTGGGCTAGAAAACTCACGGAAAAACCACGAAGAGCTGGGCTTACTCTTTCTGCCTTGAACAGAATGGGAAAGTAGAAGTCAGTAGCTGTTTCTTGTGTGCCAGTGACATCTGAATCTTCACCTCACACACCTTCTCCCTTTTCCTTGCTGGCAGCTGGAGGGGTAAGCACAGCTTTTCAGGGTTCTGTCATAGACTACAGAGGCAGCCATGGATGTTTTGTTATCATAGAGTTAGCATGTGTCTCAAGCTGGCTTTCCTTTGGAAATGAGATGGGTAGTGAACAATAATAAGGGCAAAACATTGCCTGATGATATAAGTGAGATGCAGTTAGAATTAATAGAAAAGCAAGGCTGCAAATTCTGCATATTTATGCAATCGCTTGTCTGGAGGATGTAGTGGTTATATTTAAGTTCTGGTATTTATTTTAACTTAGCAGAACTGAACACCATCTGTACTCAGAGAATAAAGACAAAATAAACCCATGTTGCTTGGCTGTTTGTTCTGTAAGCTCTTCGGAGAACAGACTATGCCATAGGTCTGTAGGGCACCAAGAATCGATGGCGTTTCAAGCCCCATGAGGTATCTAGGTGTTAGGAAAAATAAATCAGAGTACAAAAATATTGTATGGGGCATTGATTAAATAGCTGGCTCAGTGCTGAATTACAGATTCTGCTTAGTGCCAAAGCTTTTGTGCTGTTTATGTTTAAGGTTTGCTTTTTGGCTGAGCTGAAAAACAGAAGGCTTGGCTGTTGTTATTTCACAAGATTTAGATAGGTCCAGATCACTTGGAAACTCAGTTTGAGGGTTCCTTTCTCCCAAACAAAATTTTCTGTTTTTAAAAAATGTTAATTTTTAAATAAATGCACCCTTTATAACATATTGTAAACATATACTGCAGCACAGTGTCCTGTAGCACTTTTCTCAGCACTGCTTTATTAATAGCCTCTTTGATTCCTTCCTGGTTAACTCAGACTGTTCTTGTTGCAGTAACTCTAAAGACTTCCATATTGAGATTCAGGTTTTGCTCCACATCAAGAGACTGAACGTTTCTGGATGATATGTAAATAAATTACCTTCTTTCCTTTGAAATATTTTATCATAATTACATGATTTGCAGGGGTAATCATGCATGTCATTATGAAGCGGTGATCATATCTTCTTCAAGTCACTCAGCTCTCTACTGGTGCTGCAATATATTAGCAGCAAATAGCTGTAAGAAAGCTTCTGTGAAAAATCTTGTTAAATCCAGGAAAAAACCCAGGGAAATATGAATTAAAGAAGAGACTTGGCAGGAGAATCTGTTCATAGTTTCATTTATGAACTCCACTGATGTGCCTCCTTAATTAAACCATGCTGCTTTTTTGTAACTATAGCCAAGAAAATACACAACAAATTTTGTTGAACCAGATTTTACTAGAAGCACGTACTCTGGTCATTAAAGACACATGGATTCTATCAGTGTATGATCAACTTTTTGACCTATGAACAACTTGTACTGCCTGAAGAAATGCCTGAAAGAGAATGCCTCACACAGTTGTGCCAAACTACACATTCCTAGCATGCTTTAAAAATTACCTCTCTCTTTGGGTGCAATATGGGACAGTGCAGAATGATATATTTCACAGTCTGTATTAATGTCACTTTCAGCCAGGTTTGGTGAAGGGGCCAAAATGCAATCTGCTGAAAGATGTAAAATCCAGCTTTCTTTTAAAACAATGGCAGAACTTTAACAAAGAAATACCAGAAAGCAATTAGTTATTGCTGTTGTGCTGTTATCTGCATGCCTTGGATCAGTGCCCTGCTCTGTAGGATAAATGTACTACACTTGGAGAAATGCCCTGTACCCTGAGGCATTTACAGTCTAAGGTTGCAATGAAATAATGAGTTGTGTGGGCTTGATCTTGAAGAATAAACTGAGGGCTGAAGGCTTAATTTTAGAAAAGATGCAGCAAGTGCACTTGCCAATACGTAACACGTGGATGAGAACAAAACTAATAAGAAAACAGTTGTTTAAGTCTTCAGCCTGCATAACCTGAGAACTCAAAAAATCTCTGTCTCTTCTATCCAGGATGTAAAAATAAATACCGTCCTCAGTGGAAGTACTAATAAATTTGTTTCCAACTCTAGCTTGGGCTATGTGTATTTTTTAGTTTTTCACACAAATGTACTTAATACAAGCTCTGAAAATTTTATATAGTTTTACATTACATAATTTACTCTCGGTAGGCTTTGGTGACGATATTACAGAAGTTATGAGTAGTGTTTTCTGAGTCAATGCTTCCCTTAAGAGGAAGGTTTCCCAAACCACATGACAAACTCTTTTTCCACTCTAGAATTCAATAATTGCTTTTGCATTCACATCAACTCTTGATAAAATAAAAACCTCTCTTTTTGACAATCACCATGAGCGTTCCTGTAACATATTACAAAGGTATCTGGCAGCTGACCAAACTGAGCTCCTGATGTTGGTGTACTTTACAAACACAGAAACCTAACAGCCACCCTTCAGAAGGATCACCTTATGCTAGGAAGGCCAGAGTTTGGTCTTTCTGACACTTGAAAATTGGACATAAAGTTAATCTTTTTTGAATATGAACTGATTTTTATAATTTTCATTCATTTCCATTTATGTCAGGTTATGTTACTTCATCGTGTTGAAATGTTATGTTTTGGTGGTTTTCTCCTGCTAGAAGATTTGAAGATCTGAGGTAAATCAACTCTGAAAAATTCTCCAAACACCAAAGAAAGATAAATTGAAATAAGGAAAGACAGCATTAGATTCAGCTGTGCCAGAAAAGAAAGCCTAAATTGCTCTAAAAATTATTCTTTAAATATCTTTGATGAATAATTCACCTTTATAGGTGAGGTATTCTTTCAGCTCTTCAACTAAGTGGATACCCTACAGAAAACTGAAATAGCTATTATGGAGGAATGAATAAGAACCATAGAAAACAAGACAGTGGGGACACACTGTCAATTAAATATTCCAACCCCAGATTTGGTAATTCTTTTTTTTTAATATTAGGAGAAGTGCAACATGGAAAACAAGCACAGGCTGTTGGGTGGTGTTTGTACTACTGCAATTTTTCTTTATACAGTCAGCTATGCAGAATCCTCATTGGCCATGTTGCAGCACAGCATGTGTGCTTGCATGGTAGAAGTTGCCCCGTGAAGTCCTCATGCAAATCAGGGATTTTGAAGCAGTAAACGAAAGTTAATTATTTACGAGAAGTTAAATTCTGTCCAGTTTCAGTCATATATGATACAGCAACATGTGCCTAATTGCTATATTTGACGTGTCAGGCAATATTTAAATAGTATAAAGTATATGATATGTTTAGCTGTGCAAATGGCTCAACTTTGTTCTCTGTCTGCTGCCCTTTTAAATCTCTAAGGACCCTTGGATGCAAATAAAACAATATGGGCTTAATTAATTATAGAATCAAAGACAAGTGTGGTTTAGAAGTGACCTTTGGAGGTCTCCAGTCCAACTCTTTGCTCAAAGCAGCAAAGTTAGATCTGGTTGCCCTGCTTGTCATCCAGCTGAATTTCAAAAATCTCTAAAGAAGGAGATTACATTGCCTCCCTGGGGAACCTGCTCAAGTGCTTAATCACTCTCATGGTGAAAACCTTTTTCCTTATATTCAATCAGAATATCCTTTGCTGCAACTTTCAACTGTTGCCTCTCGTCCTCCCACTGTGCACCTCTGAGAAGGATCTGCATTGCTCTTCTTTATAATCCCTCTTCAGGTAGAACAAAATTAAATCTCTCTTTAGCCTTCTCTTCTGGCAGCTCTGCCTTCAGCATACCAACCTCTGCCCCCACAGTGGCATCTACAAGCTTGCTGAGGATACCTTTCATCCCATGGTCCACGTTCATGATGATGTGGATAATAATAATCATGATGAGTATTATTAGCCTCAGTCTCAACCACTGAGGAATGCTACTCATAACCAGTTGTCAGATTTCAAACTGTTCACCACAGCCTTTTGAACTTGATGGTCCAGTTTTCAACTACCTTGTGGTCCACCTATCTAGTACATTTCTTCCCAGCTTGGCTCCAAGGAAGCTATGGGAGACTGCGTCAAAGCCTTGTGAGAAAGTAAACAACATCCATTTCTCCCCTCTCCTCTACAGCACCAGTCATCAAGGAAAGGCACACAGCTCGGTAAGGCATGACTGCCCTTGGCAAACCCATGGCCACCACTTCTAGGGGCACCTTCTGTACCTTCTGTGCTTAGAAATGGCTTTCATGAGGTCTTGTTCCACAATGTTGTGTGCTGCCTGCTAGAGAATGAGGAGCATCAGCATGAAATGCTGTCAAGTTAGAATGGTCTTGTATTATACATAACCATACTGGCTATTGCCCATGGATTCTCTTCTTATCGTGTTTACATTAGACTGCTATAAAGGATACCCGCTGTGTGCTGCCTTACTGCAGTTCTTCTTGATACAATTTTTACCTGGGGATAAACTGAGGTCACTTGGAAGCTAGTTATTTTATATGGAAAATACAACTGTTTGGTATTCTGGCTGGATCCAAACCTGAATTAATCTTCTTCAATAACTTTGTAAAGTGAATATTTAAAAATGAACAACCTTATCATATTTAAACAGTTCCCAAGCTCAGAAAAGATTGGTTTACATATAACAAAGCTAATTTTATTTATATGTGCTATTTTTTCATAAAGAGAGTGGTGCAGGGGCAGCTACAAAAGGATCAAGAGGGAAAGTGTTTGGCTTTTAATATGTGTTTCACTAAGCTAACATTAATTACTGGTGAAGGTTACTATATTGTGCTTTTGTCAAGCTACAAACTGCTGATAGACCTTTCCTGAACACAGTGGAGGACTCCAAAAGATTATTCCGATTCCAGGGACAAACTCAAGTTTAGTTCATTTTTAAAAAAAAAAAAAGAGCAGTTCATTGTTATGAATTATGATACCCAGGATTATGTATTTTAAGGTTTCTTACCTTGTTGTATACAAGAAGCTATTATGCAAAAACTATTTTCTGTACCTGACTTTCTGTCTTTGTGCACTAATTGACCTCTCATCACTCTTGTCCCACCACTTCAGTAATTCTGAATCTGCATGTCTTTTACAGCACTGCAGTAAAAGAATGAATGTTACGAAGTCTTAATGCTGCTATAAAAGCAGCTGCAAAACTATCAAAATGTCTTTGGCTGCCTGAGATTGTGCCAGATGGTAAAGAACTGGAACTATAATAAATGTCATGTTAAACAAGTCAGATTTGAGGGACATGTTATGTATCCCACGTAAATAAAACACTGCTAAAACTGACCCTAGAGTGATTAGATACAGGAATAAGCTCTTCTATAGCCTCAGGAATATCTCATAATATCTACAATGCAAAGTGTTTCTAGTATTCAGAGCATTCACATTAGTCTGGTTCTTTGCCAAGACCTGACAGCTTAGTGTTGCTACATTTCTCTAGATGCAGGAGCTGTGATAAAGCTCAGCTTCCCCCTCCCCCCGCCACCCCCCTCCCCAGGACTTTCAACAGATTTTTCTCAGAAAAACAAAACTACAGCCAGCTTCCTCATCAGAAATATAGAGACAATGAAGAATAAGTGTTGCATTGACACCATAAGCTATTTACTTGGGCCTCAGTTACCCCATCACAAAAAAAAAATTGATGTTAAATTTAAAGGTCACTGACTGTACAATTGGCTGATGATTTTCCCTACTTGGTTGACTGGAATTCTAATGTTTTGTTTCCTTCATATAATAATTTTTTAACCCTCTTGCTTTATTTGTACACAGTCCCTGAGAAAGACAGAATCATCCAAGTCGGAAGGGACCTCAGCAGATCTCTAGTCCAGCCTCCTGCTCAAAGCAGGATCAGCTGTCAGGTCAGACCAGTTTGCTCATGGCTTTATACAGTCTCTTCTTGAAAACCTCTGAAGATGGAGACAGCACATCTCCAGGCCTCTGCTCCAGTGCTCAGCTACTCTCAGAATGAAAACTATTTTCTTCAGATGCAGTCAGTACTTCCTGTTTCATTTTATGACCATTGTTTCTCCACCTCTGGTTGTGCACCTTGGTAAAGAGCCTGGCTCTATCTTCTTGATGATCTCCCTGTAGGTACTTGGGCTGCTCTTAGTTCCCCTGAAACCATCTCTTCTCCAGGCCTGTTGCCTCAGACTCTCCTCACAGGGCAAATGCTTCAGCCCTGACCGTCTTGGCAGCTCTCCTCTGAATTTGTTCTGGCTTAACAATGTCACAGAATCATAGAATCACAGAATCACAGGTTGGAAGGGACCTCAGAGATCATCTAGTCCACCTTTCTGGGAAGAGCACAGTCTAAACAAGATGGCCCAGCACCCTGTCCAGACGACTCTTGAAGGTGCCCAACGTGGCCGAGTCAACCACTTCCCTGGGGAGATTATTCCAATGGTGACTGTCCTCACTGTGAAAAATTCCCTTCTGATGTCCAGTCAGAATCTCCCCAAGAGCAACTTGTGTCCATTCCCCCTTGTCCTCGCCACGTGACTCCGTGTAAAAAGGGAGTCTCCATCTTCTTTGTAACTACCCCTTAAGTACTGGTACACGGTGATGAGATCCCCTCTGAGCCTCCTTTTCTCAAGGCTGAACAAACCCAGTTCTCCCAGCCTATCCTCATACGGCAGCTTCCCAGTCCTCTGATCATCTTGGTGGCCCTTCTCTGGACCCCTTCCAGCCTGGCCACATCCTTTTTGTAGAGCGGGGACCAGAACTGTACACAGTGCTCCAGGTGTGGCCTGACAAGCGCTGAGTAGAGTGGGATAATGACTTCTTTCTCTCTGCTGGCGATGCCCTTTTTGATGCAACCCAGCATCCTGTTGGCCTTCTTGGCTGCAGCAGCACACTGTCCGCTCATGTTGAGCTTTCTGTCCACCAGGACCCCCAGGTTCCTTTCCACAGAGCTGCTGGTGGATCCCAGTCTGTGCTGCACTCCCAGATTATCTTTTCCCAAGTGCAAGACCTTATGCTTGTCCTTGTTGAACTTCATAAGGTTCTTGCTGGCCCACTCCTCCAGCCTATCCAGATCTCCCTGCAGAGCAGCTTTCCCTTCTGGAGTGTCTGCTTCCCCACTCAACTTGGTGTCATCAGCAAACTTCATCAGGCTACACTTGATGCTGGTATCCAGACCACTTATAAAGGTGTTGAATAACATTGGGCCCAATATCCATCCCTGGGGGACTCCACCAGTGACAGGTTGCCAGTTTGAGAAAGAACTATTTACCACCAGCCTTTGGGTGCGGCCTGTCAGCCAGTTCCCCACCCACTGCACAGACCACTTGTCTAGGCCATAACACATCAATTTCTCCAGGAGGAGACTATGGGGGACTGTATCAAATGCCTTGGAGAAGTCCAGGTAGACAATGTCCACCGCCCGCCCCACGTCAACCAGGCAACTCACTTTGTCATAGAAGGCCACCAGGTTTGTCAAGCACAATCTGCCTTTAGTGAAGCCATGTTGGCTTTTCCCAATCATGTGCTGCAATTGACTTGTGGTGGTCCCCAGGAGGATTCGTTCCATAACTTTCCCAGGGATTGAAGTAAGGCTGATGGGCCTATAGTTACCTGGATCCTCCCTCGAGCCCTTCTTGTAGATAGGGGTAACATTTGCCTTCCTCCAGTCCTCAGGGACATCCCCCGTCCTCCATGACTTCTCAAAGATTATGGAGAGCGGCCTTGCGATGATGTCAGCAAGCTCTCTCAACACCCTCGGGTGGATGGCGTCAGGGCCCATTGATTTGTGGGGGTCAGGCTCCTGTAGTAGTTCATAGACTAACTCTTCCTTCACCGATGGTGGGTCGGTGTTTGGTTCAATTGGCAATTTTGTTCCCAAAGCCTGGGACCCTACAGTGCTGGTAAAGACTGAGGTGAAGAAGGTGTTGAGGACCTCTGCCTTTTCTGCATCGTTGGTGATTGATTCTCCTTTTCCATTTAACAATGGGCCTATGTTTTCCTTCTTTTTCTGCTTGTGGTTGACATGTCTGAAGAACCCTTTCTTGTTATTTTTTATTTCTACAGCTACTTTCAATTCAAATTGGGCTTTTGCTTTTCTGACTGCATCTCTGCACTCTCTGGCTATGCCCTTGTAGTTCTCGGTAGACAATCCTCCACTTCTCCATTTCTGGTGGCTTTCCTTTTGGATCTGAGTAGACCCAGGAGGTCATGGTTGAGCCATGGGGGCCTCTTGCTCTGCTTACTTCCTTTTCCTTTGTAGGGGATAAACTGGTTTTGTGCTTCGCACTTTGACATCTCTGGGCTCTTTATCCCACTCTTGTGTATGGTTGTTCTACAGTCCTTTGCAGAAGCCTTTATTGGGTTATGGGGTGATGGTAGGGCTAAGGAGACTTTATTCTCATTCACACTCTCTCCCTCCCCAGTAGGGCACAAACACCAGGTCACATGACATAGATGCGTGTGGGGCTATGGCACCCTTCTCTCCGTCCCTCCCATATCCTACCCTCAGTCACAGTATGGCTTGACCTATCTTTATATTTAGAAGGAGATGGCAGACATTAAGGAAATTAATTACAGCCACAATATAAACCAAAGACGATTCTGCAAACAGCATATTAAATTATCTGATATTTTTGCAGGTTAAAAAGACTGCTACTGACAGTTCTAGGATATGTCCATACCACACACTGTAGTGCAGGGTAGAGGTACTAGCCCAGGTACTTTAAGAGCATTCCCAGGGTGAAATGGCAGACTTCTCTGCTACCTCTTTTTAGTACTTGCACTACCTTATCCAGAGGTGGCAGAGAAACACAACAAAGTCATTCAGCAAATATGGACAAATCAGAAGGATCTGAGCGATAAGGGGTGTATTTCCCTAAATAAATTTGAACTGGGGGTAACCTCCCATAGCTTGAGAACTGAGGAAACAGCAGACAGTAGCTGACATCTCCAGTACATGGGCAGGTACAATCTGTGGACAATACAAATCCCATCTGAATGTACATTGTAAAAACTAGTCTTGTGATAGCATTTTTCTGTAATGTCGGTGAAACAGATCTATGTGCTATTAAAGAGATGCATACTAAATGACAGTTAATGTTGCAAAAACTTGTATTCTGTAATACTATAAACAGTGGCAGCACAAACCGGACACGCCAATTAAAAAAAGAAAGAAGATGCAATTGGAACTGTTAATAGACGCAGAGATCCCTGAACTGTCCTCCTTTCCTTCTGACACATTTACGCTGAACCTGGTGACATTTTAGAGAATAATACTGGGGTCAAAGTCATTGCACTCTGTTGGACAATACCTGGGATGATAATGAATTTTCATAGTAGGTTTCTGTAGCATTCTTAAGAATGTGAATAAATGTCTGAGACACTGAGAGAGGAATTTTAAGACTGTGCAGGGCCCTAGTTTGAAAGTCATGGTTCAATTTGCATAGTCAGTTACCAAGGGGTTGCTTGGTTGTTAATATCAGTGCAAATTTAGAAAGTGTATTGTCGTGCAATGGGAGAAATGTCATATCTGCCAATAAAGATCTTTTCTTTCAAATTCATGGAATTCTCCTGCTTCATTATTCTGGAAGAAGAAATATAAAATGAGAAATGCTGAAGTTGGAGAGAATACTACAAGCTGACTCCCTGCATTTTGGTCAAAAAAAATCCTTCTTCTATGAATGACCTTGTTAATAAGAACTGATTTTAGAGACAAAGGGTTAAAAATCCTGAGATGTGGTGTTTTTTCATGGACTTCTAGACAGCAAAGATTGTCTGATACATATTGGAGCTGCATACTTCATGCTGTACTTCCTGTCTTCTCTTTGGCTAGAACACAGTTCTTACCAATCTTGCTTAACATAGAAACAGAAATCATAGAATCATAGAATAGTTTGGGTTGGAAGGGACCTTTAAAGGTCATGTAGTCCAATCCCCCTGCAGCGAGCAGGGACATCTTCCACTAGATCAGGTTGCTCAGAGCCCTGTCGAATCTGACCTTGAGTGTTTCCAGGGATGGGGCATTGACCGCCTCTCTGGGTGATGAATATTCCTGCGAGTCAGGTAGTGGAAGGAAGCTGTGGTCTGAGTTTCAGTTCTCACCTAAAGATACTGCTGTGCAACGTTAATCATAAGCCAAAGAGAGGATATTGAACTGAGCAACGTATCAGCAAACCTGCAGAATACAAATGATGTCTATATTCAGTTTCAAAAGGAAATTCCTCTAGTCCCTATACACATCATGGTGAAACTCTGCAAGAGTTCATGTACGAAGTCCCGAGTTAGACTACGTAAAGTTCTCAGTACTATTTGAAAAAATGCACAAGCATGAATAAAAATCAGCACTAAAAGAACATGCCCAATAATCATAATATTTTTAAACTCCTTAAGTCACTTAGGCACTTCACAGCTTACTATCCTAGAGCTTCTGGAGAACGAATTCCTTTCAGGTGGTTTTATCATATCCATTGGAAGGGAACACATAAGGGTTGGGGACTCAGTCTTATATTATGGGTACCAAAGATAAAAGAAGATGTATATCTGAGAGAAGATGCTATGATGAAGATGTATTGAATGGCTTTACTATTACATGGGATAGGATTCAATTCACTAAATAGAATCATAGAATGGTTTGGGTTGGAAGGGACCTTTAAACGTCATCTGGTTCTACCCCCCTGCAGTCAGGAGGGACATCTTCAACTAGATCAGGTTGCTCAAATCTCCGACCAGCCTGATCTTGAACACTTCCAATGACGGGGTATTCACAACTTCTCTGGGCAACCTGTTCCAGTGTCTCACCACCCTCAGCATAAAAAATTTCTTCCTTAGATCTAGTCTGAATCTACCCTCTTTTAGTTTAAAACCATTACCCCGTGTCCTATTGCTGCAGACCCTACTAAAAAGTCTGTCTCCACCTTTCTTATAAGCTCCCTTTAAGTACTGAAAGGCTGCCATAAGGTCTCCCTGGAGCCTTCTCTTCTCCAGGCTGAACAACCCCAACTCTCTCAGTCTTTCTTCACAGCCGAGGTGTTCCATACCTCTGACCATTTTTGTGGCCCCCTCTGGAGCCATTCCAACAGGTCCCTGTCTTTCCTGTGCTGGGATTCCCAGAACTGGACACAGTACTCCAGGCAGGATCTCATGAGAGTGGAGTAGAGGGGCAGAATCACCTCCCTCGACCTGTTGGCCACACTGCTTTTTGTACAGCCCAGGATACAACTGGCTTTCTGGGCTGCAAGCGCACATTGCTGGCTCATGTCCAGTCTTTCATCCACCAGTACCCCCAAGTCCTTCTCCGCAGAGCTGCTCTCCATCCCTTCATCACCCAGTCTGTACTGATTCTGGGGACTGCCCCGACTCAGGTGCAGGCCTTGACCTTGCTAAAATTCATGAGGTTCTTGTGGGGCCACTTCTCAAGCCTGTCATGGTGGCATCCCTTTCCTCAAGCAAATCAACTGCACCATTCATCTTGGTGTCTTGTCAGTCACAAACTTGCTGAGGGTGTGCTTGATCCCATTGTCTATGTCGTGGATGAAGATATTAAATAGCACTGGCCCCAGTATGGACCCTTGAGGGACACTGCTTGTTACTTGTTTCCATTTGGACATTGCACTATTGACTGCGACTCCTTGGATGCACCATCCAACCAATTCTTTATCTGCCTAACAGCCCACCCATCAAACCCAAATCTCTCCAATTTAGAAACAAGAATGCTGTATGGGACCATATCGAAGGCCTTACAGAAGTCCAGGTAGATGACTTCTGTAGCTCCTCCCTTGTCCACTGAACATCACCAAATTAGGCATAATTTGCTCTTGCTGAAGCCATGGTGGCTGTCTCTAATCGCCTCCCTGTCTTCCATATGTTTTGACATGTCTTCCAGGAGGATCAGCTCCATGATCTTACTGGGCATAGAGGTGATACTGACCCCCCTGTGGACAGTAGAACTACTGACTGTCAGTAGTTCCCAGGGTCCTCCTTTTAATACTGGGCATGATACCTCCCTTTTTCCAGTGACTGGGGACTTTCACGGGGTGTGTGTGGGGGTGTGTGTACTCTTTCTTCGATCTTCTGATTTTGGCCAACATATCTGTAGAAACTCTTCTTATTATTCTATACATCTCTTGACAAATTCAGCTCCAACTGTGTCTTTAGCTTTCCTGATCCCATCCCCACACACCCAGGCAGCATCCCTGTATTCTCCCAGGATAGACACTTGCCCCTTGTTCCACTGCTTGCGCATTTCCTTCTTAACACTTTAGTTGGACCAAGAGGTCCTTACTGACCCATGCTGGGCTCCTGCCTTCCTTGATTTCTTACATGTGGGAATTGAGAGCTCTTGTGTGCTAAGAATAATGTCCTTAAAATGCTGCCAGCTCTTTTCAGCTCCTTGAGAGCAGTTTCCCAGAGTGTCGCATCCACTAATTCCTTAAACAACTAAAAGTTTGCTCTCCTAAAAGTCAGGGTCCTGTCTCTACTCTTCACCTGGCCCATATTCCTCAAGATTGAGGTGTTCGTAGTATAGGCATCTATAACTCAACAAGCCACTCAGAGCTCTCTTCAGGGTCAGTGGAAGGCAACTCAACCATTTCCATGCAGTCCACAGCACGACTGCCAGACAAATCCCATTCGCAGTTCCTAATTTACAGCAGTAATTTGAAAGAGGTGAAGGTAGAGGTCTGGAGATGATTTTGGAAGGTATTTAAAATGTAAGGTTGTATTATATCACCTATGAGTACGGGAGTTTGAGGGTGGCCTTGTTAAGGCTAGACCCAGCACAAGGCTTCTCATCTGTTGGGTAGGTTCCATTTTATAAGCAAGACTGCATCAAAGAAATGCACGACTTGTAAAATTATTTTCTCCTCTTGACAGAGGCAGTCTAGCTAAAACATAAACACTGTATTTGGAGGCTGAATTAGATTTCTATGTCAAGGGGATCTTTAATTATTCAGATATGGCCCTCAGATCTGATAAAGTCGTATCCATGTTGGGGATATATCAAGATCAGCAGTTTTTTCTGCATATAGCTCTAAGCAGCTGAGTACCACATCAGATAGTTAATAACCAGACAAACATTTGCTGTATTTGTGGTCTTACAAAAAGGAAACACATAATAAAAGCTAGCATTTCTTCCTCAGCTGACAATTTTTCTTAGGAAAAAAACCTGATCTAAGTACATGAATCTTTTTGTAGCACAGAGGGATTCTTCTCTATGTCAATTATTTTCTTTCCTACGAGTGACCCCACATAGCATGTTTCCTACTTCCAGAGTTCTTGAGCTTCTATCAGACTCACATTAGTACCTTTCATCTTGTAGTTCTGTTTTGATAATAACTTCACCATATCCTTGCTTTGAGGCTACATTAATTATGGACAAGAATCATCCAGTATTTATCATTGCAGATAGCAGAGAAATCATAAACTAATCATGACACAGATTAATTAACTACAGGGTGACCTGGATTGCTTAATAGCCTTGGTTCATTTCTAATTTTCTTTTAAAGTGGTCAATTGCTAGGTCATAGTCATAGGTCAATGAATGTAAGATGTAGGACTGTCATGTTGGAGGTAATAACCCTAAGAAAACTTTACAGGGTTGCAGTGGATAACCAATTAAACATTATACTCTTTTTAAATTATTCATATATCCCTGTTTATCTGTTATAATTTGGTGGGGATATCAGCTAGAAATAGCAATGTCACTTACTACTGTATATTCAGCAATAGTAAAGCGTAATTTTGGTGTTCATAATTTGAAAAATACTGGAAAAAATTGAAAAGGTTGAGAAAAGAGGAACACAAGTGATTGGGAAAGAAATTTAAAAAGTGTGAGTTGTATAATCTCTTAAAAAGAAATTAATTATCTTGAACTCTGCAAGGAGAAATCTTTTTGTAGTAAAGAATCTGTTCAAACAGCAGGCAAACTGTAACATGAGCCAGTGGCAAAAAGCTAAGCTAAACAGTGAAACTAAAAAGAGATGCCTAACTTTTAGCAGTGACTGTCAGTAGTCCCTCTTGCAGGAACTCAGGGCATCAGCCAGAAGTTATAAATTTAATAAAGAATCACTCTGATTCTGTGGCCTGGCCTGCACACGCTAAACATGATTTTAACAATCCCTTATGACCTTAAAGTTGATTAACATAAATCTTTGAGCTTGATCTTCTATCACTTTGAAGAAGTGATCCCTGAACTTCCAGGTTTTCAAGAATCTCCTTCTTTTAGTCAGTGCTATGTGACCAGTTTCCTATATTCTGTCTCTGTGACTTCTTCTAAATTTGAGAACACCAGAGGCTATATAATCCTGAACTTTAACACCACAAAAAATCAGATAATAAAATCCCCATGAAGACCACACCTTGAGATTCTGACATTTTTACTTTTTGAAGAACTCTGTTCTGAACCCTAGAATGATAACCTCGTGAAAGCCTGGGGCCTTTAATACTGGGATTTTTTTTGCATTTAAAATACGTGAACGCTAGTCTGCAAAAAATGTTTGTGGCTGTGATGAAATGTCTCATACCTTCAGTTTCAAAGAAACTGCTCTCTAGTTTCCGGTACTTCATGCACCGGTCCGAGAGGAAACACATTTCTCTCAGTGAAGATCTATACAGAACCAATACAATCCGAATGACTCATTGTCTATTTAGATTAAACAGCTCAAAAAGAAATCACAGAGTCCCCTAGGTTGTTTCCCTGCTGCTCAGGCAGCTCCCGGAGCACGCTGCTGCTCCGGAGGTGAAAGCACTACGCAGTCTGCAATCAGCCCTGTGCTTGCACTTCATGAAGCTGTGACCCATAATAACCCACCTCTCTGAAGTGCCTCGGAGGGGCAGCCCTGAGGCACCCCAGCCCCTCTGGACTAACGGCCCCACCGGGAAATCAGCCCTCGGCTGGCCGGGAGAAAAATGAACTCTCCAGTGGGTAGAAGCGTCTTCTCTGGGGTCTTCCCTGAGGAGAGGAGGTGAGGGGAGGCGGGGAGAGGGGAAGGGGAGGCGGGGAGAGGGGAAGGGGAGGCGGGGAGAGGGGAAGGGGAGGCGGGGAGAGGGGAAGGGGAGGCGGGGAGAGGGGAAGGGGAGGCGGGGAGAGGGGAAGGGGAGGCGGGGAGAGGGGAAGGGGAGGCGGGGAGAGGGACCGCCGGCAATCGCCGGCTCCCGAACGGCGGTGAGTCGCGCGCTACCTCAGCCCTCAGCTCACGCGCCCCGCCCTCCAACGGGCGATGAGGGACAACGGCCGGCCCGCCCCTCGTAGGCCGCCGCAGCCACGTGCTGCCGCTCTGATTAGTCATAGGTCCTCAGAGCGACGGGAGAACCAGCCAATCAAAACGCGCGTTCCCGTGAGGGGCGGGGAGGGCCTGTGCGAGGGAGCGGGAGCCCTCCCCTCCCCTCCCCTCCCCTTCCTCCGCCCAGGGCCGGGCTGGCCGGCGGGGCGGGGCCAAGGCGAGCCGAGCCGAGCCGAGCCGAGCCGAGCCGAGCCGAGCCGAGCCGAGCCGCCCCACCCTGCGGGAAGGATACCGCTGCCGGCGGTACCGGGCGCCCCTACCCCGCTGGGCCATGGAGGACGTGCTGCCCTCGGGCCTGCTGGAGATCTGCCTGCTGGTCGGCGTGCCCAGGGAGCGGGTGAGGGTGCTTCTCCAGGTGAGACAGGGCTCGGCGGGGCGGCCGCCCGCCGGTGGCCTGGGGCAGCGCTTGTCAGCGCGGTTCTCTGCTTGCGGGTCTAACCGGGGTCTGAGCCGGGTCAGCTCCTCCCTGCCCGGGCCTCCCTCCCCCCCTGCGGCCTGGAGTAGAACTATTGGGTTGCCTTGTTGTTATCATTGGGTAGAGCTGAAACACTCCAAAGAAAACTTGTTTTGACAGGCGATCGTCAACAAAGTACCGGTAGTTTTGTAGCGGTGTAAAGTAATTACACTTTTTCAAAGGTCTGAGCTTAGAGGAAGAATGTGGTGTAGCTTTATTTAAGCAGGAGCAGCAAAATGCTTGAACAAAGCATATCCTTCGCTGGATGATATCCCATTTCCCATCTTCCCTTGGAGATAAAAAGATAGGGGAATAAAGCTTGGTAACTATATCCTTAGGACAACACGAAGTCTAAATCCCTGTCATCTTAGTGCTCTGAATTTGGCACAACGTGAGCAATTCAGATACGGCAGAAGTTGTTTTCTGCTTTGAATATGTGGTTTATGATTTGCTTATATATTGTAGCTGCTTCACGTGGGAGTTAACAATTAATCTTCCTGATTTTGCTTTGTTAAAGTGTGCTGATGGTTTTGTTAGATACCTATGAGCCGCCCTGCTGTGGGAGTAGCGCTAGTGCCGGCACGTGCTGAAAAGCCAAGCTGCTCCCAGGGATCTCACGTGTCTTGCTTGAACTTGAATTTGATTGCACGCTCTAATGGCATTAGGTAAAGAAGTCTCTGTTAAACTTGTTGCCGCTCACTCGCTAAGGAGATGGCTTTTGCTGATGTCACCTTCTTAAGTGATATCAGCTAAGTAGAGCTTCAAATTCCAGGATCTCATTCATGTATACATTCAAATTGGGGAAATAGTTGTGCTATAAATGTCATCACCAGACTTTTGAAATTGGTGGGTATGTGTGGTTTTGGCATTTGCCAAAGAAGTAAACTCAAAAGAAGGGGAATTTATTTTTCATTGCAGTCTGCTCAGTTTGATCTTGTTGCTTCCAAAAAACCTGTAGAACGACAAATAGGAAATTGGCTACAAAAAGTAGATGCCTTTCCGGTTTTCCGATCACGCTACAGGTTTTGAGTTGTTTCTTTGCCTAAGGTATAAAATGGAGCGTCAGAAAGGAAAGTACACCCTATGCTTGTCAATATTAACTGTAGTAACGTCCCTGCAAGCTGTTATACAACAGGGATTTCAGTCGCTGTCGTAGGGCAAGTTTATGGATTTACTGCATTTTCTTTTCCTTCTGTAGCACTATCTACATGAGGAAGTGGTGGAATATGTTTTGTGTCAGTGAATGTAGAATAAAGAGTCCTTATTGACAGAAAATAAGAACATTTCAATGGACAGTAGTGGACCTCTGATGATATTTACAGATGAAACAACAGGGTAGAAGTCTTGATAGTGCTTCAAATCTTGGTCTTGAAAGTATGTTTGTGCATTCTTAACTTTATTGCAGTATGAAGTAATAAAGTCAATGAAGTCAGCAGGAGCATAACCCACTCCCAAAGTAAGAAAAGTCATATGTGACTGACCTGTAGTCGATGGGGATTATAGGAACAAAGATACAGTTTTTCACTGAAACTGGTGAAACTGAAGTTTCTGGGCTGTCATCTGTCAATTGTCCTTACTGCCAAGATCATTATCACTGTAAGATTTCCATTTGAAGAGATCAAAGGCTGCTATTTTCAGCTAGAGATTACTTTTTTTAGTGATGGAAGGCTGTATTTTGTAGGAATTAGATGTACAACAATAAAAATCATACATCCATCTTTGATAAGACTCCTTTCCCCCAAGTTATCTCCAGCTATAAATCTGGGTTTCAATATGGCAAGCGTGATGTGCAAGCTGTCTGCGAGATGTCTCAGATATTCCTATCGGCTTCATCACTGGGTTCTGTATACACCTACCACAGTCAGTGATACACATCTTGTATCTTAAAATGCCTGCATTGTGCTTTCTGGCATTGCTAATGCAGACATAACCACCAAAGCAAATTTTTCCTTCTTCTGTAATGCCCTCCCAGGTGTCCAGGTGTGCAAAATAAATGAGGCGTGATCAAGCTGAGCATTGGTCAGCAGTGTGCGCTTGTGGCAGCAGTGAAAAGTAACTGTGTAATGGCCTGCGCTGTCAGGACAGTAGCTCACAGGCGAAGGGAAGGGATTATTGCTGTTATTGTTATTACTCAACACTCCTGAAGTCACATCGCGAATACTGTCCCAGATCTGGGTACCTTGATACTGGAGAACTGACAAACGGGAGTGAGACCAGGAGAAGCTAAGCTATATGACGGCTGGAGCACAAGGGGAGAAGAATGTCCTTCCTAAGGAATTTCTGAAACTTGACTGCATGAGATCCAGAGTGACCTGATCTGACTTCAACATTATCATTGTTCTGAGCAAAGGATTGCACTAGAACCTCCAGAGATCCCTTCCAACCTAATTTTTCTTAGGCTTCATGTTTTCCCCTGCCCAGTTATTCCTTAAAGAAGCCAGTTCTTTCATGACATTCAAAATTAAATTGACTTCTTCAGTGATGGGACGAGGAGGATGACATCAAGGAAACACCAAATAGCTGAGATCACACTCCGATCTGTGATTTCAACATGCTCCTTCTTTTTTTCTGTCTAAAATAGTGTGGTCATTGTAAAAAGTCTGTCTCTTATCCGTGTCCTATATGGCACCACTGTTACAGGAACATAATCGGTAAATGGGGATGGAATAAAGTCCCTGACTTCTGTAATCTTGCAGAATTACAGGAAAGGCATTAGTGTTTATAAGAAGCTATGTATGATGCAAGGACATATGATAGTAAAAAGCGACAGAAGAGAAGCATTTCAAAATGAAGGAGTAACAGTAGAAGCAGAGAATATAAAATGCTCAAAGAATAGTAGAAACAAGTCAATATTGTTCTGCTGCTGCCTGTTAACTATCCTTGAACAGAAAGGGTAAGAAAATATGACTTTGGCTGTAGTTGTTAACATGAGCCAACTTGAACGCTGATGACTGAGTCAATGGGTCAGCGACAGTGCTGTTTTGTGGGGAGGGAAAAATGGTGTTTAATGCCTTTGTTGTAGTTCAAGACATCAAGGACCTGCCATTTTAGAAGCTGTTACGCTGCGAGCCCATTAAATCGCTGGCTGTCATTCAGCACTTCGTAGCAGAGATGTCTTCGATGTAAGTCAGGGATTGCCCTGTCAAAGCAACTTTGTATGAAAACCTCTGCAGGGCAAATCTGCCAAGTTGAGGTTGCTAGTGTTTGAGTAGGTCTGTGTTTTTCTTGCGTAACAGCCTCAGGCTGAGCCTTAATTCTTAATTTCCTTCTGAAATGTTTAGCTACATGTTATTTTGAGAGTGATCATGTTGGATCTATCTGTGTTTCCAGTTTCTTCACTTGAAACGGATGTCAGCTGGGAGCTAAGGAAGATGATACCTGAAGTTTTTAGCATGGCAGGATATGGCACGGAGTACCTCAATTTGTATCGTGCTTTTTAAAGTCATTGCTATCTTTTGGATATCCCAGTGGATACCCATCTGAACTTTTACCTTTCCCACTTCAACTTTTTTCTAGTTCAGAATCTGTGTGTTCATTAAAAGAGTGTTTTTTCACTTCTTATTTTTTATTGAATACTTTCTGTCGAGTAACCTATTGTAGAATATGGTGGAGCTTAAGATGCAGTAACTAATATATCATGAAGGTCAGTATGCCTTCTCATTTTCCTATGATGCTCAAATGTGATGAGGACTACTGGTGGACGACTCATCTACTAAGACAAATAAGCGGAGACTTTCTGTTCCAAAACTTGGATGGTGGAAGATTGGCTTTAGTGAAACAATAGAGCTTTGTCAGTTGTAGCTATTTTTAAAAGTAGGGTAATGATGACACAAGCCAGCATTGGTTCTCAAGGAATATCTTAAATGCAAGTAATACCGATGCATCATGTCTGAAGGTAAAAGCAGCATGTATGCTTCATCTACCTTTTAATCAGTTAGCAAAAAGTTGAAAATGAAACAGCTTTTTAGCCACAGTGAGGCTTGTCTTTCCTGTTTCCAAATATCCGTTCACTAAACAAAGCTTTTACTTGCTGTTTTGACCTTGCAAGAGGAATTAAAATGGTAGTGAAGTAATTGAAAATGCAGCTATTTATCTTGACTCTATGGTCAAGAAAACAAAAAGTCCTCCTAAGTACAAGGAAATCTCTTCTGATCACTTCCTCCACAGGTTTTCCGTAGCGAGGCAGCAAGGGCTTTCAGTGCAGCAGTGCTTTACAATGCTGCCTACTAAAAAATGTTGTAACTTCATACATTCTCTTGGGATGCCTGTTCCACTTAGTTATCGGTATACAGAGGAGTTTTCGTGGCCTCATGTTTTACAGTGTGTTACAGTTGTGTTTATTGTAACAGCGATTGTTGTTTTTAATTGTCCTTTCTTAATTGTCTTATAAAGTTAAAAGTTGTCCTGGGAAAGCTTGTGTGTATTTTTTTTCTTTTTCTGTAGAGAAAAAAATGTAGCTTTTCCTAAAGTTGAACAATGACTTATCTAGGGAGTTCAGCTGTCTGTCTTTGTTTTCATTTATTTGTTGCCTGGTTTCTCTTAGTACCAGTGTTTATTTTAAGTATAGCTTAAGTATATCCTAACACTTCAAAGGAGGAAATATTATATTTGATATTTGTAAGTTTTCTTATCCCAGAGGCATAATATTGATATGGTGCATTTTGAATGATGAAGAATGATTCTTTGCCTACTGAAAATGCCCAGAGTATTCCCCTTGCATTAATATATGTAAAGCAAGAAATTAGAAGGAAAAAATTTATTATTTAGGAAGAAGAAATAATGTATTCTAAACCCCCAATTTTAGGCTTAAAGAGAAAACAGGGCTAAAAAATGGTTTAAGAAAACCTGTCAGGCTGAGTGTCAACTTAGTGTTGTTTGTATTTTATTTTAATAGGGTACTCAGAGAAAACCCCAAAGTCTTCCTCCTCTTGATCCAGAAGTTCTTTCTGTATTTGTGCCTCCATTTATCGGCAGAGATGACATTCAGGTGACTAATACAAGTGGTAATAACTTGAATAAAAGTAAACGCCGGTCTTTCCGAAAGAAGAAAGAGAGACCAAAGATTGAAAATGTCAACAGTCTCAATGGGGAGCAGAAAACACCTGACACTGAAGATATTACAGTTCCAAAGGATGTTGATCTTATTGGTTTGCCACAGCTATGCTTCCCAGGTATGGTAGGGCTCATGCTTCTTAATGAGAACTGTTCTAATATACATTTGTTGACCCATAGTACAGGGGTTTTTTTTGGTTTTTTTGTTTGTTTGTTTTTTTTATGATCATCTTCTCTATCTCTTTGTACTTCACAGTATAAAAAAAAATGTGTCTGCTTGTGAGCAGGTCAGTGATGAAAGCAGCTGTTATGTGAATGGGGTGCCCCTACTCTGTGTGGCAATGTTGTGCGAAACATATCTATTAGCAGTAGTAGCTGCAACACCTGCGAGAGAGGGAAGGTGAAAGTCACATTAGCCCTTATTGGTAAATCTTGGACTGAGTGAAGTGCACACACTTTTAATTCCAGCTCCCCTCCCCCAGATGACTGAGTACTCTTTCACTTGGTATTAAGATACACCTGAAGTAGTGACTGTTTCCTCCAGGTTTAAATGCAGAAGTTTTAATATGCATATCACTATTGCATACCGTATAAATATCTTGAAAGGAAAAAAAGTGAATAAAACCCATGTATTGTATTTTGCCAATTAAAATGCAGAATAATTATATATTATTTATGCTTCTTCAATAACGTGCAGGTTACAGCCTTTGTAACAACCCTTAGATCAAGTGGACTGCATATGTGCATTTTAATGCCTTAGAATGAGACGTTTCTCTCAAAATTAAGTGGAAATGTGCAGTATTTGTCATGAATCGCTCTTCAAGCAGCTGTAGTTAAATATGTCGTTAAAAAAAAACCTGTTTCTGCCTTCATTTCAGGAGGACTTTATATAACTTCTGAATCAAAAGAGGACCACATCCATTTCCTGGTCTTCACAGATGTCTGTGGTAACAGAACATATGGTGTTGTTGCACAGTACTACCAGCCTATGCAAGTATGTTATTTAACTCATGCTTTTATTAAAACCTATTAAAAGATATAAAATAAACCACTCTGAGAATAGTGTCAGGATTAATTTATGAAATTAATTAACAGCTATGTTTTTATGTTAGTAGGAATACAGAACAAATCATACGTTACATTGCCATTGTATGTTAAGTGCATTGGAACAGCACTGCAGTAGGAAAAACTGTTATGGATTTCATTTAGGAGTTTTGAATATTTAGAAGCAGAATTTGTCCCTTGGACTTTTTTTTTTTTTGGTGAAGGTTGTACCCTGTGTTCTTTCTGAATATCTCTTGCACTAAAATTCTTTTTAATACGTATGTCTAAATCTTGTCGGCTGACATTTTTTGGAAGAGCTTAAGGGAGATAGGCATCCAAATTCCCTTGAAATTGAGGGGGAATTGGGTATCTCATCTCTAGGGTTCTCAAGAAAATATTAGCCATAAATTCATGATTAACATAAACACATTAATCTGTAGTTTTCTTGCAGGATGGCTCCATTTCCTTGAATGGGCAGGCCCATCGGGAATCTGCGCAGACTGGGAAGATGCCTGTCTGTTTTGTACCACTCGCCATTTGTGTTATATCCAGATATCCATATTTTAATGCCCTCAAGGATTGTCTCTCTTGGTAAGACTTGCTATCCTATGTGTTTCTCCTGGAAATAACTGTGTAGGTTTTAATACATGAATTTGTGTGATGTGGTCAGAATAGCTGCATAATGCTAAAACTGGCTTTAGTTTTAAGTTGTGATAGTGTGAGATTTGTGGGAGAGGAAAAGAAATGTAATGTGATTGTTACCCAGACAGTAAGGGCAAGTTCTAAATATCATAGAAATTATTTATGATGTTGTCTTTGTTTAAGGCTTTTGATAAGTCTAGAAAATACTAATTTGCAGGGAACAGATTTCTCAGAGATTTTTTTTTTTTTTTTTTTTTTTTGGAAGAGGGTTAACTGTAATTTTGCCAGCTGGTGAAAATAACTTTGAAAGCACAAAAACCTATTTATAATGCACCAAATAAATGTCGTAAGCACATGAATATATGTATTAATAAGCAGTTAATGACACTTTATTCTTTAACTAAATAATCCAAGTCCCTTGAGGGAGTACAGTGGTTACCTGGCTGTCGTAGAACTAGGAGAGAAAATCGTAGGACAGAGTACTTCACTGGTTAGAAACAGTCAGAATCTCCACAGTGTAGATGAGTTAAAAGGTAAGTGAACATAGTTCTGTCTTGTTGTTTAGTACTTTATCTTATTCTGAGCTTGTGTGTTGCTTTGTTGTTAAAACCTATGTGCTTCTATTCTGAGGTGGATTAAAAACTCCTTGCATCAGGGAGCCTGTCTCTCTATATTGGATGTTACTGGGTAATCTTCACTTGCAGACTTGTAGTCCAAAAGTAGAAGAGGGTTTTTTTCGCTGAATTCCAGTCAAGCCTTCTAGAGTCAAATCTGAAGTCAGGTGTTTTCCTTTTGCAGGTATTTGCTTCTTATACGTAAATTGAAAGATGTTAGGGTTTTGGGGTGGAGCTTGAAGCTTCCAGTTTGTTCTGCTGGTGGTCAGTGTGCTGAGCAGATGAGCAAGCAAGGGTGTGCATCCTGGCTGCTAGCAGAGGTGCATCACTAGCCCCTAACCTGACTCTATGCCAGGATGAGACCTGAACACTCGTTTCCCCACCCCAGGCATCTCTTCATCCCAATGCTGTGGGCTTAGATCTGGTTGGAGCACTGGCTGGCTTTCCCTGGTTTAGATGAAGAGAGCCCTGGAGGAAAAAAGCAGTGCCTTCCTCGGGCATTTCAGATGTTGCCTCCAAAAGAGCTGTGATATCAGAAATGAGTCACTCTGGCAGCCCTTAAGTATGAGCAAAACCACCGCTGACACTGTTGGTGCTACCGCTGCTCTGTCATTTTCAAAGCATCAGTAAAGGGGTTTAATGTGGACAAGGGACTTGATGGAGCATGATGGAAGCTAGGTATTCACAGGGTAGTGCGACATCAATTAGTAAAATAAAAAGGAAATGTTTGTTTCCCTTTCTCCTTTCCTGCCCAGGTCACTTTTTCCATTCCTTACATTTAAGTCAGTAACATCAGCTGTTGGTACTGCATGAGCTGATTCATTACTGCCTTTTCATAGTCTCAAATCTCAAGTAAACGCTAATCTGCATATGTATCCCTTAACGGCATTATTTATACCTGAGCTGTGGTGCTTTCCTGTTTTTATAATAGGAATCATGCTGCTTTTATACTGTGAACTCCACCTGTATGAGGGCTGATTGCACATTACTATTTCCGACCCAGTGGAACGCTTTAGATTCAGCTTTACAGTTACAGTGTTCATCAGGGGTTTATGTAGTATATTAATAAATGAGGAATCTCTTCTCTGAAGGGAGACACTTCTGAGCTGGGAGAAGCATTCAGTCTGTGAATGGAGTTTTAAATAGGCCACTAAGGGAGAAGCAGGAAAATGTTGAGAAAAAACACAGAAAATTCCAGAAGTTACAAAACCGTTTGTAGGTCCCATATTTGTTTAGAGCAGACAGGAATCAGGTGGAGTTAACTCCAGAGATGCAAACTTCTGCCTCTGGATGGGTATTTTAAATGTTATAATTAAACATTTCTGCCTTGATCATATATAGTGGGGTTTTGCACCTATTTAAAGCATTAATGTCCAAGCTAACTACTATGGAGGGCTTTTCCCTTTAAGCTGAGCCTGTACTTGTTTCTAACGGGAGTTCAGATTTACCAGTAACCTACCATCTAAGCTTTAAGTGGTTTGTAAATATATGAATAATTATAGGGGAGTTGTCAACAGGACAGCAGCCTTCCACAGTAGTGCTGAGTGTTGTCCGGGTCATTTAACAGGAGAATTTGTCATACAGTTGCACAGCTCTTCCCTCTCCTTTTTGCTGCTGCATCCGGATGTAAGATGCAGGTGTGTGAAAGGTTGGACTAGATGGTCCCTGAGGTCCCTTCCAACCTGTGATTCTGTGTGTAACTGGCAGGAGAGGGGGAATGCAAGTGACAAAGCTGCATTTGGTGCTGGCGTTTCCCACTCTACTGGAAACTCAACTGGTTAAGTTTCTGTGATATTTTCCTCTGTATTATTTTTTTTTAATCTCATGATCACCACATATTTTCCTTGATATTATTTGATAAATAATTTCAGAATGTCTGCCCTTCCATTTGCACTTTTTTTCTTTTAAAGAAAAAGTATTTTATTGTGCCAGAGTATACAGGAGTGGGAGGAAAGGAAGGGGTAGAGAGGTATTGTTTATCCTTATTTTGGTTGTGTTACAGAAATTTTTCCGTATGGCATGAAACAGCTGCTGGGATGTGTGGCTTTTCTGAATAGAATATAAGCAGTTACAGTAAAGACCTCAACAATATATTGTCAGTTGCTGTACAGCTGAGGATATTTCAACTTTTTGTAACATTACAAAAAACTGACATTGTTTTTCTGTAAACCAGAAAGGTAGTTATTTTCGATTTGGATGCCTTAGCTGTAATCAGGTGGCCAGTGGGTTAAATATCTAATTAAATGTTTTTGTTGACCAAGTGTACTCAAGTAGTAGTGCCTCCTATACTTAACAAATAATGTGTTCAACAGTGCACTTGTATCCTTGGTATGCTTCCGTGGTGTTTTGCAAGATGCTTCAACTGATTAATCATTTTGCAAGTCTGGGGGTTTGAAAGCACTTGCTGGTGGACCTCAAGCCACCTCTTCCTGGTGTGTAGCCCTTTCCTCGTAAGAACTAGTGAAAAAATACTATTTGTTATTGCTAAAAAAGGCCTGATGTTGAAGTAGTGTCTAAAGGGGTTCTGCTTCCATTCAGGACCTTTTTGCAGCAAACGATTTAATTTCCCTCTAGAATTCTGCTGTGCAGAATTACTTTCTCCAGGACCTGCAGTGCACAGGATTCCTTATAGGTGGGGTGGTACTTGTTTTCATTCAGAAGAGTTCTCAAAAGTATGTTACAGAGCTCAGAGGGTCATGATCGATGGGGTGGAATCTGGTTGGAGGCCTGTAACTAGCGGTGTTCCTTCCCCAGGGGTCTGTGCTGGGTCCAATCCTGTTCAATATATTAATCAGTGACCTGGACAAAGAGACAGAGTGTAACCTCAGCAAGTTCGCTGATGATCCCAAGCTGGGAGGAGTGGCTGGTACACCAGAAGGCTGTGCTGCCATCCAGCGAGACCTGGACAGGCTGGAGAGCTGGGCCGAGGGGAACCCAATGAAATTCAACAACAGCAAGTGCAAGGTCCTTCCCCTGGGGAAGAACAACCCCAGGCACCAGCACAGGCTGGGGGCTGAACTACTAGAAAGCGACTCTTTTGAGAAGGACCTGGGAGTGCTGGTGGGCAGCAAGCTGACCCTGAGCCAGCACTGTGCCCTCGTGGCCAAGAAGGCCAATGATATCCTGGGGTGCATTAAAAGGAGTGTGGCCAGCAGATTGAGAGAGGTTATCCTTCCCCTCTACTCCGCCCTAGTGAGGCCACATCTGGAGTTCTGTGTCCAGTTTTGGGCCCCCCAGTTTGAGAAGGACAGGGAACTGCTGGAGCAACTCCAGTGGAGAGCTACAAGATGATCAGGGGCCTGGAGCATCTCCTTTATGAGGAAAGGCTGAGATACCTGGGTTTGTTCAGCCTGGAGGAAAGAAAACTGAGGGGGGATCTTATCAATGCTTATAAATATCTAAAGGGTGGGCGGCAGGACAATGGGACTGGACTCAGTGGTTCAGGAAGTTCCACCTGAAGATGAGGAAAAACTTCTTTCCTGTGCGGGTGCCAGAGCAGTGGCACAGGCTGCCCAGAGAGGCTGTGGAGTCCCTTCCCTGCAGACATTCAAACCCTGCCTGGATGCGTTCCAGTGCTCCCTGCTCTGGGTGTGCCTGCTCAAGCAGGGGGGGTTGGATGTGATGATCTCCAGAGGTCCCTTAACCTTCTGTGATTCTGTTATTGTCATAAACATTCTCAGATAAACCTGAGTTTCTAAACTGTTTCAAATGACAGTGTATAGTAGAAATCGCAAGGGAAAACTGAGACCAAGCTGTGATACAAAGGCAACGTCAAACTATAAACCCATGTAGGTGCTTTGAACTGGAAAGGGAACTTGCAAACTTTCATCATAGTAACCAAGGTCTTCATATTCTGTATAATTAATTTTAAACTAATTCACATATTACTAGTGTACAGTGCTTCCAAATCCAGAACAACTTGCATGGAGTGTGTCTGCCTCTCTCCAAAGCAAGCACATGTACATCTAGACTGTTTTGCAACACTGTGGCTGTTGGATTATTCTACATCATTATTTGAAAAAGTTCAATTTTCAGTTGAGAGGCTTTGGCACTTTGCACAGGTAGTTTTACCTCAATCTGTTACACTGCATGAGAAAGCAAATATTCCTGGCAGTATTCTCCTTCTGGATGAACTCCTGTCTTGGATAGATGAATAGGCTCCATTCAAACAGTAAATCTTCCAACCTCTGTATTGGTCCTTTCAGCTGCCTTGAGAAAAGGTGGAAGTGTGCAAATAGCTCACAGCACTGAGGCAGTACAAAGGACCTATTCTTAGATGTTCCGGCTTTCTGAAACATCTGTCTGTTGACAGTTAATAGAGGTAGTGGAAGGTTGATAAACTCCTTAGCTCTCTGCTTTAATGTTTCAGAGATTACCTCAGTTATTTCAGCAGTTGTTTGCAGTGCAGAGCTGTCAGCTGCTATTATGTTGCATTAATAGGCACAGTGTACTGATTAGGGAGCTCTTACCATCCTTTCTGTACATCTGCATCCTCTGGTATATGTGATGCAGTAGTATGTTATGCATGGAAGTAATAAAACCTGCTTCTGGAGCAGCAGCATCATTAAAATTAAATCGAACCACTAAAATATCTAATAAATTAGAAGTTAATTAGCTGGAATAATAGCTTCATTGCTCCTAATTTTTTTTCAGTTCTAGGTTATCAGCACAAATGTGGGTTTTTTCTGTTTACATGTTACTATTTATAAGTAATTTTCTGTAATTTAATTTCAGCTTACTAGTACAACTGCGACCTTTCAAGGATTTAGATATTGAGGAGCACATAAAAGAATTTGCAGCAAAACTATTTTTAATACCCAGCCCGCCACCAGGACCGCTTCACTTGGTAATTACTGATGCTGAATTTCATAATTACTTTAACATTATGTCTTATAAAGCACTAAGATGTTGTTTTCTATGAATTGGGGGAAATTCTTCCCTGTCAGGTCAGAAATTTTACTTGCTGATATAAAACTGATGTCAATACCTGTGCTTTGAAAATAAGACTTTGCATTGTGGCTGGAAAGCTGTCCAGCAGAGAAGGCCCTGGGGGTGCTGGCTGACAGCTGACTGAACATGAGCCAGCAGTGTGCCCAGGTGGCCAAGAAGGCCAACAGCATCATAGCTTGTATGAGGAATAGTGTGGCCAGCAGGAGCAGGGCAATGATCGTGTCCCTGTGCTTGGCACAGGTGAGGCCCCACCTCAAATCATGTGTTCATTTTTGGGCCCCTCAGTCTAAGGAGGACACTGTGGTCCAGAGAAGGGCGATGAAGCTGGTGAAGGGTCTGGAGAGCAGGTCTTATGAGGAGAGGTTGAGGGAGCTGGGGTTGTTTAATGTGGAGAAGAGGAGGCTGGGGGGAGACCTTGTCGCTCTCTACAACTACCTGAAAGGAGGTTGTAGTGAGGTGGGGGTTGGTCTCTTCTCCCAAGTTACTAGCAATAGGACGAGAGGAAATGGCCTCAAGCTGCATCAGGGGAGGTTTAGATTGGATATTAGGAAAAATGTCTTTACTGAAAGGGTTGTCAAACACTGGAACAGGCTCCCTGTTCCCTGTTTAAATACCTCCCTGGAGGTATTTAAAAGACATGTAGACATGGCACTTCAGGGTGTGGTTTAGGAGGCATGGTGTTGTTGCGTTGACGGTTGGATTTGATGATCCTAGAGGTCTTTTCCAACCTTAATGATTCTATGATTATTATTACATGAAAAAGTGGTGTCACCAGGGTGCA